>NC_080670.1:145116294-145461942 GCF_030247195.1 Topomyia yanbarensis
TTACTCATGCCTGAGTTGGAGGAGATAAGTATTGTACTTCTATCAAAAAAGAAATTTGAATTTTCATCAGAATTTAGTTCAATCGTGATTGTAAGGTGCATTCTAGAGTATATGTATGAGTAAAAATAAGCCTTAGAATTATTTCATCTCTTTGTTTCGAAATGCACATCGTTTGATAAACAAATCCATCGATCGACATACGGTTTGTTTTCAAAATATAATAGGAGTCATTTAAAGTGCTGCCTATAGAAGCGGTTGCCAAAATTCTAGTGTTGAAATCATCATAAAGGGCGTTGCCGTTTTGACTGATTTTCACTCTTCGTCTCTTTCCCTATTCTCTTTGCCCTTAACCGGCTAAACAATTGTATTAGTCTACTTTGAGTACGGTGTTCTCATTTTCGATTTGCGAGGTGGTTCCAGTTTCAATTTATGGTTAAGTTGAATAATTGCAGAATGTGGCAAAAAAATCACAACAAATCACAATTTATTCTCAGTAACTTATTGGTGGAAGCAGTACATTGGCAAAGACGTTTGTAAGTTTGTTGCAAAAATGAATCATGCAAGCTTATAATATATGCACTACAGCATATATATTGTATATGTATCGTACTCATTACAATTATAAACTCGCATTTATGATAATAATTTTAATTACCACATGTTTAACTAAATTTTAACAATAGAACTGACGATGTTCTAAAGAATAGAAGTTGCTATTTGTTATACAACAGAAGTTACCGCGTGCTAAACAATAGATACCGCAAGGTGCTCAATGCAAGTTTGAACATACCCGTTGGTCGAGTGCGCGTGGGCTGTGGCTAGTGTGTTATCGTGGGCATCATCGAAATGCGCTGCATGTTGAAAGAGCGTGGCGCGTGACAAAAAACTTCATATCTCTGGATAGAAACAAAAGGACAAAAATATCTTTACAGATTATTGAAGGTGAACGTCCGCGTCATTTTACATATTTTTTTATGTTTTGTAGCGCCGAGAACATGAAAATATTTTAAACTGTTTATTTAAAATGTATGTAAAATACTGCTATTAAAACAAATACTCCGTAAATATATATCTATATGACAGTGTAAACATCATTCTATAAGTCTGCAAAATTTCATTCAATTATCTTGAGTAATTTTTGAGATACAGTAAGATTCCGTTTTTGGCGCGTTCCGTTTTTGGCATGCTCCCTTTTTGGCACACTCCGATTTTGGCAACAAATGGGTTCCGTTTTTGGCAACATTTTTGTTGGTCATAACAAATCTTTTAGAAATGCGCAAAAGATATTTTTTGTATCAATTTATACCACATTTGACTTCATTTCCAAACATGGGAGTCATATTAACCCTCAAAGACGCAAATCATTTTTTTTAAATATTGTGAAAATTGTCTCATAGCTTCAATACATTACTGTGATAATATTGAGATGTTTTTCGCAATGTTGTTTTAAAACAGTGTTATGTATTTAAGGGTTACCTATATTTTACACTATACGTGCTTTATTTAATCATTACAATAAGTGTAGAGATGCATTATTTATGTAGGAGAATGCGTTCGGTTGTCGGAACACCTTTGTTTTTGGCTCACAACATTACTCCAATTAAACAATATATCGGATTAAGCATACCAATAGAAAGCTAGAGGCCTTAGCTAATAACTTATCGAAGAATTTAATTTCATTTGTCAAGTTAAAAAAGTTATTAACAATTTAGTAAAATGATAACTGTTTACCATTTTGAAAAATGTGGTCGGTTGTCGGCACCCTAAAACAATTTACAAAAAATAGAAAAATATGAATGATGATCATCACGATTCAAAGGGAAAGGAAATTTATTCAGTTCAATACCCATCAAAAGCATTATGAACATCATTCTTCATCAGAACCACAATATGTGTATGTGAAAAAACTAGTGCGAATATTACGCACTGCTAATGCACTGACGGATCGCATTCACTGCCATTGAGTTAGTTTCAGGCTCTCCAGCTTTTTACCAAAGCTTCAGACAGATCAGATAGAAGTCAGTCAAAACGGGAGGGGGACTACAGTGTAACCCCGAGCACCCCACCAAATTATCTGGTCGTGACAATCTGGTATATACGGTGCTACCTAGCGGTGAAAACACGACCAGGTGAGCTTTCTTCATGTAAATGTAAAACACTAAACCGGAAGTCGCCTTCCTGGTTTTCAGAATGGTGCCAAAGATCGATCTCTGGTATCTATTCGTAAAGCCCGTTCCAAAATACCCATATTGATTAGGTTATTGAGAGCATTTGCCACAAAAAATTGGGTGCCGACAACCGACCATGTTTGGGTGCCGACAACCGATTTTAGTAACCTTTTTGAAAACTGATCAAAAGAAAACTTGTGGCGAACATTTCGGCGCCATTCAACTTTGAATCACAAAATAGAATAAATTCACATCTTAAATATTCAGTGCGCATACTTCTTCGATCGATTTACTTCTTTCGGTAACACTAAGCAAATCATCGAAAAACTTTTGAGTAGAGTTTCACTTGTTCAAAAAATATATTGGTAGTAGAACAGAACATTCGAGTCTACTTCAGCAATCGGCACAAAAGATCGCGCTAATATATAACACAAATAATATTTATCAGAATGTCCATATCTGGTTTCTGTCAAAAGCTACATAGGGGTGCCGACAACCGACTACCCAGGTAACCAACAAGCATTAGTGTATGCAGTAAAGTAGCGTAAAATTTGCATTCCGGATGCTTCTTGCAGTATGCTGGCATTCGTTATGCATAATTGTTGTTAATCAGCATTTGAAAAACTGTTTAAAAACTTCTTGCCAGTAAGCAGCATTCTGAGTGCACAACAGTAGTAAAAAAGCATTTTCATAGCACAGCAGTAATGTAGCCGTATATTTTGCCAAAAGCGACTTTTAAATAGCATTTAAAACGACTTAAGTGCTTATCATGTAGCCGTTAAGACGCATTCAGCATGCTTATTGGTTACTTGGGTAGTGCCAGCAACCGACGACTTTCCCCTATAATATGGACTAGTTGCAAGTGATTTTTACAACAAAAATGGTTTTCTTCAAACCTAAATATCTTCAAGCATTGCAGTTCGATTTTCAATCTATCAATTTCATTTGAAAGATCAACGATGGGTTAGTTATGGAGAAGCAATAAATTTATTATTTTTTTAAAAGAGCTGTGTTTTTTAAACAAAATTGTTCAATAATTTTCAGAAAGAATACATAACAGCCCCAGGAGCGAAATCAACACTACCATTCAGTGAATTGTTCAAGTTTTGACGTTCAGTGGGCCGAAGAAAAGCGATTCGAATTAAATGCTATTTTACATATTCGTAATGAGGGGAATTGCACTCGAGAAGTGCGCGAAGATTGTGAGAATTCTACAGGACGGCACAGTGGACAGAATCGAAGACTCCATATCAAGAAGACTGATATCTCTTTCCTTCCCCCATACAAACGGGAAGCGACAGAGGTTACAGCGCCTCTATTGGAAGAAGGGAGGAAGCTTTATGTAAAAATGTATATGTGTGTGTGCATCACTATGGAAAGTACCACCTTTACCCGCAAGTGGCGTTGCTGTTACTGTCTCCGGATTCTGGACAGAGTTGCCAGTCTTCTTGATATGGAGTCTTCGACAGAATGCTACTTTCGACGCTCAAATCTTCTAGCGCCCTGGGTATTTGTGTCTTCGGAAAAGTATCATGGATGAAAATGAGCAATATTTTGACAACTGACTGATAAACGTTTCTTGCAAAGAATAAGCACAGCCTTATGACGAACTACAATTCGGAAAACTGCAGAAAGGACTAGACACAGCAGTGATTTAAATAAGATTACTTTATAAATTGTGTCTTTACGGTTGTCACGGTAAAGATAGATACGTCTACCTTTATCAAGGACACATGATAGTGAACTCGGGTGATTCGTAGTTATTCTGCCTAAGCTCGACCCTCATTATCAGAAGGCAAAAATTAAGCCCGCACGATATTAAGCCTGTTCTAATGACCCTGCCACTTCTAGTTTTCCGATCTGTTTACTTCACATCCTTGCTCTCACTTAAGTACTATGGCTTATTTTAAATTTAAATTTTATTTTTGCTTTTTATTTATTTTAAATCAGTTTTATCAATGTATAAAAAATGTAATAAAAAAAGATTTTTTTCTCATTTAATGACCCAATTGCCGCAAGGTTCTACTGTATCGATTTTGTTAGCTATTTTCGGCAAATTTAAGACTGAGGGAAACGAAAGCAATGAAATTGAAAGACGGATAGGTATTCTAGAGCAATTCAGTACCGCCGACGCCGGCAAAACATGATGATGAGTTATGTTCTATCAAAGACCATGCGGCAGACTTGGGTGCGACGCCCAACTCCTACTTAGCAGAAGGCAAAGGACTCTTCATATTTCCTTTCGATCATGTCCATATGAGCCTGCCTAGTCCTAGTTTTCCGTTCTAAATTTATAGCTGATTCGCTCTAGAATACCTATCTTTCTTTCAATTTCATTGCTTTCGTTTCTCTCAGTCTTAAATTTGCCGAAAATAGCCAACAAAATCGATACAAAGGTTATACATCTGGCAACGTTTTGGCAATAATGGTTTTGTGCCTGGCTAAGTATTTTTCTAGCTAAATCCAATAAGGCAAAGGTATTTTCTTCGATGTTTTTAAAATCTGGGGGTACGATAGGTCACTGTATTCGAGGTTTAATTGAACAATGTTTTCGCCTAGAAAATCAACGGTTCAACTTTTATTTGAAGAGTATGAATACTGCAGATTATTTAAAAATTAAATTGACGTCATTCGGGTAAGAAAATGAAAAGTGACAAATGTTGTGAAAAATCATGAAATCGCAAAAGGAAATGTTGAAAAAACATGTTTTATTGGCAGTTGCGTCTGGCTTTGTACTTGCGAATGACTTCTTCGGTGTCCTTGTCGTCGCCAGAGTGTGGAATTGAAGTTGTTCATTCCAGATCGCGTGGTTGCTTGGCTATGAGACGATCAGTGGTGACCTATAGTGCCCCCAAACGGCTGATGATTATAATTTATTTATACGTAAGAAAAAACTCACTTGATATTTTTAGATTGATTTAATGTACTGGACTGAGGACGAAAGACAATGCGTTTTCGTAGAACAACACGCAAAAAAATAAACTATGCCGTACCTAATACAGCTGATCCACGGTAACAGCCGAAATGATAGTTGTCAACGATGTTCTCTACCGTGTATCTAATTCAGACAAGATGAGCGACCTCTGCGATAACATAGCAAAGATAATGCCCTATAACTATTGTACCCCCAAACATATTTGACTTTACTTTGACATTTACAACTAGCACATGAAAATGCTCCATAAATACGGAACAGTACCAGGAAGTCGTCTTTACGCGAATTTCCTTCTTTAGCAGTACTAGAAAATGCTCAATTTCTGTCTTCCTATGCACCTCTGGATTTCTGTAGCATTTCTACACCACTTCTGTTGCATTTCTACACACTTCTGTTTCCACTGTTCCAGTGGAATCTGTGGAAATGTGCAACGTCTACCAATACACACACCCCCAGCAACTGTCTACACCTTCGTTTACATCACACCTTGCGCCGACCGCAGAAGAAGAGAGAGAAGATAAAACAAAATCATTATTCTAAACCAAGCGCTTCCCGCGACAAGTTGTACCTTTTAGTTTCTCCTTATTAAACGATTGTTAAACGTAGTTCTCGCGTGTGCACTGTTTTCTCCTGTTGTTCCACTCCGAATCCCATACGCTGGTTTCCACATCGGTGTTTCTGACTCTGCCGTCAGGTTATGGGCCCAGCGGGATCGGTGTGAAGATTGAATGACCGTCGTTTTTTTTCGGAGCGGTGCATTTTTTTTATTGGCACGTGTGCAAGGAGCAGAAAAGAGCACCGCGAAAGACTCGTGTTCGGACGAACACCATTTTGTTTTTTCTTTTTGTCCGTGAGCAAGTAGTAAACACTTTGAACCGGCATGGTTGATGCCAAGTTTTCGATTCCCAAGCTCAGCGGAACGAATTGGGCTACGTGGAAAGTGCGCGTGGAAAGCTTATTGTGTCGAGAAGACTTGTGGGACGTCGTCGCGGGTGATATTCCTGCTGAAGCGGATCGTAATGCGACGTGGAAAAAAGGCCGATCGAAAGGCGAAAGCGACACTCGTGCTGCTACTTGAAGATAGCCAGTTTCCCCTGGTGAAAAATTGTGTTCATGCTCGCGATGTTTTTGTTGCGTTAAAGGCGTATCACCAGAAAACTTCCCGTTCAGTGCGCGTTTCGTTATTGAAGAAACTGTGTTCCACAAATCTTTCGGAGCGTAGTGATTTGGAGCATCATTTGCTCGAGATCGACGATTTGTTCGATCGATTGGACGCTGCCGGAACGGCCCTCGACTCGGACACTAAAATTTGCATGCTTCTTCGAAGTTTGCCTCCTTCTTTTGATGGACTTGTGACAGCTCTCGATAGCCGGTCAGGTGATGACATCTCGTTGGATGTAGTGAAATCTCAATTAATGGATGATTACCAGCGACGGCTAGAACGGGAAAACGGTGCGCGAAAAGTGGAAAAGGCTATGCGATCTGCCGAAAGCTACCCGAAAAAGGAGACGAGGATTTGCCACTTCTGCAAGAAGGTTGGTCATCTTCGTAGGAATTGCAGGAAGTTACAATCTTCCAAGAAAGAAGAAAACCCACTGAAGAAAAGTGACAGTGCGAAGGCTAAAGTGGTCCAGAGCGACATGAAAGGCATAGCATTCACAGTCAGTGATGATAATAGTCGATCGTGGGTTATCGACAGTGGTGCAAGTGCACATATGACAAACAATAAAACATTTTTCACTTCGTTGAAAGAATTCTCTGGAGGCTGGATTACCCTTGCCGACGGAAAGAAAACCCAAATTTGCGGCGAGGGCAGTGGTGTTGTATGCGGAATAGACGGTGACGAAAAGCCGATCAGAATTAACGTTAGTGAAGTTAAATACGTCCCGGGATTGTCGACCAGCTTGATTTCCGTAGAGAAGCTGGCACAGAAGAATTTGGAAGTATGTTTTAACAGAGAAGGTTGCCGAGTAGTTGATTCGAGAGGGTCTGTCGTAGCGACGGGTGTTCGTTACGGTGGTCTATACCATCTTCGTCAAGCTGAATGTTCAATGCAAGCAACGGTAGGTCAACATAAGTCCGACTGCCAGCATCAGTGGCATCGTCGTCTCGGCCACCGTGACTGGACTGCGGTCGAGCGCCTTCTTAAGGAGGATCTAGCCACCGGAATAAAGGCGAGTGATTGTGGTCTAAAATTGGTTTGCGAAAGTTGTATGGAAGGGAAGGCTGCCAGAGCTCCTTTCCCTGCTGTTGTCGAGAGGAAAGCGACTCAAGTGCTGGACATTATCCACACTGACTTATGTGGGCCGATGAAGACAACTACACCGAGTGGCAACCGGTACGTAATGCACCTAATCGACGATTACAGTCGTTTCACCGTAACAATCCTGCTGAAGCACAAGTGGGAAGCAACCCAGAACATTATCGACTACGTTCGGTGGACTGAAAATAATTTTGGGCGTAAGCCGCGTGTAATTCGTTCTGACGGTGGGGGCGAGTTTGACAATAAGCAGCTGAGGAATTTCTACAAATCTGAGGGGATCCAACCCCAGTTTACCACTGCTTATTCCCCCCAATCCAACGGTGTTGCCGAACGAAAGAATCGTTCGATCAATGAAATGGCGACCTGTATGCTCGTCGATTCAGGACTCGAAAAAGTATACTGGGCGAAGCCGTTCTAACCTCTACCTATCTGCCATCTAGATCCCTCACAAAAACTCCATACGAATTATGGTGGGGTAGGAAACCGGATCTCGGTCACTTGAAGGTGTTTGGCAGTAAAGCCTTCGTCCATATTCCTGAATCCAGGAGGAGCAAACTTGATGCGAAGGCGAAGAAACTTTATTTTGTTGGCTATTCGATGGAGCACAAGGGCTACAGGTTTCTAGATCGAGAGACGGATTCTATAACCATCAGTCGGGATGCGCGTTTCATCGAACTTAGAAATGGAACTTCATCTGTGGAATTTCCTGCTTCGGTTCCGGACGATCCCGAAGAAGAGATTAAGCTACTACCGTTCAAGGAGGAGCCTGATAAGAGTGAAGAAAATGACGATTCGGCTAATGAAGAAGATTACGATACTGCTAGCCAGGATGAAAGTGAATCTTGTGGAACTCGACGGTCAATGAGACGGAATCAAGGAGCTATTCCAACGCGGTTCGATGATTTTGTCGTGGGTATAGCGGCATGTGCTTTCGAAGAACCGGCAAGTTACCGAGAAGCTGTCGAGCATCCGGAGTGGCGCAGTGCCATGGAAGACGAAATGGACTCTCATCGTCGCAGTGGCACTTGGGATCTAGTACCGTTGCCAAACGGGCGCAAGATAATTGGTTCCAAATGGGTATTTAAGCTTAAGCGCGACGAAGCGAATGAAGTGGTAAAATTCAAGGCGAGAGTTGTGGCACAAGGATACACTCAACAGGTTGGGATCGATTATGATCAGGTGTTCGCACCGGTTACTCGGCAAGCAACGCTACGGGCATTCCTGACAGTAGCCGCTAACCGGAAGTTAGTGGTCCGTCATTTAGATGTTAAGACGGCGTACCTTAACGGAACTTTGGAAGAAGAAATATTCATGCGCCAACCCCCCGGCTTCGCTGTAGTCGGACAGAAAGAACTGGTGTGCCGGCTTAAGCGAAGTATTTACGGGTTGCGTCAGTCGGCGCGATGCTGGAATCGAAAACTGAACGATGTTCTAACCAAGTTGGGGTTCAAAGCGTCGTCAGCGGATCAGTGTCTCTACGTTAAGAAAACTGGTAAAGTTGTGGTGTTTCTGTTAGTCTACGTCGACGATATGCTTCTCGCAACGACGGATGAAGTGGAGTTGCAACAGATCTACGAAGACTTGTCCAAACAATTCGAAATTACTTGTCTGGGAGAGATACGACACTTCCTTGGCATGGAGGTGCGCCGCGTGGATGGTGTTTTTCAAGTCCGACTGAAGCAGTATATCGAAAAATTATTGAACAAACACGGAATGGATCAAGCCAAGACCGCGAAATCTCCTATGGATTCGGGGTATTTGAAGTCTCAGGAAACCAGCAAGTTACTTGAAGATGCAACAATGTACAGGAGTTTGGTTGGCAGATTGCTGTATCTGTCAGTAATTGCCCGACCGGATATTGCAGCTGTAACGGCGATACTCGGCAGAAAATTCTCCGCACCAAACGAGGCGGATTGGACCGCTGCGAAGCGCGTTTTGCGCTACTTGAAAGAGACAAACGGATGTTACCTTCAATTGGGCGGAAAAGTTAATCAACCATTAATCGGGTATTCTGACTCCGATTGGGCCGGCGATCCCCAGAGCCGACGATCAACGTCTGGTTCCGTATTTTACTTCGGCGGAGGAACAATTTCCTGGGCTAGCCGTCGGCAGTCATGCGTGACACTCTCATCCATGGAGAGACCCTCTGGTTGCGGCAGCTACTGCGTGATTTCGATGAGCTTCAGGACGAGCCAACCGTCATGAAAGAAGATAACCAAGGGTGCCTGGCGTTTGTGAAGACTGAGAAATCAAGTCGTCGGTCGAAACATATTGACACAAAGGAGAAGTTCATCCACGAGCTGTGTGAGAAGAAGGTGATCAAATTGGAATACTGTTCAACTGAACTTATGGTGGCTGACATCATGACCAAGCCTTTGGGTCCTCAGAAGCACGAGCAGTTTTTGCAGATGCTTGGGCTGGTGAACGATGTGTGAAGCGGATACCCGTTGAGGAGGAGTGTGGAAATGTGCAACGTCTACCAATACACACACCCCCAGCAACTGTCTACACCTTCGTTTACATCACACCTTGCGCCGACCGCAGAAGAAGAGAGAGAAGATAAAACAAAATCATTATTCTAAACCAAGCGCTTCCCGCGACAAGTTGTACCTTTTAGTTTCTCCTTATTAAACGATTGTTAAACGTAGTTCTCGCGTGTGCACTGTTTTCTCCTGTTGTTCCACTCCGAATCCCATACGCTGGTTTCCACATCGGTGTTTCTGACTCTGCCGTCAGAATCGAAGTACGTTAATTGCGATAACCTCAGTTCCTGGGAGTTCGCATGTGAGTGGTAAATGATGGGAGTCTGCATGTGAGTGGTAAATGGGAGTCCGCATGTGAGTGATAAATGAAAAATAAAAAAATAGAAAAGAAAACATCTATCCGCGAGTCCCGTCCCAGCTCAGTTCTATGGATAATACTTGTAACTATTAGTTCTGTAATTAAGGGTTAAAGAATAAATCGAATACTACAGCTGTTCAAAAAAGTTGTTGTTTGCAAACAACATGGGCATGAGTTTTAAATTAAAAAAAAAAAGAAATAAATTCAATTAAAATAAATTAACCCTCAAAAAGGTAAGCTTAAATTGTGACTTCAAGAAGCATCGCTGCTAAGACCCAATGAAAACAAAAGCCTATTTTTTGTCGGTTTTACCAGTGAGAGAATCGAAAGCCCGAAAGCGCTCGATCATTTGGCATAATTTTTTTGGCCATCCTGAAAACAGGGAGTGAAACTTTGATTTGATAAGTACCATTTAGTATTCTTCAATGAAGAATCTTCATACTCCCATTAGCGCTTGTACATGTGGAATATTATTATAAAATTTCAGCATTTTTAGTTAAACCGAATTGAAGTTCAAAGTGTTGCACGGTATCTGAAGTTCAAAGTGTTGCACGGTATTCTTCTACTTGAGGCTTGGTTTGAGAAAATCGGCTCAGTCATCACTGAGGAATCGATGTGTTAATTGTGAAATACGCCTGGAAGCAGGGACTTCCGGAGTTGTCGGTAGTGAACAACATATTCAAAGAATGTTTAATTGGCAATCAGTGATCTAGACCTGCAAATCGAAGTTATTTGGTGACCATTTCAACAGATTTTTAGCCTCTGAGGTGTTACGATTGTAACGGTTTATATTGGAAATTCATATTTTTCTTTCTATTTAAGAAACCGAAGATCTTCAAATATGCTTCTTTAGTTCCTAGATTCCTATAAGGGGGTCTGACAGTGCAAAATTGAAAAAAAAAAGTTTGGATATTTAGGATCTCCAAGATAAGAAAAATATGCTCAAGAAAGAATTTACTGGAATTCAACTTGGTTCGTCTGCTAGAGCCCATACCAAACTATCAACTACCAACTATCTACCAACTATCAATTTTCCTATGGAGCTGATAAAATCGGGTCTTCACTGTATAATGTTGTACCTATTTTAATATGAATTACACCATTCGGACATCATGACGTTATGACCAGTTTATATGGGAATTTGCTGTGTGACCGCATTTGTCAACCCGTAACTCCGGAACTGGATCAATTAAAAATTCAACAGATGCTCAAAAGTGCATTATACCTTTCATTTGAAACTAAGTTTGTCTAAATCGGTTCAGCCATCTCAGAGAAAAGTTTGTGCGTTTAAATGACACACACAAACATTTTCAGATCTTGACGAACTGAATCGAGTGGTATATGAATCTTGGCCCTCCGGTTATACAGTCAGTTTTTAGAGTGATTGCATAGCCTTTCTTTATATGAGAAAGGCAAAAAGTCCCTAGTCGAGGATGCATTGGTTACAAATCGTGGCAGTTCCATAGCCATGGATATTCCTCCTTCTGTAACATATACCTTCCGATTTTTGGGTGAAAAGTCCTTTTGGAGTGATGGCATACCTACCATATTTCTCGCAAAAAACATTTCTAAATGATACGAACATCGAGCATAGCATAAGGTTCGGGACTGCAAATCAAAGAAGCTTTCATCCTGCCTCACCACCAGTATTTAAAAAGCTTTTCCGTGGTTGATTATTTGTATATATTTTACTATATATATAAACGCGTGCCAGGAGAGTTCGTAGTGTTTTGTGTATTCCACTTCTTGCCTTTTCCTTTGCATGGCGAACAATCAGCGCATTGCGAGTGCTGTTTTCGACCTAAAAGGATGTGTTTTTTCCTTCTGGTGTAGCGGAAAAATAGGTCTCTATAATCAGTTGTTAGTTGAGTCGTGCGATTGATTGAATTGGAATAATATAGTACATATTTTATAACATAGTTCAAGTTTAATTACTCGATTTAAATGAATGTTCACGAGAGTAAGAAGTGTGGTCACTATTGAAGTTGCGGCTTGTGGGTGGTAGCCTATCATTCTGGTGAAAAAAGTAAGATAGGAAAAACGCAACATTAGTTTTTATCAAAGTCGTGGTTTTATTCGGTTGCCGAAATAAAGTGCTTGGGTGAAATCTGAAGTGTGCAAGTGTGATTGATTTTCAATTACGCAAATTAGCGAGGAAAGTGACAGCCAATCTGTGCCGGAAGTTACTGTATTGCCTAGCACGGGAAAGAAAACGGAAAACCACTAGTACGCAATTGGCGGTCGTGCTATCGCATCCCACAAAGGTGAGTGATTTTTTGAGTACTATGGAAGGGAGGAATTTGAACGACACCCAATCCAATATACGAATTAAGCACTGTCGGTCAATATGTAGTCTGGATCCAAGAAATAATAGAGAAAATATAGTTATGTAGTATTTCGGCACAGGTTTCTGGACATTCGAACGAAAGTTAATGTAATAAATAAAAGAAAATATAAGGAGAAAGTGGAGCATTCTAATATAATCCTGCTTAGCGCGTATGCTTTATGTTAGTATATTGGCCAAAATGTGTTAGAAAAAGAAATTTGTCCTACATTTTTCAACTTACAACCGAATTATAACATATACAGGTTAAACATTCAAAGGTCAAGTGAACTGAACATATCTTCAATCTTATTTGAGAAAGCGATCGAATTCATTTTTCCTGTTTTTCTCAATTTCCTTTATATTGAATCGCAAAGTTTCTATGTTCCACTTCCCTTCTATAAATACCTTTCACTTTTTCACAAATCGTAACCCTCTACTGCAGGAAAAAGGCTATTCAGAACTTGAGTGATGCTTGACGCATCCTTTAACCAAGGGGATACGTACAAGCATGATGTTAATAGGTATATGCCAGAAGCGTTCAGTCACGAATATACGCTTTGAATATGGTGCAAACGCAGTAACAAGAGTTCTCAGAGACAGCGAGCATGTAGGTACTAAATGTACATATGTTGCACAAAATCTTCAATCAGACACACCGGCGACACTATGAGAAGCCGGTCGTGCTGCATTGGAGCTTCCGCTACGAGTTATAGTTCTTACTATGATCAATGCCATTACTAATATGACACGAAGAGAAAGGTAATGATATTTCAAAGGGCGAATTTTTTTTTTGTGACATGAATCTCAACTTCCCATAACAAGAAGAACATGGAATCAAAAGTATGAATAAAAACGGTTTTATGGTTAAGCAGTTTCAACAATGGTCAGAAATAGCGTTATAAGCAAGATTGATAAATATAGGACAAATGAATGGCTGGCGTCCGAAAGGGGCTAACCCCACATTGAGTCTTATAGAAATTCGAGTTTTCTCTTTCGTTTTCCGAGATTTTAAGAAAAAGTAGTCTATCGATTCGCAATCAGTAAATTTTATGTTGTAGGCCACATATTGGTGCACTGGATATAATACTGTTTTTAGTTGGATTGCATTGTACGTTGACGTTTCGGCCCAAACAGTCATTTCTGTAGGCCGCTCGCATACTTGCTATGTATGGCTGTCTTCTATCTAATATATACTTCTTGCACAAATGTATATTATTGAGCGCATTTTTCGAAAATTCCAGTGAAAGTGTCATGTCTCTAGCTCTACATTGACCGAGCAATAAGGGATTACATTGTACTGTACATTGTGGTCCCAAAGTTAAAAAACCTGTTTTAATCCACCTAGTGGTGCAATTGTGCCTTTCTCATTTCTCCAAACTACGATTCCATGGCTGGTTATGTTCAATACAACGGTGGAAATTAATATTACATATTCAGTACGATTAGCACATACATACAATGGATCGACAGCCACGATCTTGAGATGCTATGTTTCGACACTGAAACATCGCTTGAAACCAGCGGCGGATCCAGAAAAAGGATCCGGGGGGTCCGGAGCCTGCCGAAAATTTTCAACTTGTTAAGACATTTTAAACAAGTTTCAATTTTAAAGTATCAACCCCTCAGAGCATACTCCTACCTACGCATAAATAAGTCAAAAAATCGCGGACATTTGGCATCCAAAATACAAATACGATTTTGAAATTTTCCCTTACTCCCCCCTTTGAGAATTTTTCATTTCAGTTTATATGGGAATTTGCTGTGTGGTTGCACTCTTCAACCCGTAATTCCAGAACCAGAAGTCCAATCAATAAAAAAATTCAAAAGCAGCCGATGGGAAGGTTGTACCTTTCATTTGAGAGTTTGTGCAGTTTGTGCAAATCGGTCCAGCCATCTCTGAGAAACAGAGGTGACATTTTTTTCCACATACACACATACACACACATACATACACACAGACATTTTCCGATCTCGACGAGCTGAGTCTAATGGTATATGACTAGGTTGACGATTTTTAGAGTGATTGCATAACCTTTCTATATGAGAAAGGCAAAATGTAAAATCAATTATTATCTTTCATTATAGTGTTATGGTGTCTTCGGAAAAGTTATTGTATGGCACTTAGCGCGTTATTTGGTTGAATCATATTGGTTCAGAACTCAGTCGCTAGGACGGCACTGTTATCTACTTTTAAAAAAGCTAGATAGAAATGTGGTGTCTTTGAGAAAGTTGTAGGTCCTATCATCTTCTGAAGATGCAAAATTTGTAGGTCCTATTTGTTTCGAGATTGATTTCACAAGCTCACCAAACTGCAGCCCTCAATTTTATATGTAAAATCATTTAAAATACTATTATCAGATAAAAAAAAAATGTGTGTTGTCTACGTCAACTGTAATATAAAGTATTTTAGTAATTATTTTCTGAATATATTATTTCGAGTCGTAGTAATATTTTTTTGAAAACAGCTTCGCATGATTATAACGTCATAATAAAGGTTCTCACTCTAATTTATTGGCAGCTGCTTTGGAAATCTCTCTTTGAAATCAATTTTATTAGTGATCCAATCATAAATACCTTAGGAATAGACTTCTTATTCTATACAAATCTATAATATAATAGAAAGAAATAACTTAGGCATATGAAATGGTAGGGTTTTATTTTTATCGAACTCAATCTGAAACCGAGAATTTCAAATATAAAAAAAAATTAAAAGTTATAACATCTACATGTACCTGATTTTTTTTAAACCCTAACCCTACCTATAAGACCTATAACCGATTATTTTAAAATTGATAAACCCGGATCAAGAGATCTGAAATGTTTTAACACCGCCTGAATTTGAAATTTTTATATGCAGAACTTGAACCAAAATTAAAGGTTTGACACCAGAGCCTATCTAGTGCGCTAGGATCCTCACACTTCTAAGAGAGAGCTAACATGTTAAGTGTTTCTATGTTTTTTGCGAGAATATTGAAAAATACTACCGATGATGATCACTATAATCATCATTGTTGCCGAACAATCCGGGCTCTCCGAATCCCGACCGAAGTTACTTTGGATTTTCAAGTTATTCGATCCTCTTGAACGCTTGCTGCACGCACATCTTCCATCATACACACAGCGGGGTCTGTCCCGAAGTTGATGACCTCTTCTAGGTTCTCTATCCATATCTCATGGTTGTACAGAGCAACATTTAGTATCGGCCACTATAATAAAGTAAGCGGACATGCGGGACTTGTATATGAACAAATATTAAAAGGATATATATTATATATCCTTTCAATATTTGTTCAAGTATCTTAGCTGCTCTATAATATTATAATATACCCTCTGTGCCTATTCCAAGCTGTTTGAAATTCTAGTAAGCAATGTGTTGTCCCGGGAAGCTAAAACATATATATATATATATATATATATATATATATATATATATATATATATATATATATATATATATATATATATATATATATATATATATATATATATATATATATATATATATATATATATATATATATATATATATATATATATATATATATATATATATATATATATATATATATATATATATATATATATATATATATATATATATATATATATATATATATATATATATATATATATATATATATATATATATATACAGATCAACATTTTTTCAGGTAGATCAACAGCCACGAATTTAGCACACTTTACATTGAAATAAAAGTATAGAAGATGGAGCACAAGCATACTGTCTATACTGATTTTTAAGCGGCGTTCGATCGCGTCGATCCTACTCGCTCCTACTGACTAAGATTGAGAAACTGGGAGCTTCACCTAACTTCACTAAGTAGCTTAAGTCATATCTTGTTGGCCGCACCTTATTTGTCAAACTGGGCAATATCGAATCACATAACTTCATAAATCTATCGGGTGTACTCCAAGGTAGCAATCTTGGACCCTTGCTGTTCTCCATGTTCTTCAATGACGTTTGTAATGTCCTTCCGCCAGGATGCAAACTTATCTACGCAGATGATCTTAAACTTTTTCTCATTGTGCGATCTGAATTGGACTGCATTGAACTACAGCGACAACTAGATGATTTCAATAATTGGTGTACTAGAAATCGTTTGGCTCTTAGTATATCCAAATGTTCAGTAATTTCTTTCACACACAGAAAAAATCCAATTTCGTGGATTTACACTATCTCCGGAAAATCACTTGATAGAGTGTCAGTTGTCAGGGACCTTGTTGTACCGCTGGATACTAAGCTGTCTTTCTGGGATCACTACTCCCACATTATTTCTCAAGCCAACAAGAACCTAGGGCTTATCATTAGAGTAGCCAAAGAGTTTACCGACCCCTACTGCATAAGAGCATTGTACTTTTCTCTTGTTCGTTCCATCCTGGAAGCTTCAGCTATCATCTGGTGCCCTTATGCGGGTATCTGGACTAACAGGATAGAATCCATACAAGCTAGGTTTCTCCGTTTTGCACTCAAACCCCTGCATGGCGTAACCCGATAGAGTTACCGCCTTATATTGATCACTGTAGTTTACTCGACATGAAAAAGACGTAATTTTATTGGAAAAGTTCTAACTGGCGTGGTAGATGCACCACATATACTCTCGCAGATTAATGTAAATGTTCCCCCAGAAGTTTAAGATCATGGGACTTTTTAAGATCTGACTATCAAAGTACTGATTATGGACAGTATGAACCCATAAGGGCGATGTGTAGTGTTTTCAATAAAGTTTATGAACTTTTTGACGACTCTCTATCATGTGATGTTTTTATATGAGTGGACCGTATCCGACTCTTTCGATCGATTCAGTGACTCGTACTTTGAAAAATGATTGTTCGAGATAAAACAAGAAAAATCAAGGGCTTTAAGAAACGCTTTCGTGTTACACATATTTGAAGTATTTTACATGGTTCCATTTTCAATAATGGACTCAATTTATTTTACGTTTCTCGAATACTATTAGAAAGAATGTTGACGTTGAAGGTACGTATATGAGTTTTAGCATAATTTAGAAAAGAGTAGGGTAGCCTAATTTTCTTTCCTTCCAACAAATAGTTGGATGTGATATAAGTGTGAGATGCTATTATTTGACAATCTCAAATTTAGCTGCAACCGTTGGATTTGGTGAGACTTCCCTTATAGACACGATGTTGTCAAAATCTTTTCAAATGCTCCATCTAGCAGTAGCTGTGCCAATTAAGAAATCGAGGACTTTGCTTTACCTTCGGTTGATTGATGCACACATTTCACCATTATGTTGGGATATAACAGATGTTTTTTCATGTTTCATTCCGTGGAGACAAACAGTGCCCAATGTTTGTCATTTATTTTGTTTCATTCGCTCTAAAGATTCATAATCTTGGCAAACTGTCAAATCGACTCATTCGGTTCATGTTGGATTTCATTGGGCTCATAATAATTAGTCACGTTATCAGTGAATCGCAGTTCTTTAGAAAAGAATCGCGGTTCATTCTTTTTGTAGTGGATTCTTTTGATCGATTCGCAATTCATTCGCCCATCTCTACTCCATCTTAGCGGTCCTGCTTGAAATAGCTGCCCTGTTTTACGATAACTTGTCTGTTTTTAATGATTTTTCTATACACTATTTTTATGGCACACTATTTTACTATTATCAATATTCAAGCCCTGGTGTTTCTGAATTGGCTGGTGTATAAATAATTAAAACTCAAAGACCGATAACGGAGTTACAGTTACGTGCATACTTTACATACCTAGTTTCTTTGCACAGGATTTGAAATTTTAGAATGATACCCTGCCTCAGACGGTGAAGGTTTTCAAAGTGAAACAATCACCTTACATTTCCTGTGATAAAAATACATTTAAAAAAATAAAAACGCATTGAATTTGTCCTTTAAAGACCATATCCTGAACATCAAAAACACAAGTCTCATGCAGCTCATTTTCAGTAAATCTTTCGACATTGCTCATAATAATGGTTTACTTAGAATTTGAAAGATTTGCGGTATGCGACGCCAGTTTGATTAAAAAAAAATATTTCAAATATTGTTATTTTCTATTTTGCTTAGGTTTTTCTTAGGTTTATGTATTTAATAACATCTTCTCTTTTTATGGGGTTACATACCATTTTTTCGAGAAAAATTTGAAGAAAGTTTGAATTTGAAGGTCAAAGTTATATTTTGCTAGAGACAAACGTAATTTTTCATCCTTTTCCTCACACTTTACAAAATGTTATTGTCGTTGTTAACCACATTGAGTGTTTGTCTCAACTCTACGCATTCTCAAAAAATACATTTGTAGCAAATTTTGAAATGTTAAAATTTAACTTTGTTTTTCATTTACGCATGTTCGCCAGATTTAACTGAACAATGATTTAAAATTATAAATAGGGTAAGGTGGGGCAAATCCGACCGTTGGATAAACCCGACCCCCCTTTGTTTTCGAAAAACAGAAGCACTACGCGAAACTAATATCAATGTTGTCGTGTAGAGCATCGAAAATAATCATGATGGTGGCATGACAGCATTTTATTAGTCTACATTAAGATGCTCAAACGACAAAAAGTGTGTTTTTACAACTTTGGATTTGATTTTTGTGCATCATTGACTACAGGATATTTCTGAGTGTTTCAGTGATTGCATAAAAAATGTAAGTGGATTTAAATTCTTTGATTGAATTTCTTCAAAGTGCATAGATGAATTTAGTTCAACTTTTTTCATATTTTTTTAAATTGCATCTTAATGAAAAATGACACGGTGGTGCAAATCCGACCTCTAAATAGTGTGATAAATCCGACCGCTTTTTTTGCTATGAAAATGTTTATTTATCAAATTGAAATATATTTTTATTATTATTTAGCACAATGGTTATATGCTTTTGTTATTTTTTTGCACTTATGGTTCATAATTACAAACGAAAGATATGTGATGAATATTGTATTCGTCGAGCAATTGCTCCGATGCAAATGAAAATATCATTACGTGATACGTGCTCGTGATTTTAAGATTCTAAGATTGACATTGAATTCTATTTTCTTCAATAACATAGCATTCATTGATTTATCATAGAAAAAACACAAAATTTGGGTAATATCTATACTAAATCAATCAAAAACATAGGCGGTCGGGTTTATCCCACCATTTTTGAAAACAGCAATAATGAACTTTTTCGTAAAACGCTTGTATCTCAAAATTTTCAAAAGATGCGAATAAAACGTTATAAACAAAAAGTTGCCCAGATGTCTAACCTTTAATTTGGTACATAAAACGACTTGATCCGATGTAAAATGAGCATTTTACAGTCAATGCTATTTACTAGATCGGATTTGCCCCACCTTACCCTATATTTTAAGTGGTCTGATAAAAAATTCCTTTTCCATAAATATCTTCGGTACAATCAGATGAAATAGTCCGGAACGGTCACATTTTATACATTCTATTGAAAATCTTTACTTGTCAATTTTCGAGTATGGGGAAACGTCAGTGACCTAGAGCTTTTGTACTTGGCTAACCGAGACATCACTCGGTACCAGCCAGCGCCTTTAGGGCACTAAATTCAAACAGTTCATGTTGTGTGAACTGTTCGAATTTAGTGTCTAACTGGCGCCATGGCGCGCCAACTTGGTGTTAGTTTGGATATATCGTCAGTTACTGACAAGTGGAACACAAAACATCCAAATACAACTTTTATACAATATAGGTTTTGTGATATTATGCGCAAATTGGTATTATTTTTTTCTTTTTGAGAAATCATAAAGGTTGCACTCTCTGTATCACCAATCGTTTTTAAAGAAATATGCCTTTTTTACCGAATTGAATTTACCCTCCCATCAGTAGTGGAACATTGTCCACTAGACTCATCTGAAACGTGCCAATTTTACCTTCTATGGTATTTGTGTACCGCATCACGTTTAGATGGTAACACAACACATACATTCATGTGCATGTTATTTGCCACCTTTCGTCCCTGTAGAAGCGACAGGATTAAACGGAGACTACGTTTTTCCATGCCATAATGCCATATCACGGTCAACACCTCGTGGTTTCCTTTCACCAATGTTGAGTAATAAGTGTCTGCACCGGTGAAATGTGGAAACAAAACCAACGAGAATGAAAAGCCAAAGTTACACTTAAGCAGGCGAAAATCAATACTTTCTAGTCTTGGAATGGATAAATAAATAATGCCCATTCAGTTGCAATCGCTGTTAAGCTACGATTAGAAAACATGTACTTCTGATTTTTAAAATGTGTTTTTACTGGACATATTTTGCATATCGTCTTGTTTTTGGTTTATGATATATTTTATCGTTTGTGTATGGATTACACAATGTATATAATTATTAAGCAATAAGTATTTTCTGAAGGTTACTTCGAAGGTAGACTGGGATTACTTTTTCACTTTGCCTCTACCTAACCTTCCAGAACGCATATCTGTCTTATTTTTATGGTCGGCTTTTAAAAGTTCAGGAGATTTAACCGAAGAAATTTAATCTTTTGAATAAGTTTAGTTAAAATTTGACCAACTAAAATTGAACTGACAAAACCAACGCTGAAACTTCCACGGAAAACTAATATTCCTTTTTTTCCCCGGTAGAATAGCATTGATCATGGCCGGCGTGCGCTATTGACAATTTAATAAAAATGTTGAGTCAGTAAAACATGCACAGTGAAAATAATACTCTCCTTCCAAGTATCATTTTTTTCATTGTGTATTCATTCGATCAATCACGAAGTGCAACAACGGATAGTCTACCAAAGTTAAGTAAGCTTCAGGTTCCATTTAAAAGGGACCATTCATAAATTACGTTACGTAAAATTGATTATATTAATTTTATTCATGTTGTTCAGTTTATTAATTTTAATCATTTCATTAGTATTACATTTAAGTATTTGAGTTTGTTTAATTTTATTTGTTCTATGTCGTTTATTTGCTTTATTTATATTATTCATTCTACTCATTTCATAAATTTGATTTTTTTTACATTTATTATTTTTTTAATATCTCCTAACATTTATTTTTATTCATTTGTTTTTAATTTTCGAGATTCATTTTGTTAATTTCGGTCAATATTTATTATTTTAATTTCTATAAACTTATTCATTCCAATGATTTTTCACAATTGATTCAATTTATTCGAGGTTTTGTTAGTTATTTTTTACTGAACACAGTAATCCCATCTATACTTAGTTGGATGCGTGGTTCGCATGAACTAATGCTATTGAATGAAAAATAACTGTTTGTATAAGAAATGTCTAATCTTACTGCTATGTGGATTAGAATGGGTTTCTTTTTAACATTCGGATAACCAATCCTTTGCAGACTTGCTCGTATCGATGCGTTGTCCTGTTGGAATGTTTATCTTGCAGAGCGGAAACGTCGAATGCAGGGCTCATAATCTTCTTTTTATTTTGTGCGATGTGGAAGCAAAGCTCCTTTCCCCTACAACCTCTGTATGCAGCTTAAACCATAACGGATCCCTGCGTAGAAAAAAGAGGTTTTATCTGAATTCACGCCATAGTAAAAAAGAATGTCATGAAAAAATCGTGTTTGTGTTTGGTATACTACTACCATTCTATTTTTTTCCATTTTTTAATTCCTAGTAAAACTATTCGGTTTTTCAAGCTATATCGAAAGTATCTCTGAGTTGGTGCCATCAGCCATCGAACCAAACGGATATAACCCGCTGTTGACTAATACTGGATTTTGCTCGTTTTTTTCAGATGACCGCAACAAGGAAGAGTAGCGTTCTATTAGGCCTGCTCATACTTTTTTCCATATCATTGAAAAGCAACAACGCAGCCCCTACATCGAAACAGACTGGTAAGAATAAACTTGTTCAAAATAAGTTTAGCTTTAAAATGTTGAACGATTGCGGTTAGATTACTTAAACATTACTGTTTGATTATTTTTGGGTTTCATTGCAAGGACATGCACTATCGTTTCCATAAAACTACCAAACGAATGTTCCTTTCAGTGGAATCACCTACATTTTATGGAAATGCGCTGTGTCACAATAGAGTTGAGTGTGTTTGCTTGTAATCTTCTGCCTTTATGTGGTAGGATGCTGGTCACTCGACCCCTTGCTGTGCAACCGCAACTGTCTTTACTAAATATGTTAGCTGTGAAGGTTATTGAAGATGGATGTGTGTATGGTTTAATAAAATGACCCAAAAAAGTTGTTTGCGATAATGTGTGATGTTCTGCAAGTAGTTAGATCTAATTTATTTCAATTAGTTGGGCAATATAAATATCAAAATGGGCTAGTCTTAGTTTGGATACATATATTGAGGTATTTCAAAGAAAAACAACGAAACAATTCTATCCAGAGTTTTCTATTTGATAATTTAGAGGAGTTTTGTCAACTTCTGATGATTTTGAAAGGGTTGTTTCATACTGTGGCAAAAATGGGTTTCACCTCATAATCGGTGGTGACGCAAATGCCCACCACATAATTTAGGGCAGCTCAGATATCAATTTGAGAGACATTGAATTGATGGAATACGTAAATAGTAAAAATCTGCACATACTAACCAATCACCATTGGAGACTCTTTATTTTCCAAAGTAGGCCAAATTGCTTTGAAAAAACACGAGATAAGTCATTGTTGGAATATAGAAAGTTTTTCACTTTAACTATTCAAAGCTTTTCACTGAACATCTCGAACTTGTAAGAATGTTATTTCAAAAGGTATATTAATGAATCGGCTTTATAGAGATTATCCACGAACAACCAACAATAAACAGTTCGGTTTCTCATCTCGCTCAGTTCAGATACTAGAAATCGCACAGCTGCTATAGCAGGGCAAGTAATCAAATTTACCCGCGCGCCGCTTGGTCTATTTGCAAAGGCAAACATTGATTCCTTCTACCTAGTGTGTGAAACGTGAACAAACAATGAGTGACAATGCAAAACAAGAGTATATCCCGTTGTGGGCAAACTGTGTTGCTGTTGACTACAGTAATTCGCTGGTTGGACACTTTTTAACTGGACCGCTTTTTAGTTGGACCTCCGCTAGTTGGACCATTGTCCAATTAAAAAACATCTGAACGTCAAAATCTCGTGTCAAATTTACTTTGACAATAAATCTGATAATATTTAGAGGTGTGAACAGATGCATTTACAATGACAACATTTCCTTTGGAGAGTTTTTGACATTTGTCAGTCGGTCCAACTAGCGAATTAAATTTGCTAGTTGGACAAGATTGTGGCCCAACCAGCGAATCACGACTGTACTCGAAATGTCCGGTAAGACCATCAATTCGTGAAGCGGAGCAAATGTCGAAGGTGAACATAAAGCTCAACGTATCAGAAGTTAATGCGCTGCAATTCCATCATTTACGTCATGCAGTACTGATTATATTAAAAAACATTAGTCAAGCAGAATCATTCGCTTCCCAGAACAACATGAAACACGTCGTCGACTGTTATGACATTTTATACAGTATCCCAACGAATATAGATGTTGACAGTATTGAAATAAAGATACGTGATCTGGCACTACGTACTAGCTCCTCCGCTATCAAACAAATCATGTCCAAATATGGAGAGGTGAATAATGTTAAGGAAGATACTTGGAGGAACTTCTTCCTTGGACTCCACGACGGCGATCGTGTGGTGCGTCCGACAAAACCTATTCCCTCTTACTTGACTTTCACATGCAAATCACCTCAAGGTGTTGAATATTCTCAACAAACAGTAGTCACGTACCTAGTGCAGATTCCTACATGTCAATATTGTGATCAACCGCTACACCACGGGAAACCCGGCGCAGAGACTGCTAAGGAAATTCCACCTGATACGATCAAAGCCGGTATACAGTTGTTGTATGCTAAACCACAACCGGTTGGTAAACCAAAGACTGCAGACCGGGCATTTTCAAAAACCAGCTCAACAACGATCGGGCCTAGTACCACTAAACCAACTGCCATTACCAACATCGAAGTTACAACGATTACAGAAAATGTTTCCAAACCAACAACCAACACCACCAATAAGGAATCAAATACCGATGAAGAAGGATTTACAATAGCGACCCGTAAGCACAAACAACAAATAAGAACATCCGACCGTGAGCAACATGAATGCAGTACCAACGTAAACGAAAACGCGAGAGAAGACGGACCGAATGACCCTTAAGGTGCGGCAGACAACGCACCTAATATTTCACCACCAAGGAAGAGGATATCAACACGCAGCAGTAAGATGCGTTAACAAGACCCGACGAACGGGCTGTAAATATTGTAGAAACACGAAAGATCCATGGCTCAGTTGTGCCAACGCATTGAGCCGTGTCAAATATATTTAAAATAAAAAAAAACTGTTTTAATCCACCTAGCGGTGCAATTTTGCCTTTCTCAATTATGAATACGAAAATTTCTGCGTTGTCTATATTCATTAAAAGCTTTCAACAACTATATATAAGAAAAAAAAATCATTATTCGAGGCCTAAAATGTTATAAAAGAAAAACAGCCAAGAAATTTCGAGGTGCCATAAAATCTCGACGTTTCATGCGTTTAAAAGATGTTTGGCATCAAAAATACGAATTCGATTTCTGAAAATTTCATGGGGTCAAAATTTATTAAAAGCGACATTTTCTGCGTTATCGTACTCATCACCCTGTAATTTCGGAACCGGAAGTCGGATTAGAAATTCAATAGCAGCCTATGGGAATGTTGTACCTTTCTTTTGAGACTATTTTTGTCAAAATCGGTTCAGCCATCTCTGAGAAAAATGAGTGACATTTTTGGTCACATACACACTCAGACGCACATACACACAGACATTTGCCGAAGACATAATTTTACTATATGCGCTGGCAAGAAAGTTGGTAAATATTTTTCACTTTTACGGAGATTAATCATGAAAATAACAACACCACATGAAAGAGCTTATTGCGTCGACAAATTCCTCCGAAGACGTCATAAATCTAAATTTAACGATTTAGGCGTAATTAATAGATTGCACGATTTTGAAAAAAAACTACTGTGCAATGGTTAAAGAGTTCTATCTATCTGAAAGTACACTACCATTTTCTTAAAATAACATAGAAGTCCAGGCAAAAAAATCGAAACTGTGATTTGAAGCGCATTTCGCGCTCGAAATGTTGTTTCACCAAAATGTTTTTTTCGTGATAACGATGTCCAAAAAATATGCAACCCCTATTCTTCATTTTTCCTCATTAGGGATCTTTAATTTGGAAAATATGTGTCAGTTTTTCGTATGTGTTGATAGCGGGTATCCTTACGACTACACTCATATCATTCTTAAACCTTAATTATTCTTTTCCGATTTTTAAATTAAAAAAAAACCAAATTAAATTCAACCAACAAACTGACAGTTGCCCTACTAAATGACGTATCTGCTATTATCTCGTTCGCCTCATTGTTAACCGGGACAGCACCCCACACAGCATGATCTGGTACTTTTGCAATCCACTACCCGGTCAAACCATTCGGAATTTGATTTGGAATCCTGAATAGAGTCAGTATGGATTCCAAATCAAATGCAACAACCGATTCTGAGTCGGAATCGGTTGTTGCATTTGATTTGGAATCCATAATGACTCCATTAAGAAATCCGAACCGGTTCCGGAATGAGTTTAACTGGGTAGCAGCCTGCCATCCCAAGTTTCATATGCAAACTATGGTAGATCTGATAAGGCAACCTATAGAGTCGTGCAAGTCGCATGGGTTTGGATATGTTATTGTCCTAAAAGGAAACAAACAAAAATGTTTTTTCGATAGTTTCGGGCCTAAAAATTGAAAAAAGACTGAGATATTAACTCATGGTACTATTTTGCACCAGGACATGCCTTAACCCGCACACGCCTAAAGATCCCTATTGATCATAATTAATTATTCTCGTATTATAGTGAATCCTTTTTTCATTTTGTGGATGAGAATTTTTAGAAGCTATTTTTACAGCTCAAAACATCGATTGTGTGGGAAAAACGTTCACTTATGCAGAAAATATCAAAACATTTATTTATTTAATCGTTAAGGTACGAGGAATACTTCTATACCAATGAGTTTTTTGAATTTTGGAATTTTAGTTGATATGCCGGACTTCCATCGTCATCTCCGAAAATCTCTCAAAAAAGGCTCTGGGGAAAAGGCCATAGATCTACCAATTATCGACAATTTTTATAAACTTACCCAGTCAAAAAGGGCAAGTTTCTGGCTAACGGGGGGCTATTTGCCAACTCGGATGCGCTAATTGCCCTTCAAATAGCCAGCAAATTGCTGGCAATTAGGGGGCTATTTCAAATGCAACATTTGGGCGATTTGCCGTCGTCATTTTTTTGCCGCCCGACCCGACCTTAAATCGCCTCCAAATCGCCCACGGAACGCGCTACCTAATTGCCTAATATGAAAATTAAAAATAATACTTACTTACCAGTATACTAGGTAATCACCACCAACTTATACGAAGAATCAAAGGTGAAACTGGTATTGCACACCAAAACTTATCACAATCTGACGTTCATCAAGACTTTAGGTCAGAGATTTTGTTCCACTATATTTACACACGATTCCACAATTTCCCACATTCGTTGGCTACATGAAGTGCACTAGACAAACAAAATACAAGCGAGAACACGCCAATTGTTTAAAAAAAACTTTTTTAAGCTTAAGCCAAACATGAACCGCCATGTTTGAAAAACGCAAAAACAACCAAGTCCTTTTCAGCCGCCAGAAAATTTGTCTAAGTGTTGAAATCGCCTTTAAATCGCATTCGCAAATTGCTTTAGGGGCAATTAGCGCAGGCGAGTTGAGTTAAACGTCAAACTGTTTAAATCGCCTGACCATGTTCGTCCGCATTTTTTTTGACAGGGTATGCTTGCTTTATTGCACTAAAAATTGAATTTCTGAAAACTATACCTTCGATATAATAAAATCATTGCTTTATCAATCTTTATCCTCTTTAAAAAATTCGAAATTCCACCACTTTTTCCTCCCCTTATTTGATTACGGACAACATCTTGAGTTTAAAATGAAGTATCCGTGATCTCTCGTTATATTCTAGTACTAAAATGAACTTCAGTCTGCTACAGATATGGATATGTATGAAATTAAGATTTGATTGTTGGTCGCTATATTATTTTCGTGCGTCTAAGGATGGGACCAGCATCTTTGGGCAATGTTTTATTGCATTTGTGGCAATTGCAACTAAGTTCCCAAAAACAATTTATGATAGTGCGCATATAAGGGAGTTCCAACTATTTTCTCATCAATATTAATGAGTATTCTATAGAGACTACGTAGGTTTAACAATATTAATTGTGATGTGTAGTGTAGTATATATTAATTGCTTGCTTAATTTCTACGACCTTATGGTGGGCTAATTGGTTGGTCAATACATAAATAAACCAATTTAATCTATCTATATTTTTTATTTCGATTATAGAGGTTTTAACCTTAAGGTCATTCGTCTCTTCGAGTTAGAAGAATCTCTTATGAAAAATTTCTAACCCTACGTGCGGGGTTGGGACTCGAACCCAGGTGCGCTGCGTACAAGGTAATCGAATTACCAACTACGCTACGCCCACCCCTTTCTATCTATCTTCTTCTGTATATATATAAAATTCAATGTTTGTATGTATGTGTTTTATTTGCCAATTGCCGTAAAAATTTATACGTAGTAGACATTCGTTATGGAGCGCGTTTGTGTGCTATTGGTTAAAGATTATCTGCCAGCCAGATGGCGCTTCGGAACAAATTCTGTTTTACTCCTATTTCGTTGAAAGTCGCAGCAACGCGCGACGGGTATTAGCTAAAAATGTATAGAATGAAAAGATATTTAAAATTCCGATCTCAAGTATTATCTAGCGTAAATTTGTGGTGCGTTTGAAGCAAAAGTTGACGATGTTACTGACATCATCCTGAGTTGGCGTCACTGGCTCCAAACGAGAATTTTTTATGTGCATCTTTAGAAAACCACGTAGATAAAAGTCATTACTTGTTGGAATGGGTTTAGAAAGTTTGCTTTTATTTTTTTAGGTATTTAATTATAACGTGCCGTAGAGTATTTGATGGCATTTGACGATGATAGTGCTGTATCGATGCGGCACAGCTTTCTTCTTATGAGGTACAGATTTGGACCGAAAATTATATAGCTCACGCATGACATGAATTAAATTATCATTTGTATGAACTGTCTAAAACAATATTGCCCAAAAGTGTCGAGCAGAACAATAAAACTATGTGTCGGTCTTTCATTTTACATTTACATTTTATGTCGACAGCAAAAAGTAATTTGGGAGGAGTCGGTCAGTAATGTGATTGGTTAAGTTGCAGCAACAGGATCCGCGTTTCTGTTTTCTGATTAGCATTTCTTATATTGATTTTTTTTATTCATTTCGTTTATTTGATAGGCACAAATGCGTTAGCTTGGCGGTGCCAAATGCTTTTGTTTTTACATTTTGGATATCTTAAAACTAGGAGGTTACAATGTTGAAATATTTTTTTTACAAAGGAAAAGAAAGTTTACAGCTATCTTAAGACTAGAAATAAGATTCAATATACAAGAGAGGGCCAAAAGATTTTTTTATGAAAAAATTTAAAACAAGGGATTCACTTTGATATACAAGAGAGGGAGTAATAGTATTTTACGAAATATTTTACGGTTATCTTAAAACTAACAATATAGTTTAGTACACAAAAGGGGGAACAAATATTTATGAGAAATTTCACAGAAATCTTAAAACTAGGGATTCAATTCTATTTACAAAATGGAGGACAAGAGTTTCAATAAAGAGTAAAAATTATAGCTATCTTAAAACTAGGAATACAGAATACTAATTTGAATGTTTTTACTAAAACTTATGCTTGGTCAAGATATTCAGAGGGTGGCTTATTTCCGCATTAGTGTAGCAGCAGTTGTATCAAGGACAGGGGAGAGACAGGGAAAGAAGAGCAAAACTTGCAACTTTCGCTCGAACGGGGGGGGGGGGGGGAGGAAGGGGGATCAGCGAAATAAATTTGCGCCTCAGTCTAGTAAGTCGTCGAGTACCGGATTGGCGGATGGTATTCTTCGGACCCGCGGGGAATCCTTCAAAAGTCATCGGACCTCGAGTCGCTCTCGCTTCAGTAGTGGAAAGGGCGACGGCGGTTACATAGTGGCACTCTGGAGCTGATCGGTTCCACAAGGCAGGAGGAAACTCTAAAAACGAGAAATAAAAGAGAGGGGCTAAATTGGGATATTTATCGTTTTTATGAAGGTATAAATAAGGGAATTATAGGGGAAATCACGAGTTGCCAGCATATCTCGGACTGGTACATTGGGTGGTCTACCTCGGGCCCGAAGGGATTCCTTTAACTGAGACCTAGCGTCACAATACCCGGCGCATACCCAGACAACGTGTTCGATGTCGTGATAGCCCTCGTCACAAGCGCACAGACTACTCTCCGCAAGCCCAATACGCCGCAAATGCGCATCCATGGTGTAGTGATTGGACATAAGTCGGGACATTACACGAATAAAATCCCGACCCACATCCATCCCCCCGAACCAAGGCTTCGTTGATACCTTTGGGATAATCGAATGTAGCCATCGTCCAAGTTCCCCATTGCTCCACGAGGTTTTCCGTCCTCTGACGACAAATACTAAAAAATTCGTTGAAGCAGATTGGTCTTTCGTATATGTCACCATTTAATGCGCCCACCTTTGCTAATGAGTCGGCCTTTTCATTGCCCGGGATAGAACAATGAGAGGGGACCCAAACAAAGGTAATCTGATAAGATTTTTCAGATAACGTACACAAGGATTCCTGTATCTTCCCCAGAAAATACGGGAATTGCTTTTTAGGCTTCACCGCACGAAGAGCCTCGATAGAGCTGAGGCTGTCCGAAACGATGAAGTAGTGATCTGTGGGCAGAGTGTCGATGATCCCAAGGGTGTACTGAATTGCAGCTAACTCTGCGACGTAAACTGAAGCAGGATCATTGAGCTTGAATGAAGCGGTGATAGTATTACTGAAGATACCGAAGCCAGTGGACCCATCGAGATTTGATCCGTCATTGTAAAACATTTTGTCGCAGTCGACTTCTCGGAATTTATTATAAAATATATTGGGGATCACCTGCGGGCGTATATGGTCCGGGATTCATGGATGTGTCGAAGAATACAGTAGAATCAGAAGTATCTAGGAAACGGACACGGTTGGGATTGTACGAAGAAGGATTGATGCTCTGTGCCATGTAGTCAAAGTACAAGGACATAAAACGGGTTTGAGAATTAAGCTCGACGAGCCTCTCGAAGTTTTCAATCACCAGCGGGTTCAGAATGTCGCATCGGATGAGCAATCGATATGAGAGTTCCCAAAATCGATTTTTTAGCGTAAGAACGCCCGCCAGCACTTCGAGACTCATCGTATGGGTCGAGTGCATGCAACCCAAGGCAATGCGCAAGCAACGATACTGGATTCTCTCCAGTTTGATGAAGTGTATGTTCGCAGCGGAGCGGAAACAGAAACACCCGTACTCCATCACCGACAATATCGTTGTGTGGTACAACTTGATCAGGTCTCCTAGGTGAGCACCCCACCATGTTCCAGTTATTGTTCGGAGAAAATTGATCCTTTGTTGGTATTTCTGTTTCAGATACCTAATGTGACATCCCCAGATACCTTTAGAGTCGAACCAGACCCCGAGATATTTAAATGTGAAAACCTGGTTGATCGTTGCACCCATTAATAAAAGCTGGAGTTGCGCCGGCTCACGCTTCCTAGAAAAAAACAACCAACTCAGTTTTCTCCGTGGAGAACTCAATACCCAGCTGAAGAGCCCAAGCAGACAAATTGTCCAAAGTATTTTGTAATGGTCCTTGCAAGTCGGCAGCTTTGGGCCCTGTAACAGAGACCACCCCGTCGTCTGCAAGTTGCCTTAGCGTGCATGAATTGGCAAGACAATCGTCAATGTCATTCACGTAAAAATTGTAGAGCAGGGGACTTAGACATGAGCCCTGGGGAAGACCCATGTAGCTAAATCGCGATGTTGTTAAATCGCCATGCGAAAAGTGCATGTGCTTTTCAGACAACAGGTTTAGCAAAAAGTTATTTAAAATTGGCGAAAGACCATGCTGGTGCAGCTTCTCTGACAGAATGTTGATAGAAACTGAGTCAAAAGCCCCCTTAATATCCAAGAAGACTGATGCCATCTGCTCTTTGTTAGCATAGGCCATTTGGATTTCTGTAGAAAGCAACGCAAGGCAATCGTTCGTCCCTTTGCCTTTGCGGAAACCAAATTGTGTATCTGACAGTAAGCCATTTGCTTCAACCCAATCGTCGAGGCGAAACAAGATCATTTTCTCGAACAACTTCCGAATACAGGACAGCATTGCAATCGGCCGATACGAGTTGTGGTCGGAGGCTGGTTTTCCTGGTTTTTGGATGGCGATGACCTTCACTTGCCTCCATTCATACCCTCAAGAAACTTGTTAAATAAATTCAACAAGCGCCTTTTTGCAGTGTCAGGCAGATTCTTCAGCAAGTTGAATTTGATTCTGTCTAACCCTGGGGCGTTATTGTTGCACGATAAGAGAGCAAGTGAGAACTCCACCATCGAAAACGGTGTTTCGTTCGCGGTATCGTGAGGAGACGCGGCGCGGCACGTTTTCTGTACCGGGACAGAGTCCGGACAGATCTTCTTGGCGAAAGCGAATATCCAACGGTTTGAATATTCCACGTTCTCGTTGGTACTATTACGGTTACGCATACGTCGAGCCGTACCCCAAAGAGTGCTCATCGCTGTTTCTCTCGTTAACCCGTCGACGAACCGGCGCCAATAACTGCGTTTTTTGGCTTTCATTAGACTCTTCATTCGCCTTTCTAACGACGCGTACTGTTGATAGCTAGCGGGTAACCCGTTTTCCCGGAAGGCCTTATATGCAGCGGACTTTTCCGCGTACAGCTCTGAGCACTCTTTATCCCACCACAGGGTGGGAGACCGTCCATGGTTATTCGCGTTGGGTACTGGTTTAGTCTGAGCTTGATTCGCACTGTCGAGAATCAAGCCAGCTAAAAACCTGTACTCTTCCTCCGGAGGAAGTTCTTGAGTGGATTCGATTTTAACGGATATCGCGGTCGCGTAACTCTTCCAATCAATGTTCCGTGTGAGGTCATACGATACATTGATTGTTTCCGATGGTCTTGAACCGTTAGCAATTGAAATCACGATAGGCAAATGATCGCTACCGTGGGGATCAGGGATCACCTTCCACATGCAATCTAACTGTAGCGATGTCGAGCAAAGCGACAAATCCAACGCGCTTGCGCGTGCTGGTGGTGTAGGAATTCGCGTCATTTCTCCCGTGTTTAAGATGGTCATGTTGAAATTATCGCAAAGATCTTGGATTAATGTTGATCTATTATCATCATGAAGCCCCATACCGTACCGTGCGAGTTAAAGTCTCCCAGAACTAGCTGCGATGCCGGTAAAAATTCCGTGATATTACAAAGCGTTCGGTGCCCTACCGAGGCTCTAGGAGGAATGTAGATGGAAGCAATGCAAAGGACAATTTCAATGCCTGGTGTCGAAGGGAGGTTAATTCGGTTGAAAGAATAGCACTTTTTGATCCCCAAAAGTACTCCTCCATAGGGGTTTTCTCGATCCAGACGAATTATATTAAAGTCGTGGAAGTTGAGATTTATATCGGAAGTGAACCAAGTTTCACATAATGCGAAAGCATCACATTTTAAACTATTTAGTAAAAATTTAAAGGAATCGATTTTCGGGAGAATACTTCTGCTGTTCCACTGTAGAACAGTGATCGAATCGGTGACCTCGTTCGATGACTTAGCCATCGAAGGATACGATCGCTGCAAGGAGGGGCCATTTAGTAGTCAATTACTTCAAAAATGTTTGCACTATAGGGAGAAAACGTTTCGGAAGGCTTTTAAGAGGATCAGTAACATTGAAAGCTGTGAAAAATAAGTCCACTATGTCAGAAAATTTCATTAGTCCGCTACTGGACCGAGTATCTGTTTGAAAAAAGGGGGCACTTGGGGTTTTTGGTGTCCCTGGAAGTGGTGGGTACTCCTTGTTAGAATTAATATTTCCAAGTCCTGGAGCACATTGCTTCGGCTTTTGTGCATCACTTCCGTTGGATTTATTGATTGTAGTTGGCGCACTCTGAGTGGACGACACCTTGGCACCCTTACGAGGCAATGTAGGGGAGGCTGGATTTCTCCTCTTCCTGGATTCCCCTGGGTTAACCAAAGATGTTCCCTCTCGTGGGTCGTCAGATTCTTTCTCAACGTTAGCCAAACCAGCATAGGGATTTTCGGACAGGACAGATGGCGAAGCATTCTTTAGCATTTCTGCATAAGAACGCCTTGAGCGTTCCTTAAGGGAGCGCTTAATTTTATCCCCGCGCTGCTTGTACGCAGGGCATGATTTAAGAGCATGTGAAGGGCCCCCGCAGCAAATACACTTTTCAGTTTCTTTGTCGCAAGAGTCATCCTCATGCTCTCCTTCGCATTTGCCGCATCGTTTCTTATTTCCACAATATGTGGCTGTGTGGCCCAACTGCTTGCAATTGCTGCAGCTCATGACCCGCGGTACAAACAGGCGAACTGGTAGGCGAACCCTGTCAAGGAGGATGTAGTTGGGAAGAGAGGACCCGGCGAATGTCACCCGAAGCGAGCCTGATAGAGAGTAGGTAGTCTTACCTCCCTCGGTGTTTGCGGTATACAATTGTTTGCATTCCAAGATCTTAATCTGTTCAAGTGAGGGGTCCTTAAAGCAGCCAACCCCGTGCTCCAACAGTTCTTCGTATTTCAGGCCCGGTTCGGACACTACCCCATCGATTTCACAGGCCACACAAGGCACGTACGCTTTAAATTCCCGCGTAAAGCGCTCACAGCAAGCAATCGCGTTTGCCTGGCCGAGATCATTCACTAGAACACGTATCTTGTTTGCCCGAACACGTGTTATCTGAGTTACGGCCGGGTAATTAGCAGTCAGATCTCGAAAAAGTTTTAATATATTAACCGGTTTCTCTCCGGTCCGAAAATATACCACCCATGGCCCAGAGGAACCTTCTGGGTACTGCTTTATACGGGGAGCAATGCGAGTATTAGGGGGATCAGGGACTTCCATGATTACATCAGATGGTATTTCGCCCTCGGCCATTTAAGCACGAGGGCAGAGCGTTATATAAACGGGAATGTGTCTTATTATTTGATTACAAGGTAGAGTAAAAGTAGGGAAAAAGAAAGAAAGCAAACGAGGAAAAAAATAAAGCAAAACTTATCTGCAAACAACGTCGATTGTTCCGCACCAGCGAAAACAATGTACTGGATTTACTGCCGGCACCAGCAGAACGGCAGCTAACGAACGAACAAAGGATGACCTTCACTCACTGAAATTTACACACCGAACACCACTGTGAAATATAACGATCCGTTCCGTTCAAAGGTTGGGAGACGTATAATTTCGTATATTGATATTAAGGTACAAAAACGGGTAACATTATTATTTTTTTATTACATGATTTACAATGGAGACCCGTTTTTATCAGCCCCTTGGTAAATTTTAAACTGATAAAACGGCGACGTTGATAAAATCGGGACATACATTTTTCTTTTTTTTATAACCCAAGAACGCTTACTTTTCTCACCTTAGAACGCTGCACTGGGGTAAAAATGTACACCACGCTATGATCGCAATTTGAGCAGGTAAAAATTCAAACAAATGAAATGTACAATTAGGGTAATTTGGGGAGAGATGCCGCACATTTCTAAAAATCGATCGTGCATCAAAGTAAACCGTTCAATAATTGATGAAATCATTTTTATCAATTGCGACAAGTTTCTAAAATACTGTAAAATGATTTTTGTCATGAAAAAAAGATGGGTAGGTAATGTCAGAGACATAAACGAAGTGAAGTAGAATACACATAGGCTGTTAATTCGAATGCTGCAATTTTTGCTACCTTCTGCATTAAAATCAGCTATTTCGATATTTGTTATGATGTATTGTGCCCCGTTGTTGTGGTGCATTTTACCCCTGCACAGGTGTGTTTTGAAAATTGAATATTTTTCATGTTCCTGCATATTTTGCAAAGCGATTGTGATTTCAGAGTAACATGTTGGCTAAATGATATCATTAATTAAATTCTCACAATTGATGGTCTTTAGCTAAGTTATGATTATATTTTCTTAGGGGTGTATTTTATCCCATCTACCTCTACATACGCTTGCATTACATTCACATAAATCACTTGCGACGCGTTTGTGCAAATGGAATCTTGATCATACCTTGAAAATTTCAATCGTGCACCCGAGACACATGCGTTGCAAAATTCAAATGTTAGGTTTGTTCCAAAGTTTCGAGTGGGTAATTACCAACTCGATTATTTTCAAGTGGATAGTACCAAGGAGCTTTTATTCTCTAATTTTAGTACTACCTTTACTACTCATATTACCCACCGTCCCTGATTATTGAATATTTCATTACACATATGTATAGTGGGATCAAAATGCATTCACTTGCTGAATATTTTTAGAAATAGGCCACTTTAAAGTATAGAATGTACAAATAAAGTAAATTAAGGGCCAACTCGGATAACAAATAGTTTTTGGACTTACTGTAAATTGTACTTACTTTACAGTTAAGAGCCAGTAGAAGGGCATTTGCTCGTGGAATGTCAGCATTCGAGAGTTAAGACGAATACCATACACAGAAAAAAATATTTTGTATTTTAAGTTTATTTTCATGCACAAATTTGGAGCATAAATATAAATGTAAAATTAAGTTCCCCCACAAATTCATACGACTTGTCGTGCTTTCTTCAACGAATTTAATTATAATTTTACACGTGGATTGAAAATTACAGTTTCTTTAAACGGAAAACCAATGTACTTCAATGTATTTTTGTTCGCATATTGCTGTAAAATGAATGACATGTAATATTACACGAATGAAAGTGTAAAATTGTATGCTTTTTAATGCTCCAATTGAGTGCATTGATTTTAACGTAATTTTCAATCAAATTTTTTATTCAATCTTTGTATGTTTACATTTATATTGATTTACATGTCGTTTAAATTTCATTATTCTTTGGTGTGTATACATAATATGTTCAAACCGTCACCAAGCAGGTTTCTTAGAGTGGAGTTTTCGCAATAACCCTGCGATTATCACGTATGATAATAACCCACAACGATTGTAGTGCCAGACAGCGATGCTACATGTTTTTTATAAAATGTCTGCAGAAGAATAATTAACCGTTATGTATCCGATGCGGTACCCGGGTACCTTTTTAGGTTTCAATTAATGAAATTACTATGTTTTATCCATAGCTGGAAATTGAAACTTTGTGGCATCTTAGAACTTCACTAAGTCAAGCTTTTGGGTTAATAATATTGTTGATATAGTAAGGGAGGGAGTTAGGAGGGGCTTCTGAATTTTTTTACTACGTAACAGGCCGACGTGGGTACTCGGGTACCCACAAAACTGAAATGCCAATAATTAAGGTAATTTCCAACCGATTTTGATGCTTTTGGGTGTTTTGAATTCAGGAACTCATCCGCTTTTGGACTTGGTAAAAATGAATCGGGTTACTTCATTTGGTTCCCGGGAATCCGGAAGCAGGTTCCAGTGCTGGGATACTATTTGTGAACTTCTATGGAATACTAGCAATATGGGAATCATTACCCCGGAAAATCCGGATTACCAAGCACCAGATCCATTCATCCGGTTCAATTTTACATATCAAAAAGTGAACGAGTTCCTGAATCCAAAAAATCTAAAAAAAATCCAAATCGGATAAAGGAACCCATAGTTATGAGCATTTCAATTTGTGAGTACCCGGGTACCCACGTTGGCCTGTTAAAGGTGTTTTTTTGTTGGACACATAACAGTTAAAATGTCTGTAAATGTCTCTAGATGGTTGTGTAAATCCTAGTTACACTAGCATATTAATTTAAAAATAGAATACTATTAATGAAGGAATCACTCGTTGTCGAATACAGGTACAATTTTGCTAAATACTATTACTCGTTTAAAAGTCTGTAGATTTCTTGCTACGTCTGTTGGAGGCTATCAAAAGTCTGTAGAATTCCGACATGTCTGTAAATCCCCTCATACATGCAGCAGTTATACAATTAAACTGTGTGTGTGTTTATAACAGCATATACAAAGATGATATGTAAAAAGTTATCCCAGTTCGCGCCGAGTATCAAATCAACGACAGAAACATATTATATCACCATCCAATAAGCCAACATCATCTCCTTCACACAACACAACAACTCAAAAAACTAAAATCGTCATCGGCAATCATACTACCGCTTGCCAAAAGAAAAACAACCAAATGATGAATTTTCGCACTCAACCACCCCTTCGCACGCGCACACTTGCAATCCGCATATTGAACTCCGAAAAAATAGCGTTCGGCGTTTTCTGCGCTGATTATTATATGCACGCCACTCCTGTGCATCATTGGGTGGAATGATGCCTGGCGGCAGTCATTGAATATATTCCAACCGAAGAGTTTGAGCTGACACAAAACGTAGCAGCTACTACGAGGTCAGAAAGCATACTGACGAATTTTCTCTTATGTGCCGTTTTTATACCTGGCGAAGTTCATTTGATAAAAAAGAGGCAGTCCTAACAACGCTCGCTGCTTGATTGAATTGTACAGACCAATCAGCGCAGATAATTACCACTTTTACAAATTACATTATTTTCGTTATCTATAATAGACGTACATTTTACGGGATCAAATACAATATACGTGCACATATTTCCGATCAGATAGTGCAAAAATACAGCGACTTCGATCAGTACAACGGAAGTTAATCGCATTTGAAGACTGGGAAAATATCTCAGCAGAAATTTTTGAAAAGGGACCCCCATATTGAAACGTTAGAAGTATTCTACTTCAAAAATCATCAAATTTTCACGAACATTTTACAAAAAAAGTTCATTGTGGAAGAGATGCCGCATGTGCGGGTGAGACGCCGCACCGTGGTCACAAACTAAAAAATAGTGAACAGCTCTCATTAATATTTTTGTGATTAAGTGTCTTCAGCTGAGTTTCATGAAGATTGATTACACCTATAAATCGACTAGCTTCTTCACTTTTCTTAAGGGGGTACTAGATTTTCTAGAAACTTTTTTATTCAATCTTGTGTAATGGTTAAGTTGGAGTAGCTTCATTAAGGGTACTATTCATCTATACGTTTGTACGAGCGATATATGTCTTTGTATTGGTAGCGGTTCCTTAAAAGCAATGTTTGGCTGTTTCCCCTAACAATGAATTTATTAGGTTTGGTCTTGAAAGATGCATTTTGGAAAAGCATCAATTTGTTGAAATTTTCGTTTTTATCCCAATATCGACATCATTACAAATCAATGCGTTCACTAAAATTAGTGCCTGCAACCCGAATATAAACCGAAGTAACTAATACTTAGATACATATCGTCCGTTTAAATATATAGATAAATAGACTCATAATCCTATATGTCACTGTGTTAGGCCCGTTAGTTTGTGGATATATCTTATTAAGAACCTATACCTGACGCAAATGATCATTTAATGACATTCCGAGGTGAAAAAAATACATACATTATAGCTACGTATCCTCCGCCATCGAGTGCGGAATCTCACCCGCAATTTTGATGCGATCCCTAATTGTGGGGGAGAGATGCCGCCCGACGACATTTTCCTCTGAAATTATGGATGACCGTGCTCATGATCAGAATGCCTTCTAAAAGGTCCCAGCTATTCAACCGATACATGGTTTACCAAAAAATTAAACAATTAAAAAAACGAAATTTTTTATGCCGAGCTGAAAAATTTTCGGCACTCCATGATGCAACTGGACACAGATAATCATTAATAAAATTTTCGTGAGTTAATAGAAAGGACTATTTTACATCTCCAGTGTTGTAATTCTTCGAAAGACAAACTCACAATATCATATTATAACCCTATATACGAAATATAGAGAGTGCGGCATCTCTCCCGAAATTACCCTATCATTTCCTTCGTTTTTTAACAGCTGAGCAGGTGAAAGTACGAAAATTATTGAATCAGTGATACGTAAATAAGCTTGCATAAAAAAAGTAAAATGAATCGGTTTCGACTTTTTCCACAAAAATTACTATAACTTTGAAAATTTTCAACTGATTTGAAAAAAAAACAAATTATTCTACAAGTTGAAAGAATGGTCTATAGAAACTGTATAAAATGGAATTTCGAGATTTATTTTTGAAAAAGTGCAATTAATTGGAAGAGTGAAAGTTGAAAAATCGAGTTTTGGAAAATACCAAGAAATTGAGTGAAAATTGAAATGAAAACATTATGTCCGGCCTGTAATACATTAATAATACTCAATGCTACTGTTACAGCAATTACTGTGTGCAAATTATACTTGCAAGCCATTATTTTGAAAAACCATAAAAATAGAAAATTAAAAAGTAAAAATCAGCGTAAATGAGAACAATTTTTTTTCTACTTACTACTTTTTCTACTTCTACAATTAAATTAAATCAATTGAACAAATGGTTAAAAACGATTATATAATATTATCGTTACTTACGTAGTGCAAGAACCGGTATTTAAACTGACAGGATAGAGCGAAACACTAACGGCAACCGTACACTGGGGTTCAAATGTACCCCACGCCAACTTTGACTCCTACTTCCACGAAGGCCAAAAGCAAACTGGCTTTACCACCTTTTCCTATTCTTACTATGAACTCTAAATTGAATTATGGTTAGGGTCCCAGGTCGGTAAATAGACTTTTCTACGGCTCATATATGTACACGTCGCATGACTTAAATACTACATCACTAGCTGGTGGTGGTTTCTGATTATTAAGTTTAAAAAATTAAAAAAAAATTAATTTTTATTTTTCCATATTTCGGATCTCTACGATAAAAAAATATGCTCAAGAAAGTATTTACTCGAATTTCATTTGGTTCGTCTGCTAGAGCCCATCAAACAACCAACTAACAATTTTCATATAAGGCTGACGAAATCGGGTCAAAAAGCTGATAAAATCGGGGGCTAATAACATAGGGTCTTCACTGTATTAACGGTTTCGTCTCACTGTCAGGTTAACTAAATCTGTTTTTTTTTAATTTCACAGATTCTAGTACATCATCAGAAATACGAAGTGGAAATGGATTGAACCAGGTAAATATACTTCCAGAAATTTCAAATGTTGAATATCTTTAAAGAAAAGAACATGTTCTGTTCCTTTTTGTTTTTGTTTCTCTGTGGTATGTAGGTTTTTTTGTTTCTCTGTGGTATGTTGGTTAAAAAATCATTGTGCACAGTCATTGTTTATTAAATATTCATAAAATAAATTTCCGACCCCCCTCTCTAAGAACGCAGGTAATTGACAAGCAACTTCTTGTGCACATACAAGTTATTTGGCATTGCCATGGATTTTTAAAAATCGGGCACTTTGAGATGATAAATTAGTGAGTCATGCTTCAAGAATTATTTCGTGCCGTGCCTTGACACTACCTGTTTCAACAGACTTTAGTCCCAGACCTAGCCGGAACTTCAGTCGGAACTCTGGCTAATTTCCGTTCAAGCTTCCGAAATCCAGCTCAAGTGAAACAACCTACATTCACATCTACATACTTGATATTTACAGTTGAGCTATGATTTTGAATCCGTATCAAGGGGTGAGTCGCTTAGCACAAATCGAATTGTGCTCACAAACAAACAGCGTGGTAGCTTGTGCCGCAATGTGCCACGATGTGCCACGGTGTGCCATGGTGTTCAGTAAAACAAAAGCAATGGTTGCTATGAGTTTTCAACTACACTTTGCTGACAGTTTTTGTGTTGTCAAAAGTGTGCCTCATTGTGCCACACATTGTGGTAACGAGTGAAATGATCGTGTATTACTGTGAATCGCAATCTTATATCGTGTTATCGTAGGTGATACAATGTGTATGACACATTGTTCTAAACGACTCACCCCTTGATCCGTATTCTTTGTGTAGGCATTGGAATTAGTGGGTGATCGTTGTTTGATTTAGTATTCATTGATGGTTGAGATAGTCGAACAGTAAATGCAGGTTGGGTGATAGTTTTTTGTTTGCCGATGCGAAGCTGTTATCTGCTGGTTGCTTCCGGTTGCAGTAGTCTTTTATTAATACTTCATCCGTCGCTGGTACTGCAACGTAGTTGACTTTTTACGTACGTTTTCTAAGCGGCCGTTCATATACCACGTTGACAAAAAACTTACGTTTCTGACCCCCTCCTCCCCCTTCATGGACCAGCGTGGACAATTCCTACAGATTTAGAAAATTTTCCAATGTTGAAGACTACTATGAGGCACAAGGACCTTATGAAAATCGTTCAAACTTCAACCACAGAATGTCATACACATCTTTAGTCGTTTGTGAAATTTCCATTAAAATATTTCATTTCTTAATGACTTGTGATCTTTTATATTTACGTTTTTAAGGTTATTCACCAAATTAAAGTAACCTTTGAATTCTTGAATTGGTTCGTAATTTCAACCTCAAGCTTTGAAATCCAAAATTAATGGATTAGACCAAGTTACAGATGATTGCATCAAGTGATTCAGACAAAAAAATCTGTTTTTTTTTTCGTGCGTTCTTATGATTTTTTTGATTATAGTTTGTCATAGATGATGCACACGCACATACTATGCTGTTATAAGCACTTGGACTATTTAAAAATCTTGAAAAAAATTGAAGATAACCGCTCACACCAATGACAATACAATTTTTTTTTATAAAAGACAAAATATAATGAAAAGTCCACGTGGACATTACCCATACCCCTACCCCCTCCCCATGTACAAGCGTGGACTTGATCGTGACCTCCACCCTTTCCGAAATTGACCACGTGGTATATGGATGGCCCCTAAGCATAAAGTCAACCTTATACCACAAACCTACCAGACATGACACTGAGAACAGTTAACTGAATAAAACGTGATCATCATTTCCAATTTAAATTCGCTTGGCGCACTATCGCCGCCTCGTGGCGATTCCTTGAACTATATCATCTGATTGACAGATCTGTCCATTTGACATGACGGTACATTGGTGTGCATAAGTAGTTATTATGGGCAAATGCACCTAACAACAAACATCAATTAAACGAAAGTCAAAATAGACCTTTGAATTTGTATTCCGAAATGAATGAATTCTAGGAAAGGTAGAGGCTTCTTTACAAGCAACTCCCCTATATGCGGAAACTGAGCAAAGGCTAGATAATGTTGTCTAGAAAGGACTATCTTAAACACAGAAAGCGATGAGGACTGTTCCCCACAAGTTGTGCTGTAATGTGGACTGTTCCCCACAAGTTGTGCTGAAGATTGTGGATAGTACTTGTTTGACTAAATTAAAATTAAAGAGAATGTTTCCACACAATGCCATTTGATTTTCATTATTTTATTTTCAACTAAATTAGTATTGACTCTTAACAATGTGTCAAATATTTTCCTAATCGACTGGCCAGCAGAAAAACATGCTGAATTAATTGCGAACTTTGCCAAAATCATCTTCTTTGCGGTGCATTTTGATGGCCACTGCTTCCTACATACATTGCTCCTCTAAAGTTTACTCTCATTTTGTTCATACAGAAAGCACCTTAAAATTTTGATTTCAAGACTAACAGTTACTACAATCAATTGTAGAGCACCAGCTTATTTTCGTTTGTTCCTAACATAGTTAATTGAGCACAATAATGGCAATGGCAAAACGCGCACGCTTATTGGTATGTGTTTGGGTATTTTTGCGGTGAGCACGGAAAGTTATGGGAATGGTAATCTAACGATTGAAAAGGCCGTTAAATTTCTGCAACACTTTGGTGATCTCGAGTGTCATGTCTGGTAGGTCTGTGCTTATACAGAAACGTTGCAACTTCTGAATTCGGTCAAAGATAACCCTATTTAATATGAATAATTTCCAAGAATCTATCAGGCTGACCCTAGTATCGTATCATAGAATCGTTCCAGTAACATACTAAACCTCGCCTTCGGTAAGCTTGGTAGCTTAGTGAATAGACTCCATCGGGAGTGGCGCATAAATCATTCACTAGTTAAATGAAACAGATATGCGAGTTCTAATCTACTCATTTACATTTAAAGTTAATTTACATTTAATGTTCGCCAAAGGCATCTGAATGGTAGATAAAGATGTGATTTTGAGATTTGAATACGTTTTCTATGGGAGTCTATTTTTATGGGACTGACTTGCGATCATAGGCAGTTTATAGCTCGGAAATGGGATTCAAGCGATTTGTTTTGATATTTTGAAGTATGGTATTCGATGGTCAGCTCGCAGTAAATGGTATTGGAAAATTTCTCGTTTTTTCAAATCTTGTGGTATCATTTCAGAATGTGGATGAAGAAGTGCTTGAGCTCGAACATCTAAAACACCAAACTTCAAGCGCAACAGGAGCAAACACAAAAGAAGAAATCCTGCCTCAGCTAGAAAAGCAACTAGAGGAGGAGGCACAAGCGTCTGCTTCCATAGTTTCTTCTGACGAGGATAGCGGGGGTGATAACGATGAAGATGATACTGCAAATGACGAAGAAGACGACAGTAGTAATGATTACGCCGAAAAGTTGGCCAAAGTGTCAGAAAGCATGCTGTTGAAAACATTGGCAGAGTATCATCACAAACAGCAAAGACAGCAGCATATCGAAGATCAACACAATCATCTTCATATCACAGGTGAACCGAAGGTGCCCGAATCGAACCATTTATTATTGAAGGTAATAGTTCTATAAGCATAAATGGATACATTCATTCATTTTCATTGGTGGTTTTAATCAGGTCAAAAAACCTCTTTTTCAGGAAGTAATGGGCTTATCCGCATGTTCTTTCGTGTTTTCCTGTCATTTGATCCTGTTTCTTATGTTGATAAATGACCGTTATACTACAAATATGAGTTCTTCTGTCTGCAATCCTAGTCGAGTTGTGCTTGCAGATATTCTTAGATATGTTATTGGTGCGGCTTGTTATTGTTGTATTTTACGAACTTCTCTCAAGACAAGAGCCAAGCTGTCTGGGTGTCATCGAGCGTTTCCTCGTACGACTGACTTTATCAGCTACAGTGCAGCATTGCTGATATATTTTTATATAGCGAGTAGTTGAAAAACATATTATAAGCTTTTCTGTACGAAAGTATATTCTCATAGTCTCTCAGAATGCAATTTCGTACTAACAAAGAAAAGTTCATGCTTTCGACAAACTATGAACAACTGTAGTCAACATTTTCATTGATCAATGCAATGACATCTTTAATGGTTTGACGTTTGTATTATTTACTTCAAAGAGTTATGAAAATCCGATGGGTTAATCAATTCGATAATAAAAACCCGGGCCTTGGTATCTAGCTGGGACATTAAATAGATCAAATATGCTAGGGTGATCAGCTGCCGTTGTGTGTGATTCTCGCTTTGCAGGCAGGGTACGATCACCGTCGCCAGTGGGATAATCATATGTTCTTTCTAGGATGTCACCATACCCAGGGATAGCATAAGGGTTTGTACATTGGATCGGAGTCTCAAAGGTTGCGAGTTAGAATTTCGCCTCTAGGGGGAATTTTTTTCACATGATTGCTTAGCTTCACTCACTATTTTCGATCGTTTTTCCCCGTTGGATACCACCAGTCCTAATCAATTAATTGTTATCTTTGTATACTTATGTATTGTTTTGAAATTTAGCTATTGAAACTAATCAGTTAATGCTTAGTGTTAACATGTTGAAGCATTGAAAGAAAAATTGGTCCACACAATTTTTGACAATGGCGGGAAAATATTTCCGGAGATATCCGTTCGATTTTCAACGGACAGGAGTTTTAGTTGTCATCGATTATCGATTCGCAGAGATCGTCGAGTCACTCAAGAAAGGGAGGAGCGTTACTGTGTTAGCACTAGTCCCGGGTAGGCGGTAGTTGTACGAGAGGAGTGCATACGGCTGATAATCTGCAAACTGTCCATCAATGCACCAATCAGTTTCAAAGCGGGGATTGTTGCAGAACCAAATTAACGATTTCATTCGATAAATCATTTCTGTTTTTCGATACTCGATGCAAAGCCAACAACGTTTTGGACAATCTAGAGAGTAGAATTGATTTGACGTTATAATTGTTTACATTGTCGCTCATTAAAGAAACATTTGTACCAATAACATTGGCATCTTGCCTTTTTAATGAAGGCTGCGTTTCAAGGACAGTGGTTTGAGCACAGACTAACAGACATAACACTTAAAAACAAAGGTTCGCCCGCTTTAACGGTCATTTTAAATATATTTGTAGTTGGGACTGTGGCCACATTTGAAATTATGGCGCCACTGCCATATGAACAAGCATACGGGGGATAGACCACTAGTGAAAAATTGCTCCCAAACCTGAGGGGTAACCTATCAGTAAATGAGTGTTTGGGACCGTGAATAAAAGGTGGAGCTAGTGTTCTGGGAAAATTATCGGATCGATGTTTTTTGAGGGAATTCCCTTATAGTGTTATGTCTGTTAGTCTGTGGTTTGAGTGCCAAAGTTAAAAATAATCGGCTTCCAATGTAATATATACAGCTAGGGCTATGATGGCATTTTTGTAGTTGTAATGCAGTCCTTACTCGTTTTTTTCGATTATAGAGGTTTTAACCTTAAGGCAATCGATTTACCAACTACGCTACGACCACCGCCCCCCCCCCCCCCTTACTCGCTCAATATTTTTGTTAATACTACAGAGAGTATTGACGAAAGTATTGATCGTGTAATGGGAAAAAGTTAGATTGATTGACGTATTGAAGCAGTATCGTCAATACTGTGTAATATTGAACTTGTTAGGACCGCTTAAGATGGATCTAACATGCAGGGGCGGCGAAACACTTTACGCCCGAGTGGGTAGAATCTGGGAGGGAGAAACAGCCTCAATAAATGTGAATGTCATAGCCAGCCAGAACGAAACTGTCACTCCGAGCCACAAAAAAGTGTTCATCGAGGAAATGAGAGTATTGTTATCATATGCTTGCTTGAAAATGTTTCCGAACGATGAATTTCCTTGATTTTTTGTCTAGATTGGGTGTAGCAGTAAATATTATTAAAGTTTTTTTGTGATTTTAATGCCATTTTGAAATTAGCCAGATAGATTTTTCGGTAATCCGTGCTGCCACAATCAAATAAATTGTATTTCTATGTATTCAATGATGAATAAGAATTTAGATGCGTTCAAAAGTTTCGAGCATCGTTTTAAGACAATATTGCGATCTTGCTATAATGTAAAATAAACGCTAATTTTATATGAAAATGTCAAATAATATTTACATTTTAAGCTCAATGAACTACGCCTAAAATATATTTTATGCTTGTTATAAAACCAGTTATGGAAATGTGACGTAAATGTAAATGTTCTCTACTCCAAGAAATGGGAATATGGAATCAAAAAATATGCTGTGACGTGCACGTTTTTTGGTAATTCAAAAATACTTTTTGGTTTTAAATAATTTATATCATCTTTCTATTTAAAACATGTCATAAAAGCTATTTTCATATCTATAGTAAAGACAAGTAATAATTGTGTAAATCGTGCGAAGAAAGTTTTAAAAATTTGTGACTGATTTAACAATTTTAGAATGAGTGACACCTTGCTAGTCAGATTTGATGGTTCTCCAGTTTAAAGTTTCTTTTGAGAGTATACTGCGAAAATGAAAATCATCAACGGCTTAGATGCATGCTAATAAATATAAACAAAGTTTCGAAAAAAATTGGCAAGTTACTTCGACGTGAAGTTTGACATCGACATAATATTTTTAATGTTCGGGTGCTCATGCAGTTTAATCTGATGATCAGAATCATGAAAAAATTCCATTTCTATCTATTAGTTAAAATCTTACACTTCGAAAGTTATTTGCAAAATAACCTTGGCTAAATTTGACAGTTCGACGGTTAAAATTGTTTGATGATGTAAAAAGAAAGGTGGAAACAGTTTTCTGTACTTTATTTAGGATGGCAATATTTTTCAGTAGTAAATAAAGGGGAAATATAAAAACGAAAACATGTTATATCAAACGTTTTGTCGTTTATTTCATTATATGGATATTTACGTTCCAAGGCTGCAGCCGTACCTATATATATCTACCTATCAAATACCTATGCATTGGTCAACATTTCACAAATCAGATAAACATGCCTCTACCGGCGAGTTTCCTTATTCAAGGATTCTGTTAGTTAAATTTTTATAAAATTAAATTCTTTTTTTTTCAGATTGAATTTAATGTTGTATCGGTTTTTAATATTCAGTTTAAGCAATTTTTTAGGAAACCGTGGTAGAATGAAGGAGAAGAACGGCACAAAAATCCTATTTTAAAAGTATAAGATTAGACACATCGTTCCGAAATTTGTCCCATTTCACTCGAGTACTGGAAGCAAACTGTCGGCTGACTTTATCTTCAAATCAATGTAAAGCACCCGGGAAAAAAACTTTCACTGATTTTATACTGTCCCAAGATCCTTTCCATCACACGATTGAAGTCATGTGCCGGTAACACGCTTGCATCAATGACACGCAAAAAGAAATTTGCTCATTTATGCGTCGCCCACCTTGATTGATTTTGGCTGTCGAAAGTTTTCTTGCTTCTTGACAAGTGCTATTATTTACACTTCGTGCGTAGTGTCTGTTTCTCCCTCCCAGGGTAGAATGCATAGGGTGAGGGGTCCATTAGTAAGGATTTTTTTCTGTTTTCGCAATGCACACGCTTACATTACATTCACATTAAATCACGTTCGTTTATGCAAATGGAATTGTGGCACATCGATGTTTTCAAATGTGTGTAGTGCGTGATACAAGCGTTGAACATCAAATTTTTTTGAAATGGTTCAAAATTTCGTGTGGGTAATTACCCACTCGGTTATTTTCGAGTGGGTAGTACTACCCATACTACCCGCGCTTTCCGCCGGCCCTGCTAACATGGATGTGTGAGTGATATCAGAATAAATTGACTCAATTACATCATACCGTTTGTCCATCTCTCATTGAATCCGGCCCGTTGTGCTCCTAGATCGTTTACATATTTTTGGTTTCCAACGTTAGCAAACCGCGTGTTCGCAACATATGTTTATACCACATTGAGCGATTTCCAGATTCGGCGAGCGTTGTTGGCGAAAAACTAAGATTATTACCACGAATTGTGAGTATTCGCTGAAGTAAATGAAGACCGAAATCAACAGCACTTTGATTTACTACACAGTATTTAATCTGTTACACTAGCAGGGGTTTTAACTGAAAAAATCACACAGTGGAAACAAACAATTGTATCAACGGTGCGTACAGGTACAATGAACCAAAAATGTCGATTTATGTATAAAACACTTGGTACGCCTCGATTTATTTTCAAAGATTGAGCGTTTTCTATAGCTTGATGTCCAGAGAAAAGTACCACAAATTAATTGTTGGACGAAAAAATTGTATTGTGTTTGTTGTATGCTGGAAACAAAGATCATTGTATTTACCATCGCACTCATAAGAAACGAAACCAGCTTTATCTTTAATAGCTACTCTTCTGTTTTCTCCAGCTACTTCCAGGGGCTTCACGCTTTTCATTTGGCCAACACAATTTACCAGAAATTACAACACCAATAATCCCCAAAACAACAGCTGTTTCTCAGCCTGAAGAAGTGCCGAAGGTTGATCCAGAATTAACTTCGCTGACCAAAAATGGTCAACGGCGAGGAGTAAGGCTACAAAATGTTCTTTTTTAATTTTCAGTCGGAAATAACAAGCAAATGTGTTGATTTTTTTCACAGGACGCTGAAGTATTGTTGCGACACAGCGGGGGACAATACTCGGCCTTCGATATGGCGCAATACGTTTTCTGGACCGGCGATGAAGCAGGAGTGGCACGAGGCGTTGAGGAGCTTATCCAGAAGGGTTTGGTAAAGTTAAGTTGAATTATATCGCAGCTGATGGTAATAAAAGGTGTTTTTTTCAGATGACTCGTGAAAATGCAATAAAATTTTTACGCGACATACGACTAGGTATTGATTATTTGCAAAATACATATTCAAGTCGGTCGCTTAAGACAGATCATCAATCAAATTCTGAACAAGACCATTATAGTAGCACAGCAATGACTACCGTTACCGAACCACCTACAACGGTAATTACTCATACTGAAGCTGTGGTAGCCAACGATTTGATCGAGACGCAAGCGACACTATCGCCGGAAATTCTCAAGGTTATTGAACGGTTACCAAGTTTGCTAAAAATCAACGATTTAACCGATCAAACTGGTAAGTTCTTTTTACTGCCGTGATTCGCATAACAGTCTAATTGGCTATGGATTTCCAATGAAGATGGGACTGTTATGTGTATCAGTATACTACCTTTAGTTATTCTACAGAATCAACACAAGACTACGATGACGTGGTAGGAAGACTTCGACTAGCGGATTTTCTATACGCAGAATACTCCCTCGAGGAAGTGATCTACCAGTTGGCAAAAGTAATGTTCACGCAATCTCTGACCCGTGGCTCGGAACCAGCCCAACATGCATTGGAGAAGTTGACAGCATTTCTCGAATCGGAAGGCACTCATGGGCGCATTTCACCCGTTCTTCAAAAGAAGATTCTAGGTATATATTAACCTCAAGCAACCAAAAGTGCGTATAATACTTACAAATCACAATTTAAAGTTCAAATAAAGGTCTTAGCGAACTTGAAAGCTACTTAAGCCGCTGTTAGAACACCAAACTTATCGGGAAATTACTTGAAACAATAATCTTGTGCAGCTCCCTTATACGAACTTTTGATTGCTTGCTAATGTGATTTACAGGCTTCGAATGCTATTTGCCGCGTTTAACGTTTAGCAAGAGCTCTGTTCTAATACACTGAAATATTGCAGATGTTCTTCTAGCTGCCCTTGCCGATACGTTGGCCGATAATCCGGAACTTATGAAAGCGGCAAGGTTGGCTTTAGGCAAACACATAGAAAAGGTTCGTATTTTGTACTACATAGTGAAATTAAGCGAAGCGATGAGCAATGTGACAATTAGTTTCTTTTTTCAATTTAATTTATAGAGTTTTTAACCTAGGGGTAATTCGTCTCCTCTTTTGGGTTAGAAACATTTCTAAACTAATATGCGGGGTTGGGAATTGAACTCAGGTGAACTATGTACAATGCCATCGACTTACCGACAACATTATGCGCGTACTCTGATTATTTTATTTTAATTGCTTGAAATATTCCCAAATTGCATCCTGAACAATTGGTGTAAAAACAAACAGTCAAAAGAAGATGGATACCATTCATTATTATCCATATTTTCACTTTGGAAATAGGGTAACCAACCATTTTGGACCCCTAGAGGAAGTGAAATTATTCGCTTGTCTATATTGTTTTAATGCAATACATGCACGAGTCTGCTCTAAAATTACTGTCAATGGACGTTTTATAAATTGACAAACTCGAAAATGACATTTCTTTACAGCATGATTTTTTTACATTTCGGACCCTTCCGAAATTTGGACAGTGTTCCAAGCATATTTTGGACACACTGTAAGCGACTGAATTTATTTTGGAAACAGTGAAGTTTATTCTACTAAACTGACCTACTTGCTCGTTCTCTTTGCCGAATATTTAATGCATGAAAGAAAAACATAATCAAATCAGTGACTGGTACATTATCTATCTATCTATCTATATCTATATTCTTTCTCTCTTTCTCTCTCTCATATATATATATATATATATATATATATATATATATATATATATATATATATATATATATATATATATATATATATATATATATATATATATATATATATATATATATATATATATATATATATATATATATATATATATATATATATATATATATATATATATATATATATATATATATATATATATATATATATATATATATATATATATATATATATATATATATATATATATATATATATATATATATATATATATATATATATATATATATATATATATATATATATATATATATATATATATATATATATATATATATATATATATATATATATATATATATAGGCATTTGTTATGGAGCGTGTTTGTGTGCTATTGATTGGGGATTATTTGCCCGCCAGATGGCGCCTCGGAACAAATTGAGTTTTTTTCCTATTTTGTTGAAAGTCGCAGCAACGCGCAATGGGTATTAGCTAGTTCTTTATATAGAAGGCTCACTGCGTGAAGTAATTTTTTAGTTCTATCATTTTGGGAAATAGAAAAACTTTCGGTACAGTTAGGTTACTGCAGACTTAACAAAGCAGCATTAAATTTTAGGCAATAGAGTTAACATTAATATATTTGGTGTAACAATTCATCCGTAACATTATTATGGAGTAACATCCTCAAGTGGATTTTAAATCAAGGTTCAAAGTTCGACAGGAATCTTCTTGTACTAAATATTAATTTTTAATTCCTTTAATTGCGAGATTTTTTCTTGTTATTCTTTCTAAGCTCAGCTTTTCTTTATTTCTTTTACTCTAATTTCCGTTTTCTTCAGTTTTCGCCTTGTGGTATTCAAGTCTTCGACGCAATGGTAAAACAGCCGGACTACGTCGCTTGAATCGTTACGTTCGTGTAAGTGTTTCGGGCGATTCTACGAATTCAGCAAGCACACTCTTATCATTATTTGCTGTGATGTGCCACTTAGCTTTGTCAACATAAGGCTCGTCGAATTCAACACATTCGAACTGCAAACGTTCTTCAACATGGATTTCAGAAGTCTCCTCTCTGGTCATATTCTGGTCTTCAATGAAATGTTTCTCACTTGTTTGATTTTCGACATCCATTGGTTTGAACATATTTAAATAATTTGACCAAAAAGAGCAGGCGACCTACCGTGACGCAATTTTTCATTATTTAATTATTCTAACTCGATAAACTAATAGCTGTCAATAGAGATAATCTAGGAGTATCCAAAATGTTCTGATAGCAATTTTCAGGACATATTGTAGACACCATTTTTTAAGACATTTTATATAAAACATTACGAACAAATCTTTTCAAGCAATTAACATGCACAATACCAAATCAGACAAACTTATTAAATCAATAAAAATTATTACAATTGTACATTTAAACCCAAAATAAAAATGTTTCATTTCCCCCAGTTCCTCTTGGCTATCGCTGTAATATGAAACGTGTTCGGTGACATTTTTTAACACTGGATTCTGATTAATTTTAAACAATTAGAGAGGAACCTATGATATTGAAACTTGATAGACAACCGAAGGAATGTAATTGTTGCATCAAACCAAACAAATTCAGAGAAACCTGGTAGGGGTTCAAAATATGTAGGGGTCCTAATAAGGTTGATTACCCTACTTCTTTAACGTTTGTTGGAGTAAAATTCTTTGGTTGCTTTTGTTTAATTTTCAAGTTTATCGTGCAGGCCCGTAGCCAGGATTTTGTTTCGGGAGGGGCTTAAAAATTATTGCATAAATGTATTAATTCTGATGACTTGAAACAATCACTGGAAACTGAACGTAATTATGAAAAGTTCTTAGTGAAAACAATTCCAAAAATAAGACAATAGACACTAAAAACTCTAATAATATGTTGCCTGTTACAAGAAAGGCTATAGTGCATCGACGAATTAAATTTGATTATTTTTGATTTACAAGTTAGAAATTTCTCTAGTTACAAAAATGAATAGTCAAGAGCTCAAAGTATTAAGGGCTGCTTGAAAATGCTACGCTGCATGCTACGCTGCTTGAAAATGCTACACATTCGATACACCTTTACAATTTGTAGAAGACGCTAAATTGGAATGAGTAGAAAAATATCCAAAAACCCGTCTCATGAAACTTTACACGCATTTGCTAATCAGAAGAACGAAACCAACGTCAAGATTGTCCCCATGAATAGGAATATATCAGTGTGAAATCAAAGTTTATCGTTGCAAAGAATGTCCGAACAAAGTGAATGTCGAAATTTGCTTCAAATCTTCTGATAAGGCAGGCGATTTGTAGATGCAGAAAATAGGTTCAACTCCTATTTTCATGATCAGGTTTCTTTCTACTATTACTAGCTCTTTGACTTCATCCGAAGTTTGCGTTAACTCGACTTTATGAAATTTTCAATTTAAATGATACTGATCATGTCGTAATCAAAACAACCCCTAAAAAAACACATGTTTTTTTCATTTGACTCTCATAGGTAATGGGTTAAAGACTATCTTCGACAACATTATCAGGCAACTCAGAATAACTATCTTTTTATCTATTTAAGTTGATTCTTTTTAGGTACTTTTTATGATAATTGTACTTATGAATTAAAAATATCGTAGACTGATTTTCCTAGATCCCTAAAACTATAGTAAAAGTCAAAATGTAAAGTGAGTGCAAAAACTACTGATTTCACTACAAAGCAAGAATGCCTTAGCTCTATTGACTTTTGACAATCTTGCAAAACCGTTGTAACTTGAGAAGATTACCTAGATTAAGTAAATATTATATTTGAACATTTTGTTTTTAATTTATTTATTTGAAGGTTTTATTTCGGAATTCGTGGGGTTTTGGACAATGTCAAATATATATTTCAATGATTTAATCTACTAATGGAAACTACCCAGAATTTAATCTACTGAGCGAAACTGCTCAGAATCTATTCACAAATCGAAAGAAAATTACTTAGCACTGATTACTCAATGCTTCTAATTTACATAAAATTTGGTAAATATAACATTGATGACACCACCAAAATAACTAGAGACTATAAACATAGATAATAATTTCAGCATCACTTGCTTCCGACACATGGAAGAGAACACATCGCACTTGCACCTAATTTGCCGAGGCTTTCTTTTAGAGTTGTCTGTTTTTAAATTACAGCAAATTATCCGTTTCCTGTAAAACTTTTGCAAAACTCTTTGTCAATTCATTAAACAAATATGAACACTAATCTGTTTAGTAATAGGTTTGTTTGTGACTAAAAATAATTAGCTCTTGATTTTTTTCAATCATCATCAAGATTGGAAGAGATGTATGATTTCTTGAAGAAAGTTGTAATGCTTGTCTGATTACATGTTTGTTTTACCACTATTTGGGAAAAAGTTTCAATTAAAGTTGTTGCACCTAACGCAACGAAGACGAAATGAGAAGATCAGAGCGCAATTCGGAAAGAACTCGTGTTGAGTGTATAGTAAAGATAAAAGAGTGATCTTGAGTCGATTTAGATTGGTTGATTTTTTCCTCTCTTTGCTCTCTTATTTAAGATTATCTCTCTCATTTTATTCCATGACGAGCAAAAACGGAACGAAAGACTGTCACATACTTAAGACATGAAATCGAAACTGTTATCCCAACTTATTGACTTATAGATTCAATCAGTCCCAAACTTTTAGTCCCTCTTCGTGATTGCCTATTATTTTACCACTTTTTGCCCGGTCCACTTTTAAAAGAATTGTTTTTGCACGTTTGTCGAAGATATCACGGATTTACGGATTAACAGTGTATTAGTACGGAACGAATTACTCGTAACAATGAAATGAAGCGTTAATAAAAATGGTATTGCGTTAAAATGACGCGAAATGAAAATTCTATTCTCGGCTCAATCGTTCTCAGATAAATTGAAATACTTTTTGTGTAGCGCAGAGTAGTGTACAGAGAACAGAGTGTACAGTGTGCACTGACCTAATACAGAAATTGAAAATTGTGTGCAATTCAAAAACTTATCATTTAAAAATAACAAACTGGGTCGTGGGTCATATATTTCCTTATGTAACCAATAAAAATAATATAACGAGTTTATGTGGTTGTCCTACAGATCTCGCGCAAGCGCTTAGCCATTGCACGTGCAAACCTGTTTACGAGGCGAGGAAATATTTTTTTCATCACCAACTATGTCTTGGGGGGGAGTAGTTCATTTCTATCTCGCTATTGTACATTTCCGTGTCATCATCGTAGTTGCTGCCTTTATGTTCGCGAATATCTTCCTTGCTTTTCGCCCTCAATAATTGTCCTTCCAAATAGATTTCATCTCTCCCAAATGTGACATTAATCTGCGAGTAAGCGGTATCCGATCGGATACCGGAACATTCATTTTCTCATCGTCCATATAAAGGAGGATCTTAATTATAGCATTGTCACACACAACCTTGTGCTTTAAGTTGTGCGAAATGAATGGTTTCGTCTGCACTAATTTGTTGAGCGCTAAATGCCTACCATGGTAGAACTCGATAGAGCCGGTTTCCGAAAGTCTAATCTCTATTTACACCTTCAGGATGCGAATGATCAATAATTTTATAATCACCGTATTTGGCTGGAGCACCAATTCTTGCTTCTGCTAATCACTAATCTCGACAGATTATTACAGCTACAATTAAAGTAACAGTCTCTTGTATTCTTCAGACAAGGCACACAATATAAAAGTTACTTTTTTGTTGTTCGCTTCGCACTGGCTCGAGCAAAAGCATAAAGCACACTGAATTTCGTGACCATTGCCTTCGGTGGTTAGAAATAGCCTTCTTTAACTTTTTCTCAATAATTTGTTCAAACCAAATAAGCAACAAGTTTTGTTAAAAGTCACCGGTTTTTTAAATTTATTTTTGAAAAATTTCGGGGGGGGCTTTAGCCCCCTAGCCCCCCCTCTGGCTACGTGCCTGTTATCGTGCAATTAGCAACAATTGGTGTAAAAACAAACAGTCAAAAGAAGATGGATACCATTCATTATTATCCATATTTTCACTTTGGAAACCAACCATTTTGGACCCCTAGAGGAAGTGAAATTATTCGCTTGTCTATATTAATTTTAAACAATTAGAGAGGAACCTATGATATTGAAACTTGATAGACAACCGAAGGAATGTAATTGTTGCATCAAACCAAACAAATTCAGAGAAACCTGGTAGGGGTTCAAAATATGTAGGGGTCCTAATAAGGTTGATTACCCTACTTCTTTAACGTTTGTTGGAGTAAAATTCTTTGGTTGCTTTTGTTTAATTTTCAAGTTTATCGTGCAATTAGCAACAAGCATTGTGATTTCCCGCCAAAAGTAACTATTGGCGATCTCGGAATGAAGGATCATATTCGAAACAGTCCAGTATTATTTTTCCAACCTTTTGTGAGAGATAGTAAGTCTAGCAACAAAAGTTCTTGCAATGGATAGGCTACTCGTTAATTAAGGAAAACATCAGTAAATCTTCCAGAACAAAGTAATGTTCTGGAAGTATAAAAGTTCTAATTATCTATAGGGGGTTGGTTGGCGGTTAGATTGTTGGCAACATCTCTGAATTTTATCAATGTATTAAATGCGCTGTCTTCATTTTTATAGCTATAATTATGTGACGCGATAATGCCATCAACTTACCCCTGTCGTAGGTGCCCCAGAAAATAAGCAACCATATGAAATTTCAATTTTTTCAGAAGTCCTTATGGAACGACCCAAATGCTTTTTTTAAATAAAACTATCAATCAAAACTTGTCATTATTTTTCGGGCCCAATACCCCGCATTTTGACTTCGACGCGTACTCCAAATTTTCGAAATTCTCCAGTAAAATGTCCGAAGTAAATGTCCCAACCATCTTGTTTGAATGTTGGCCTTGAACATTGAACATGGAAAACATTCATTCGGGCAACATTATCTCGAACGATTCTCTCCAGAGTAACAAGTACATAAACCGGTTCTGTCACATACATTAGCGCTTTGCCGATAATATCTAATAGAATAGTGTACTCAGCAAATATTTTTGAGAATGGATATTTACTGAAACAAGGAGAAACCCAAACTTTCATGCACCGAGTAATAATTCGGGACACTTTTGTGTATGTATCCGGTGATATGGTAGATCAGATTTCGTTCTGGATTGGATACTCAGTTGTTATAAATATGTCCGTGAATTCAGGTTCGATAAAATCAGTCACGAGGAAGTCATCAGTCTATCTTCTGACCTCGCACAAAGCAGAAGCAAAAAGAAAATCGCTACGCTATAGCAGGCTATAGGCATCAGTGAATCAAGTCAGCTTTTGTTCTATACCAGTGCACAAACAAATTGTATCGTTGCCCCCGGCTGCGGAGTGAAATGAGTTTGCCAAATGAAACAAAGGTGCCCGAGCTACGGGATAATACGATTTCGATCGACTTTAATAAAACTCGTGTTAGACCCACAGTTCAGGAAGTGGAACAGTTAGTTAAGGTTAAAATGGAGCTTAATCTCGCTGAAGATAAATACATTCAGCTGCACCACGTTAAAAACTGTGTTTTGATCACGTTTAGAAGTTTAGTACAGGCAGAGAACTTCATTGCAAAGAACAACATGCAACACGAGGTCGAATTTAATAACACCAGAATCAAGATCCCCGTACATATGGAAAACGACATGGTGGACGTGCGTATCCTTGATTTGGCCCCGCGCATCTTCCCTATTACATCAAACGAATCATGTCGCAATATGGAGAAGTAGAATCTATTACGAATGACACCTGGAGAAATTTTTTCACCGGCATTCCCAACGGCGTTCATATTGTGAAGATGCGAGTGACTAAACCGATACCTTCTTACATGACTATCGAATGCAAATCACCGAAGGATGGCGTGACCTACAGGCTAACAACGCTAATCACATATCCCGGGCAGACCCCAACATGCAAATTCTGTAATCATACAGCCCACTACGGAAAAACATGCGCCGAAGCAACTAGTCAAAACTCATCTACTACAGCCAACTCTAACAAGCAGCCACCGACACCTTCAGATAAACCAAAAACAACGATCCAATTAACCAATAATGCAGGTAAAACGACCACGACAACCGCTCCTAACTAACAACTACCATCGCTAATAAAGAAGCAAATACCGATGAAGACGGATATACAACAGCGACTCGTAAGAACAAGAAACAAATAAGAACCTCTAATCGTGTACAGCAAGAAAGCAGTACCGATGACGACATGGACTGGAACGATAACGCGAGAGAAGGCAGACTGAATAACCCCCAAGCGGCTTCACCGCCAAGGAAAAGTGTCTCAACACGCAGCAGCAAACTGCGTCAACAAGATCTGGCAGATAGACATTCTTAATTCATTTTATTTTTACTTATTGTAAAAAAATTAAAAGACCCATGGCTCAGGTGTGCTAACGCATTGAGCCGTTTCAAATAGAGCTTTAGATTAAAAAAAAACTAGGAAACCATCGTCTTATAATTAAAATTGGCAATATTCCAAACACCTGAACAGCTTTTGGTACTGTTAATAGTTATAGACAGGGCCTAAAATTCTCATACCCATTCAATGAACGATGAAATTCACTAAATTCACCTTCGTCTTTTCGCTGCCTCCTTCGTTACTAAATTCACACAAAGCGAAACAATAAAAACAACGCCCCTTCTTCTTTCGATTCTATGGATGCGAGTAACAGAAGTAGTGACTTTCGTTTTACTACGAATACGAAAATTCAATCTCGTTTTAATTTCAAATCAGTAATTTTGATTTTTATTTTAATTTTCATTAAATGAAATTATAGCAATGTGCATCATAAAATGCAACTAGAACGCCGCGAACACAGGAAATACGCACACCACTGCCCCTTCAGTCGTCCAATAACATCGCTAGCTTGTTATTCTCCCAAATCGAACAACGACAAATAAATATCGTCACTAGTTTCTTTTCGTTTGGCCTGCGCTATGTGCAATATCGAAGAGACTAATGTCGTTCTCAATTTCGAAGCGAAAACGAATGTGTGGAGGAAATAATGAAATTGAATTTACCCGCATGCTTTGTCGTAGGCCGTTGTCTCATTTTCGGTTTCGTAATGTTCTAGTGGTTTAGAAAGTAGCATCGCTCGCTCGTCATTTTCGTCGGATTTTGGTAAACGAAAAAAACATTTTTCGACTCTGGTTATAGATATACTTATTTAAACATAGCTTGCGGTGCAAATTCGACTGTTTCCAGATACTTCCCAATCTGACGAGGCGTGTAAAAATCAATTCATTTATCCTAACTTGATCAGTTGAAAACCGGAAAGAACTCAAATTCTTAATCCGATATTTTTTTATAATTCTGATTTTTCCGAGATAGGATTAGGCGCTTCAATATAGACTTTTAAATACAATAACGAAACTCATAAATGAAGCTTTCGGGTTAAGACAAGCCACGACCACAGTTATATTGAAAATGCAGCATGTCTAGTGAATACCATGCACAAATTTCAGATTCCTAGATCTTTATATATATATATATATATATATATATATATATATATATATATATATATATATATATATATATATATATATATATATATATATATATATATATATATATATATATATATATATATATATATATATATATATATATATATATATATATATATATATATATATATATATATATATATATATATATATATAAAAATCAAAGCTTGTATGTATATGATTTATGGACTCCCAAACGGATTAACCGATTGTCGTAAATATAATACGTAGTAGACATTCGTTATGGAGCATGATTGTGTACTATTGGTTATGGATTATCTGCCCGCCAGATGGCGATTCGGAACAAATTGTGTTTTCCTTCTATTTCGTTGAAAGTCGCAGCAATGCGCGATGGGTATTAACTAGTTATATATAATTTCTTGATCAGTGGTTTAGACTATTGTGGGGGTGAATTGTACTGGATGAATTTTAAGTTGTTATCCTAACATTCCCGACGGATATAGTGTTACAGTGTGTCTGCATATAGTGTTACAGTGTGTCAAGAATTGAGCTGCTTACAGAAAGTTCTCAGGAACAGGTTTTTAATTTGAATTTATGATTTTCATCCAAATGTAAATTTTTTTTTTGACAGAGTAATGATGGTAAGCAACTTTTATAAAGGGGTACATCATGGGGATCAATATTCGGAAAATGGTACGTGGAATGAAAAAGGTTAAAAACCACTGTTCTAAATTATCTGAAATATTTGCAGATTGATATTTTTACCATCACAAATAATATATCGTTCAACCTGAGACACATATACTGCCGTTATAAGCTTAATTGTCCCATGTTCTATGGGATTCTCTATATACATGGTACAATTATGCGTAGAATGGCAGTATACCAATGTGGCAAAATAGACTTATTACCCTACATGCTCTAGAAAACATGTTTTCAAAGAGGAATCAAGTGTCCCCCAATTAGGGATCGAGTGGAACGAAACAATTTGCACAAATGAAAGCAATTTTACAATGATGCGCATTTTGATTCAGCTTATTTTCATTTGTGATTCATCAAAAATTAATGTTGATCGGATTAGTTACTATACAATGTTAGTGGGAAAATCAAGTTAATAGAAGGATTTTCCTAATTCATTTCTTTTTCGTTGTGTTTTCGTCGTAATAAGAACAATTTGTTGGTAGATATGTCTTATGTGTCAAGTCGAGAATCTTATGGAACGATTTGAACCTTGCAAGCATCGACGAACGTTTTCCTTCCGCGCCTCACGTTAGATGAGAAATGGAAGAACAATTCGACATCTCGCTATCTTTAGTGTGCAATCATTACTGCGAAATCCTATCGACCGTAGTGTAGTTTTTAGCTGGTTGAAACAGCCCCCTGTCAAGGAAGGCCTCACTGTCAGAGTTGCACAAAATCATGACTATCACTTTTTCTTCAAAATGTACGCAAAGCTTCGGTCACAAATCAAAATGATCGTCTTTTTCAGTTAATAGAACTTGGGCAACCGAAACTGATCATAGTGAGTACCAACAACAGTGACGAGGCAGAGAGAAAAAAAAATTGACAAGACGCAGACAGCACAATGATAATTATTCTTTCCTTTTTGTCTACCACGCAAATTCAACAAGCGTAGTTTTATTCACTAAACAATAACCATATACGATTCAATGACTAGACAGTGTTTATTGACGCTTTGCACTTGTTTTAAATTTGATCGAAATCAGTAACATACTGTTAGTTAAACTTGAAAGATACTTATAGCTTATATGCTCCTGAATTGGTAGTAATCCATGTTGTTTTTACTGGTTTACTGATAAAATATTTATCAACAGACAGAGCATATTTTTAACTAACCGAACACATCAACATGATCAAAACACATCATATATTTATTTTGATTTCCTTGCATTTTAACCCTGCCTACTGTTATTGGGTGCTCTAGACTGCGAATAAACAGAAGTTTTATGTTATTAGGGAATCCCATATAATACAGAATGAATATTATATTATTAAATATGACATTACATGAGCAATTTACGCGGCTCGCAAATCTTATCGAAACGATGACGGAAAATGAAAATGAAATAATTCTCAACCAATTTTCGGTTAGTAACCAAACCAATTGTTCAATAAGTAATGTATTTGAACTGTAGTATTGAATTCAAGACTTCCATCGTGCAGAATTTAAAATTTCCTTTGCTAGGCTTAATGACAATAATTTTCAAAACTGACTGTCATCGAGAGGCTTCAGTCAAACTGAGTGTACAAAAGAGCGAAAAGACATTTTTTTTCGCAAAGGCACTCACGTAGTATGATACACTATATGTTGCTGTCACAGTGTGAAAACTTATAGGGGAACTGGGGGAAGCCCGACACCCTGGGTAAGCCCGACACCCCACGACTTTTCCCTGATATCAAATTTTAAATCATACAATAATGACAGGATATTATTAGTACGATTATTTTTGGCATTTCGATACATATCGATGCCATATGGGTTCATAAACGTCAACAAAATAAACAAAACAAGCGAAAGCAAAGTTGATGCGCTTTTGGATGTTATTTTTAGTTGATACATTTTAAGGTTTTAATAACACAAAAGCTTTGAAAATGACCAGTTTTTTGTCACACATTCTATTCTACTCTCCATATCGTTATTTGTATGTATTGAAGATAAGTTTGAGTACTTCAATACTGTTAATTGAGCATTCAACAAAAATGGGCGCTGTTGGGGTAAGACCGACAGTTTTTGGGTGGGGTAAGACCGACACGGTGTTTAGATAATTGGGTTCGTTTTTGATTCGATACAAACGACTGGGTATATTTGTTGTGTTCAATTATACTATAATTACGTCATGTTAATAATTGAAATACACGGAAACTATGTTTTTTGCATTTATTTATCAGTATTGTCTCAAGTCGACCAAAAAAATTAAAAATTAATTGAACGTGATTCATAATAATATTACAAAAAGAAACGAAAAGTATAATCTAATATGAGATTTTGAAATGATATTGATGAAAAAATTTCATTGACCGTCGGATTGTTGATCAACAGTGTTCCGAAAAATCACAACACGATCCGAATAGCTTACTACGAAGCGTGCGTCACTTCTAAGTGAATGAGTCCTAGTAACAGCGTATATAATCTGCTTGCAGAACAGCTCTTCCTCGTTAGAATGGCTATACAAGTGGCAATAAAGCTCGAAAGAATTACTTGAGAAAACCCGTACCATAATATAAACCATGCGTTAAACATTATTTATTCATAACACCACGCATTCGAATGCTCTTCCTCTTGCTACGCGATGAAACTACAGAAAGTATGCGTTTGCATCACACATACTCATATACACATAATTGCACTTTTTCACACATACACAATACATTTTTAATGGAAAAATTTGGACAAAAAGAAAGTTCAAAAGGGGGTCGCTCTTGCCCCTTTGGGGTGTCGGTCTTACCCGCAGCGTTTTTAAAATGACCTTTTTCTCCATTTTTTGGCAACCAATAATTTTTAATGAATTCAATTTTTTGAAACGCTGAAAAAATTATATTTTGTTAAGAAACACCTAAACCAGGATTATCCACAGAATATACAATTTTAGGAACTTTGTGGAATTTTAGAAAAAATATTGCGCTTAAGGTGTCGGACTTGCCCCGCGTTCCCCTACGGAAAGAGAGTCGAATATGAGTACCTGAGACCGTGTAGGAAGGTTTTCTGTTTACGGTTACCGAATGCAGCACTGCTCATTGTACAGCCAGCATCACTGCCATGAAAATTAAAACAACAATTTTGATCGAATCATTAAATGCCGTATTTGGTTGCAAAGTATCGATTTTCTTAATCATCTGGTATCTAATCATCCCCCAAAATACAAAACGTCTTTTGGAATGATTGAATATTGTGCATAGCGCCGGCTTATCTAGGCTGCTCGGAGAAAGAAGCTGACATTGAAGGACAGCTTCCATAGATGGCCGAAAAGCTGCGTTGTGCCGGTGATACCTATGTAGCTTATGTTTTATTGGACGGTACTGTACAATTTTTAAGCAAAGTTTTTATTTGACTTTGACACACTTTCCTAGATATCTGACTTAATTTAGGTGCTGAACTCAAGGTAATATTCAAAATAAATGACAATTTTACATATGTTCTCATCTTGTTAAAGTGGGGCAAATTTCGATGAAGGCATTTTGTTTAGAATCATCGACAGGGAAACTGCAGGTCATAACTGCGTAACATGGGTTATAGAATACTTTTCGCCATGTGCCATGGTATGTGAAATTCAGAACAATGTTTTTGCCCTGAAAAGTACGATTTCGAATGGTTAGCCCGAAGGTGAATCGTGATTAAACGATTAAAACAAAAATTTTTATAGGAGGATTAGGGAAAAGCTACGTTGTTTTCAAAAGAATTTTGCGATAATATGCTACGTTAGAAGAATAGAGCTTAAAAATCGCCATAAGTAAAGTGCGTGATTTGTTCATGACTCCTTACAAAAGGTTGTCTACCGTATTAAAAAACTTACGTAAACACTATCTAGCTTAAGAGTTTTTCTTAACATTGTGGGTGCTATTGAAAACGTGTCTTTCAATGGACTTTTTTATATTTATTGCAGGCTTTAACCAAGGTGGTCATTCGCCTGTCAATGGATTTTTGTCACGGATGGCTTGTTGCGGAATCTTGAGCATGGATTTCCTCCAAATGGATTAGTATGTGTTAATCACCGGTATTTCCATTAATACATATTCTGATTTGATGTAGAAGCCTTACGTGTTGTTTCGCAATGTAATTGTGTTGATTTATGCAATATTGTATTAGGGGCATACATTTAGTCGATGCCCCACACACCCTACCGCATTGTTCCAATTTATCATTGATTGTAGCGCCCTAAAAAAGTACGTCACGGTACGAGTAACCCTCCCTATCTCCCTCACCTTCAAATCTCATCAGTAAATTTAACTAATAATAATATTCATGAAAAATGTGGATGTGAAAGACATCACTGAAGCTATACTTACTTACTACTTTTATTCTGAAACTATGAACGAATGAATTAGTAAACTTGGAACTACTACTGCAAAATTTTCCAAAATTTACATCTTCACTTTGCAACTATCTTTACGAATTGTGCCCCACTAGATTTTCATTGGTGCGATTGGAAAAACTCTTTAACGTTTAATTTTGTTGCGGTCGTCCACACGTATTAAGAAATAGGAAGAGAAAACTTCACGAAACGCTACATTAACTCGAGATTGAAAATAAATAAAACTAGGTTATTTTAGTACTCTGGATTCCATTTCTGAATATACGATTTCATAAAAAAGGTTTTGGATTGATTAGGGTGGTGCCAACACACAAATAAGAAATTTCCTACCATCATAGAAAAGGTTATTTTTGGTTTTAGTGTTACAATCTGGTATATTATTCAAAACCAATAAATTTCAGGCAATTTCCTGATCTATGCAAATATCGTTTGTGCTTTATATCCGTTTATAAATATATCGTTTCACCACTTCCATTTTTTGTCTGTTTTACATATATTACATACGTCTTGTAAAACATCTCTTCTTTTTAAAAAAAATTCTATATAATCAAATAAACAAAAGATTATAATAAATAAAACTTATCAGGTCTTATCATTTCTTACCATTATTATTCGATGTCATCCTTAAAAATAAGAACTCGCACCAATCAGAAAAAACGGGTTCTTTCAATAGTGAAAATTTAAAAGTATTTTGTACGCCTTCCGCGGAAAGCTTCTATCTAAACACTCTTCCAAATATTTTTTCTTTCAATCTGCCAACGAACGAAGGGTAACTTTCAAATACGCGTACATTACCTCACAGCCTCGAAATATTGATTACTTTCAAAAACAATTATAGGTCATAGATGTGTGTAATCTTCTGTTATTATTTAATTAGAAAACATTTCTAAACATATTTATAGTACGATTTTTCAACATACTCAACGGTAAAACGCATAATGAATTTGGTGGACGCAGTCGGATATCGTACCCTAGAATGTATTGAAGCAGCTAATTACAGCGCCAGCTTGGTTTATGCAAAATTAATATGACCTTTCAAGCTTGGCACAATACATCACTATGATATTCTGAAGGATTATGAAATTTCCTATAATTTGCAACTAATGGCGTGCTTTTCCGATTTTTCCTTCCTTAGTAAAAGTTATGGTGAATATTCAAGGTTGTATGTTAATACGGTATTCTGTATCATAAAATGCTAACATTTCCAAATTTTCAAGCATTTGTTAATCCAAAGTTCATTTTCGTTGCATATTGAGGTAGCATGCATGAATTTTAATGATATTGGGAATTAACTTGCGATGAATGTGTTCTAAATTCAATTCTGAGTTAGAAGTGTTAAATGAACTCGAAACCTGAAAATACCTCATTTCTCATCAAATCTCAAAGTCCAAAAATTCTTAGAGATATTCAAACACCACATTTTTCCGCAGGTTAATAATTCAACTACTTTGGACCATAAGAAAAATATTTTTGATGATGAAAATTGAATTTCATATGTTTAATTTTAGCCAGCTTTGCATCACTGTGTGCTGGTCAATTGGGACCCCCAGCTGTTTCTCAGCTATGGTAATATTATGAAAAGAGTATGTATCATTTTCATGACTGTCATGTAGCTCTGTTCTATTTCATAAAATTTTGCGGTTCTCAGTTTTCGTGTGCGTGCGCAATATTGTTTCGGAGCGCTTTTTTGAAAAATGTGTAAGCCGAAAAACAAAAACAAAAGCAAAACAAATGGCAATAACAATTAATTAAATCAAGTGCATTATCGTGATTTTGGATTTGCCATAACATCTTTTATTTAATATCTTGTTTTGGGCGAGACTATCAACTGTTTTTATTTAATCGGTGTGTGAATAATAGAATATGGGTTGGTCCAATTCGGATCTTTTACCGTATATACGATCTGCTACACGATCACGAAGAACCGTTTGAGAGGAAAGTGTGCGCAGTCGGTCGAGCTTTTTCGCAAATCGGTTGACAGATTTCGTCGTTATAGCTGATAATCTATTTTTAGAAAAATTGGCTCAGCTTTTACATTTTATTGTATACTAGCTAATACCCATCGCGCGTTGCTGCGACTTTCAACGAAACACAAATTGCTCCGGAGCGCCATCTGACGGGCAGATAGTCCCCAACCAATAGCACACAAACACGCTCCTTAACAAATGCTTACTATGTATAAATTTTTACGGCGATCGGTTAAGCCGTTTGGGAGTCCATAAATCATATACATACAAACATTGACCTTTATATATAGACTAGCTAATACCCATCGCGCGTTGCTGCGACACTCTGCGAAATAGGATGAAAACACAATTTGTTCCAAAGCGCCATCTGGCGGGCAGATAATCTCCAACTAATAGCACACAAACACGCCCCATACCAAATACCTACTGTGTGCAAATTTTTACGGAAAGCGGCTAAGCCGTTTGGGAGTCTATAAATCATATACATACAAACTTTGACTATTATATATATAGACTAGCTAATACCCATCGCGCGTTGCTGCGATTTTCAACGAAATAGGAGGAAAACACAATTTGTTCCAAAGCGCCATCTGGCGGGCATATAATCTCCAACTAATAGTACACAAACACGCCCCATAACAAATACCTACTGTGTATAATTTTTTACGGAAATCGGTTAAGCCGTTTGGGAGTCTATAAATCATATACATACAAACTTTGACTTTTATATATATAGAAGAAGAAGACTAGCTAATACCCATCGCACGTTGCTGCGACTTTCAACGAAATAGGAGGAAAAATCAATTTGATCCGAAGCGCCATCTGGCGGTCAGATTATCCCCAATCAATAGCACATAAACACCCTCCATAACAAATGCCTACTGTGTAAAATTTTTTACGGCCATTGGTTAAGCCGTTTGGGAGTCCATAAATCATATACATACAAACATTGACTTTTATATATAAAGAAAGATAGATAGATAGATTTACTGTAAAGTATTATGTATCATTTCACAATTAGAAATTTAGTGAAAATCAAATAGGAATAACTTAGTCCAAAAAAGGAATCCATTTCTATTGCAAAAAATCGATAAAAAAAATGGGTGATCCGAATCGGAATATAGTTGGGGTAATTCGGACCTTTTGCGCAGAACAGTTGAAAAAAGAAGAAATCCGTATATTAGTTTACTTCAGATCTCTCCTGTTCATTTTTTGTTTGGAGTAGCATCTTTGGGACTGCCAGCAACTAAGGGCCGATTTCTTCACCCTCGCTAGAACGTCTGTGGAAAAAACATGATTTGCGGTGTTACCTGCCATTCAAAAACTACTCAACCGATTTCTTTCAAACTTTGCATACACATTATATGTTAAAAATACCCAACCCCTACGTTGAGTTTTTGAGATAACTATTTTTGCATTGAAAAATTACAGCACATTATTGAAATGATACGTTATAATGTACAAAAGTTTCGCTTCACGCAAAGTCCTAAAAATGCACAAAAAAGTGTTTCTTTTTTCACGCTGAAACAGGGTTGTTAACCCGATGGATTCAACGTTATCGTTTTAACGCGATACCGTTGAATCGATATTTTTTCCGTTAAATTCAATGGCGTTGATTTTTGCGTTGATTTCATCGATCATCGTCAACGTACATCGATGAATGTAACGTTAACGTTATCGGAAATTTTGCGTTGATTTCTCTTTTAATCCTCTGAAAGTCGCGAAAAAGGCTTCGGAACAAATTGTTTTTCTCCTATTTCGTTGAAAGTTGCAGCAACGCGCGATGGGTATTAGCTAGTATTCTATAAAACATGCAATACATACACTCCAAAAAGTTGTTACTACAAGCTCATAAAATAGTCAAGTAAAACAAGAGTTAGAGAAATTTAAAAATTGACGAATTTCGCGCCAACTCGACCAAATGTTGGAGGCACCCCCTCAGATTTGAATGAAACTTTCTGTACATGAGAACTTTGTCACAAAAAGCCACTTTGCATACTTTGATCTAGATTGTCTTTTGAAAAGGGTCAAACTGTTTTTACCATTTTTCTTCAAATGGTTATGTCTAAAAGTGACAAATCCTATAAAAAATGTTGTAGGAGTGATTTTCACAAAATTAGACAAATTTTCGAATAAAAATATTGAAAAAAATTCTTAATCGACTCCTACACTGAAAAAAATCGATTATAAAAATTTAAAGTCGATTAAAAAAACCCCGTCCTTGATTTGGATGAAAGTTTGTTCCCTACGTCAAAAATTCAAGTTGGGCACTTTGAAGAAAAAAAGGCATTTGAAAAAAGTTTTCCTTGTCCAAACTAATTTTTTGCAGTGTATTTTTATCTAAAACTAAACCAATGAAAGTCATAATCAGAACAGAATCCGATTTCCCAATTGCTAGTTGCCTGATACATGCAAAAGGCATCAGTAACGAATTTGGTATAAATTCATAACAAACTTGAATGAAGTCTGGAAGACTGAAATACTGGTAGGCTGGAAGACTTCTCATCTCAAAAATGTCAAATTTTATGAAACGATTGACAAACTTTTCTAAAATTTATGTTTTGTCTGATGGAGCAGCAGTACAATACAAAAATAAGAAAAACTTCGCAAGCTTGTGTAGATTCTAGTCAAGGTATGAATTAAGCGCAGAATGCAATTTTTTGCAACATCTCATGGAAAAGGACCCTGTGGTGCTATTGGTGGCACTCTCAATCGAAAGTCAAAAAGAGCCAGTCTTGCTCGCGACTATGGAAATACCATAACTTCCCGAGAGTTATATAACTGAGCGGTGGAACAAACGGATAAAAATATCACAAAATTAAATTTCTGCTACATATCCACTGAACAGTACAACAAATGAAGTAATAATGGAATATTTGTTTAATAACATGAACTATTTTCAATGGAATTCTTGAATAATAAAAATATATATTTTTATTAATCGAGAATCACATTGAAAAGAGTTCATGTCATTAAACAAATATTCCATTATTACTTCTTAGTATATACTTAGCTGCTAAATTAGACAATATCTTCTCACAAACTGAGTTTTATTGGATTCTGAGAAGATTATGACTTTCATTGGTTTAGTTTTCGATAAAAATACACTGCAAAAAATCAGTTTGGACAAGAAAAGTTTTTTTTTTAAATAACTTTTTTTCCTTCAAAATCACTCCTGCAACATTTTTTTGTAGGATTTGTAATTTTTAGACTATAGCCATTCGAAAAAAAATTGTTAAAAAAGTTTGACCCTTTTCAAAAAACAGTCTAGATCATTTATGGAAAAACTAAATATGTAAAGTGACTTTTCGTGATAAAGTCTTCATGTACAGAAGTTTCATTAAAATCTGAGAGGGTGCTGCCAACTCTGTATACGATTTAGTGCGAAATTCGTCAAATGCTTCAGAAACTAACCTCAGAATTTTTATTTCAAATATAATTAAATTATATCTTTTTCTATAGACACTGCTGAATATAAAATTAAACTTCTTATGAATACACTATATAATATCTCTGACGAAAAAGGACGAAAACAGAAATCAACGCGAAAATTTACAATAACGCTAAAGTTGAATTCAACGCAGTGCGTTGACGATGACGATAAAATCAACGCCAAATTCAGCGCCGATAATGGCGCTGAATTCATCGTTATCGGCGGTAAAGTTGAATTCAACGTTAACAACCCTGCGCTGAAACCCTTACCACCCCCCCCCCCCCCCCTAAAGTTAAGTGCACCATGACTTCATTGTAGGTGGTGTATGAAAGTAAAATACACTGAAAGAATTAAAAGCACGAACAATTCTGCATGGTACGAGAATCAAGATCTATTTCCTCAACCCTTTAGTTCCCACCACCACCTCTAGGCGGTTTCTATAAAAATCTAAATTAAACTACTAAAACACACATTGTTTGAATTTTCGTAGCTTTTCTGTCAGAGGCAATTGAAGCTCAAAGTTGAAAATTCGAGGAAAACATGGAAAAAATCAAATTTGTGTTTAGTGGCAATCTTCATTAAACAAATTTCAAATATTTTTGAGTAGCCTGTTACAAGAATTGCACTGTAGATGTGAATTAGTTTAGTGGAACTAATCGGAAGTTTAGCTTTTATGGTAAAATACTTTGCCCGCCTAAAGCGGTGTTCGGCACCTGAGCGAAAAAATAGTCTTTGCTGATTACTTATCGTACCAAAACTAGCATTATGTGCAATTTTAGCTGAAAATAAGTATGTTTTAAAAACTTTCGGTGAATGCTGCTGGTAGAATATGGATGTCCTTATCATTTAATAATATTTAGGGGAGTCTAAGGCTAGTTGGCGGATTCTTTCCACCTTTGTATTAGACATATGGCGTTGGCTCTAGTTCTGCACTTCAAGTACTGTGTAATATACATTCTCCAATGTGTTTATGTTGCATTACATTCTGCTGTGTACACGTTGTAAGCGATATGGAGTTTTCGAGCGTATTAGAGTGAAGAGCCTATTTTAGTCGTATTAGGGAGGGTGCCTTACCATTTCATTAATTACATCATCAAAGCATCAAAAAATTAGATATTGATAGCATTGGATATAGAATTTCTTCAGTTACATTAGACTTTTGCCAGAATTGAAATATGTAACAAAAATCAAAAATTATGACAAAAAGGATATTTCGATTGTCATGTAAAGAATGCTGCGATTGAAATTTTAAACTCGTTTTCTCGAAATCAATAATTTGTTACTTAATCTGGTTTGACTTAACACCGACCAATTGATGCAATGCGTATGAATTGGCAACAATATCTTTGCTTTCTTCTTATGAGCCAACATAATAACAAAAATCGCTTTGCAATTTGAACCACACACAGAAAAAAAATATTGGTAAAACTAAGAGTGTTCCGCTCTTAGCAAAAAACAACTAACGCCTACTATCAGGTTGAAAGTAAAACTTTTAAATTTATCAAGAATAATAATCAAAATAAAAGTTTTCCTTTTAAGCTCATTAGCTTAAAAGGAAAACTTTGTAGAATAGTATTCAAAATAAAAGTTTTATTTTCAAACTAAGAGTATGCGTTGGTTCTTTTTTGCTAAGAGTGAAAAACTCTTATTTTTACCAACATTTTTTTTCTGTGTGCAATGTTGAACAAAGATGGCTGACGCCACTCCAACCAACGGCTGCACATGATTAGGGCGAATATAGGCTCATTACCCCAGGTGAAGCTTTTAAATTTCAACATACATATTTGTTATTTAGGGCGAGTAAAAATCTATTCCAGGAATGACTAGATTTTTCGATAGCGCGCGAAAGGAACTTTCCGTGGCCGTATATATAATATGCGTAACCACAAACCAAATTTATTTTTTTTTGCTTCTTTACTTCGGAATTTCACCTGAAGAATTTCGAAAATTCGATTTGAATACGAAGTATGTTCCGAAACCATAAAATGCCGGGAAATTCAGGCTGCAATATAGTAACAAGTATGGATTGATTTGCAGTTTTATTGAAAAGATATCTCACGCGATCCATACTTTATCATCAAAAGTGGCCAGGTTCGTAGAGTTGTAATTTGGCGATATTTCCGCGTCACATATTTAAAATTCTGAGATGCAGCCAACAGTCTGCTCTTTTATGCAACGTATTCTCTTTTACACGATCTTCCTAAATTAAAAAGATAAAACATGATCAGTGAAACCATCACCAGCAGGCCCTGGCCTCCCTACCATAAATTAGAAGTCAAGAATTAAACAACCAAAGCACTAAAGAAATACTGCTTACTGTTTAGATACACTGAAGTTTTCTTTTATGCGGGGGATACGTACCGCATAAAAACGCATAACTTTGAAAATCCACATAAAAAACCGCATAACTTTGAAAATCCGCATAAAAAAGTCGCATAAAAAACCGCATAAAAAAGACTTCAGTGTAATTTGCGTTCTGATGGAGTCTAAAATATAAGCAACCATCTGTATTGTTTTATGTTGAGGTAATTAGAAGAAAAATAATTTTTATTTTTTATTCGCTCAGGTGCCCAACACTGAATCTAGGCGGCTTACTTACTTTAAGGCTTTAATGAAAAAAGTTTTTACAAGCCAAAAAAAAATTTGGGCACTAAAGAGATAAAACCTATAATGTATGAAGTCCTATTTATGTGAAACGATTTAACTTCAAGATTACCTATGTAGTTTGTTACACTGCAGTAGGCCCGTGTGAAAAGGGAAGGTTTTTTCAGTTCGTTTATTTGATAGGCATAAATGCGTTAGCTTGGCGGTGCCAAATTCTTTTGGTTTTACATTTTACATTATTAAAACATGGAGGTTATAATGTTCAGATATTTTTTATATTGAAAGGAAGAATTCTACAGCTCTTAGGACTAGAAATACAATTCGATATACAAGAGAGAGGGCAAAAGATTTTTTTTAATAAAAATTTTAAAACAAGGAATTCAGTTTAATATTCAAGAGGTGGAGTAATATATAAGGGAGGTATAGAAACCCTCACACATTGAGTTTTTTTCCAAGGCCCGGAGGGCTGAGTCTTACGTCGACTTGGCTCAACAAATTGGAACAATGTCTTTCATCGAAAAGTGTCGGATTCATACTGTGGTTAGTAGGATAAAGCCAAAAAATCGTTATTTAAAAAAAATATCTAGCTCTATGTATTGCACTGTAGCATTCAATTTCACTACCTGTTTCATATTCCTCTTCCTTATCTATACCATACCGAGAATTATAAGTTCTCAAGACAAATTGCAAATCCCTAAATTATATGGGGAATGTATCGGATTGGACCATTTGGTTCCATGCTGTACGTGACACGTACTCTAATTAATGACAAATAGTTAAAAAAATACGTGAATTTATTATTAACTACTTTCAATGCAAATAATTACCACAACTTTTTCTTTCAGCTCCCCCAGCGATCAGAGAAGCACTAATGTTTAGGTGAATTTTACCAATACAAACCTGCTGAGGAATCAACGGTGTAAGCTAAGATGGATTTGCGGGGAATACTATTGTTTTATCACCGAATAATTTAATTAGGCACCTTTCGAGCTGCAATTAATAGTCCATAAATCATTGAAGAAAATACAATACATACTAGAATTTAAAACACATATGAAGCAACTCTATAAAACAATAGAATATTAGCTGTTCTTTATTACAAATAGAACGAATGAGACAATGCTTAAGTTAAAATATATCAGCTTCAATCACCATTAAGATACGGATGAACAATAAAAACCTCTGAAGAGCCTTGGAATCTCTTTACAGTTTTGGCAGAATTTAATAATAGCTACAGTACAGTCCAGCAGTAAAGTGTATCTTATAGTTAGAAAGAATGAATGGACGTGGAACAGGGAAACAATAACTCGTTTTGATTGATATAACTAATAAAGAAGTTTTGAGCACCTTTTACCGTCATACATTATATGGAGAACATTCAAAATGCATCCCAAAAATTAACTCTGAATAGTATACTTTACCACTTTGAAACGAGTGTTAAAAGTTTTATCCTATAAACAGCTGTGAATCCTGCTTGTTCATTTTGAATACCTTCTAGTTAACTATAATAATGGGTTGCTATTAACACTTACATAAACCATGGTTTGCAGCAAATGAGAATAGCAGGAAATATTTACATCTATACTATTATATTGTATCAAACAACTGAAACACAATTCGAATGTTATACCATTAAATCTAGTCAATAAACAGCCATACTCAAAATGTCTATACGAAATATTCATTTAACATTACTACAGTCTCCATTTTTATCAATAATCAGTGTATTCTGAGCGTTATCACAGTACACGATGTATTTTGTACAACAACTTTACTAAAACTGAAAACTTGATGGACAATTTTATTGTTTATAAAATGACAAAAGAACTGCAAACAGATCTAAAATCACGCGAGGAAACTATTAAAATTACATCGAAATTTTGTTTCGCCCTGGACCTAGTGGTTAAGAAATCGATTTCCACTAACTTCTTTGCTATAAACAAAATCATAGGGTTTAGCTGAACAGTACATTCAGTAGAATGTGAATGATTACAAAGTCCCATGCTTGAAAAAATATAATTTCAGTTTCCATCGGTTTTTGGGTGCCAATAATGTTCTATGATATAAAGAAAAGTTGCGGTCCAAACTTAGTCGATATTCTAACTCTTGAAAATGCTGGTTAATACCTGCAACAATGCTATATTTCTCCTTAGTGGAAAAAAAATTTGGTAACCAATTTTGCAACTTCACCAAACTAGTTCATTCGTTCATCTTCAATGCGATATTTGTTGTATTATTCATCTATGCCTCGAATAACGCCACCCCGCTCGCCACACGCGGGTACCGAATCACCGAAAATAAAGAATACAAACAAACAAAAATACATACCTGATACACTGAAGTTTTTTATGCGGGAGATACGTACCGCATAAAAAACCGCATAACTTTGAAAATCCGCATAAAAAACCGCATATCTTTGAAAATCCTCATAAAAAACGCATAATTTTGAAAATCCGTATAAAAAAACACGTAAGGTGTGAAATATTTTTCAATATTAAGAGCCGTAGTACTCAAGGAACAGCAAATATTTGAAGTAAGAAAGTTTAGAAAAGCGTGGAGTAGGGTCATATGAGCAAGCTTGGAGTTTTCCGGCTACTTGACTCTTTGTCTTCTGTAACGCAGGAGTCAGGATCTTTTGACATTAAATGCGAATCACCTAAGTCTGCGGTATGTCCGGACAAGCGTAAAGTCAAGTGACTTCCTGGCACCTAACTGACCGGCATCGAAATAACGATTTCGAGAGAAATTTCAACGTCGGGAGATTTCTCCGTCTGAGTAGACTAGGCCCACCACCGGGGACTAGTTCGAGTAGATCGGGTAGCACTGGCAAATGGTTGTTATGGCGCCTGTCAACTGAAAGTCACCCTCCACCCAGAATCGCAGGACCGACCTTGGAATCTGCCCGGGAAGTATCGGTTTCGGAAGATCTTTCACTGCCGGGGAACTCTTCGTCGGAGTAGGAAAGATCCATCGTCGAGGACTATTCCGAGTAGTCCGTAGCGAATCGCCGGCTTGAATCGTCGGGGGACCAGTGAACCGGACGCAATCCTCTACCCAGAATCGCTGGACTGACCTCGGCATTCTGCCGGACTGTATCGAAGGAAGAATAACGTGTCCGTCACCAGTTGCGGGATACATTTTTTCGTCGGGGAACTCTCCGCCGAGGTAGGCTAGCTCCACCGTCGGGGACTACGCCGAGTAGCACCGACCGCGACAAACCACCAGTATAGGGTCGTCGGGACACCAGTGAACCGGAAGCCACCCTCCAATCGGAATCACTGGATCGACCACGACATCCAACCGGTCAACGTAGAGAGGAGGGCATGTAGAATATCATGCCGAGCAGGACTGATATGGCGGTTATGAGTCCAGCGAAATCTAGCACGACCAGCTAGACCTGGAATCAAGTGAATTGCATTAGCACGCCTCCCTCCGAAGTAGTCATTTCAAATGGAATCCGGAGGATCAGGCAAATGTCGGATTTTTTGGTGGAGTTTAGAGGAGTAGGGTGCAGAGTTATCTTCTCTGTTCAGAGTCCCTCACTCTGGCACACGATGCACAGTGGGCAAAAAGCGACCCCCAGAGGCACTTAATTAGTCGCCGCGGGATTCCTATCATAATTTATATATGAAAAGTTGCGGAATTTGATAAGAAATCAAACGCACCTAGTTTGGTCCACTGCACGCATCTGTGGCCAGAGCTAGGGGGATTTGAGTACCCGGAGAACTCCCGGTATTAGGCAAAAAGTGATTTCCAGAGGCACTCAATCAGTCGCCGCCGGATTCCTATTATAATATATATGTGAAAAGTTGCGGAATTTGATAAGAAATCAAACGCAACTGGTTTGGTCCACTGCACGCATCTGTGGCCACAGTTACGAGTGTTTGAGTACCCGGAGTATTCCGGTATTAGACAAAAAGTGATTCCCAGAGGCACTCAATTAGTCGCCGCGGGATTCCTATAATAATTTATATATGAAAAGTTGCGGAATTTGATAAGAAATCAAACGCACCTAGTTTGGTCCACTGCACGCATCTGTGGCCAGAGCTAGGGGGATTTGAGTACCCGGAGAACTCCCGGTATTAGGCAAAAAGTGATTTCCAGAGGCACTCAATCAGTCGCCGCCGGATTCCTATTATAATTTATATGTGAAAAGTTGCGGAATTTGATAAGAAATCAAACGCACCTAGTTTGGTCCACTGCACGCATCTGTGGCCAGAGCTAGGGGGATTTGAGTACCCGGAGAACTCCCGGTATTAGGCAAAAAGTGATTTCCAGAGGCACTCAATCAGTCGCCGCCGGATTCCTATTATAATATATATGTGAAAAGTTGCGGAATTTGATAAGAAATCAAACGCAACTGGTTTGGTCCACTGCACGCATCTGTGGCCACAGTTACGAGTGTTTGAGTACCCGGAGTATTCCGGTATTAGACAAAAAGTGATTCCCAGAGGCACTCAATTAGTCGCCGCGGGATTCCTATAATAATTTATATATGAAAAGTTGCGGAATTTGATAAGAAATCAAACGCACCTAGTTTGGTCCACTGCACGCATCTGTGGCCAGAGCTAGGGGGATTTGAGTACCCGGAGAACTCCCGGTATTAGGCAAAAAGTGATTTCCAGAGGCACTCAATCAGTCGCCGCCGGATTCCTATTATAATTTATATGTGAAAAGTTGCGGAATTTGATAAGAAATCAAACGCAACTAGTTTGGTCCACTGCACGCATCTGTGGCCAGAGTCACGGGGGTTTCAGTACCCGGAGTATTCCGATATTAGACAAAAATGATTCCCAGAGGCACTTAACTGATCGCCGCAGGTTTCCTATCATAATTTATATATGAAAAGTTGCGGAATTTGATAAGAAATCAAACGCAACAGGTTTGGTCCACTGCGCTTGTCTGTGGCCACAGTTACGAGTGTTTGAGTACCCGGAGTATTCCGGTATTAGACAAAAAGTGATTCCCAGAGGCACTCAATTAGTCGCCGCGGGATTCCTATTATAATTTATATATGAAAAGTTGCGGAATTTGATAAGAAATCAAACGCAACTGGTTTGGTCCACTGCATGCATCTGTGGCCAGAGTCACGGTGGTTTGAGTACCCGGAGTATTCCGGTATTAGACAAAAAGTGATTCCCAGAGGCACTCAATTAGTCGCCGCAGGTTTCCTATCGTAATTTATATATGAAAAGTTGCGGAATTTGATAAGAAATCAAACGCACCTAGTTTGGTCCACTGCACGCATCTGTGGCCAGAGCTAGGGGGGTTTGAGTACCCGGAGAACTCCCGGTATTAGGCAAAAAGTGATTTCCAGAGGCACTAAATTAGTTGCCGCGGGATTTCTATAATAATTTATATATGAAAAGTTGCGGAATTTGATAAGAAATCAAATGCAACTGGTTTGGTCCACTGCACGCATCTGTGGCCAGAGTCACGGGGGTTTGAGTACCCGGAGTATTCTGGTATTAGACAAAAAGTGATTCCCAGAGGCACTTAACTGATCGCCGCAGGTTTCCTATCGTAATTTATATATGAAAAGTTGTGGAATTTGATAAGAAATCGAATGCAACTGGTTTGATCCACTGCACGCATCTGTGGCTAGAGTCACGGGGGTTTGAGTACCCGGAGTATTCCGGTATTAGACAAAAATGATTCCAAAAATATTGGAACAACTTTAAACGTTATGTTATCGAAAATATATTATACATAAACATTTATTGTGGGCTTTTATATTACCAAATGAGATCTACTCAAAATTATCACTGAAACCCCTGAAACTTTTTCCTAAACTACTACATGCACAAATATTCTATCTAGTGGTATACGCTGTTGAAAAGGAATTTGCGGTTAGGGTGAATCGTGCACAACCTGGTGGCGCAGGCAATTCAAATACGGGTAATAAGATGTCTGAATAACTTCTTATGTTTATTTGTTTTAATATTTTAAATCGCTATTATTACAGGAAATATGGCCAGACGACTACTATCTCAACCGGCATTATTTGCCAAACATTTAAAAATAGAAAATGGCGAGCGAATCGTTGAGGATATTAGTATTTTAAGTATACTAAGTACCACATCTCAATCACTAGACGATGACAAAGTTCTGCAGCTTTTCGAAACGGTTTCGGAGAATTTGCAGAAATCTTTACAACATGTTAAGATTCTACCGCCGTGTATAGAAAAATATCGTCACATGAAGGATATATCTGAGATGATGGTTGATATTTACCTTTAAAAATAATAGTAATAAGATTAATGATAATTACATAAACAATTTTTAGCCTCTCCCGTTATCGTTCTACTCCGAAGAAGCTGGAGAATCTGCTCATCGTAGGCACAAGATGAATCGATTGTATTCATCACGGAAGGCAAGTTTCCCAACAATAATTTAATTATTTAAACATGTCGATATTGAATTAGGTGTCGCCTGAAGCAAATCTCGAGGATATGCTAGTAGCTGCTCTAGCGTGGACGGATCCATGTATCGCGGATCGCATCATCTCTAAGTCTAGTAAAACCAAACGAACGAAGAATACGCAGTTTGATGAAAAAATTCGGCAATACTTAAAGAGATCAAATGATAATTTAGACACTTTGGTAGGATTAGACTTTGATGCCGGATTGAATTCAGATTCTGACTAATTTTTTATTTCTTTACAATTTTGACCATTTATCAGTGTTATCAGTGTTAGTTGAGGAGTTCATTTACGATACTCCTGTACCAGAATTTCAATCTAAAATTAGGGTAATACAAGTTTTAACTGTAATTTTCGCGAACATTTATCTGTCATTGAATGGTAACAAATAACACAAACCTAAAAAAGTCTCTAACTAAATTCTAGTTTGATTTTTTTTCTAAACATAGCCGTGGTTGTTGTTTCGCGTAATATGGATTAGCACAGCAAATAAACAGAATATAATAAATGTAGTCCAGGGTTATGAAACTCGAATCAGATCTTTATTTCGATTCCATTATTTTATGCTTTCACGTTATTATATTTACCGAAGCGTGATGTCTATAATATAATATGGCTTCATCTTCAGAAAAAAAAATTGCCAAAATTTTTTTTTCTGAGGCACCTTTATGGGGAAAAACCCTACTACTGCCCTCATGGAAAATAGCAGCGAAAAAATAATTTTTATTGAATCGGAAAAAAAATCAAATTACTCCAAATTTAGTTTATTCCTCACGAAAATACCCAAATACGCTACACTCTCCTATTACCACACTCTTCTAAATTCCATAAATAACATCCTCGAACAAAAATATTATCCTACCGTAATTGTTAACACTTGGAAACTAAAATGAAAATGAATAAAGTCGAATATTTTGGCAGTTTTACTACTTTACCCTAATACCAGGAATTTTTCGGATACTAAAACCCTGACTGGTGACTCTGGTCACAGATGCGTGCAGTGGACCAAACTAGTTGCGTTTAATTTCTTATCAAATTCCGCAACTATTCATATATAAATTATGATAGGAATCCCGCGGCGACTAATTGAGTGCCTCTGGGAATCACTTTTTGTCTAATACCGGAATACTCCGGGTACTCAAACACTCGTAACTGTGGCCACAGACGCGTACAGTGGACCAAACTAGTTGCGTTTGATTTTTTATCAAATTCCGCAACTTTTCATATATAAATTATGATACGAAACCTACGGCGATCAGTTAAGTGCCTCTGGGAATCATTTTTGCCTAATACCGGGAGTTCTCCGGGTACTCAAACCCCCCTAGCTCTGGCCACAGATGCGTGCAGTGGACCAAACTAGGTGCGTTTGATTTCTTATCAAATTCCGCAACTTTTCATATATAAATTATGATAGGAATCCCGCGGCGACTAATTGAGTGCCTCTGGGAATCACTTTTTGTCTAATACCGGAATACTCCGGGTACTCAAACACTCGTAACTGTGGCCACAGACGCGTGCAGTGGACCAAACCAGTTGCGTTTGATTTTTTATCAAATTTCGCAACTTCTCATATATAAATTATGATAGGAATCCCGCGGCGACTAATTGAGTGCCTCTGGGAATCATTTTTGTCTAATACCGGAATACTCCGGGTACTCAAACCCCCGTGACTCTGGCCACAGATGCGTGCAGTGGATCAAACCAGTTGCGTTTGATTTCTTATCAAATTCCGTAACTTTTCATATATAAATTACGATAGGAAACCTGCGGCGATCAGTTAAGTGCCTCTGGGAATCACTTTTTGTCTAATACCGGAACACTCCGGGTACTCAAACACTCGTAACTGTGGCCACAGACGCGTGCAGTGGACCAAACCAGTTGCGTTTGTTTTCTTATCGAATTCCACAACTTTTCATATATAAATTATTATAGAAATTTCGCGGCAACTAAATTAGTGCCTCTGGAAATCACTTTTTGCCTAATACCGGGAGTTCTCCGGGTACTCAAACCCCCGTGACTCTGGCCACAGATGCGTGCAGTGGACTAAACCAGTTGCGTTTGATTTCTTATCAAATTCCGCAACTTTTCATATATAAATTATTATATAAATCCCGCGGCAACTAATAAGTGCCTCTGGGAATCACTTTTTGTCTAATACCGGAATACTCTGGGTACTCAAACACTCGTAACTGTGGCCACAGACGCGTACAGTGGACCAAGCCAGTTGCGTTTGATTTTTTATCAAATTCCGCAACTTTTCATATATAAATTATGATAGGAAACCTACGGCGATCAGTTAAGTGCCTCTGGGAATCATTTTTGCCTAATACCGGAATACTCCGGGTACTCAAACCCCCGTGACTCTGGCCACTGATGCGTGCAGTGGACCAAACCAGTTGCATTTGATTTCTTATCAAATTCCGCAACTTTTCATATATAAATTGTTATATAAATCCCGCGGCAACTAATTAAGTGCCTCTGGAAATTACTTTTTGCCTAATACCGGGAGTTCTCCGGGTACTCAAACCCCCCTAGCTCTGGCCACAGATGCGTGCAGTGGACCAAACTAGGTGCGTTTGATTTTTTATCAAATTCCGCAACTTTTCATATATAAATTATTATAGGAATCCCGCGGCGACTAATTGAGTGCCTCTGGGAATCACTTTTTGTCTAATACCGGAATACTCCGGGTACTCAAACCCCCGTGACTCTGGCCACAGATGCGTGCAGTGGACCAAACCGGTTGCGTTTGATTTCTTATCAAATTCCACAACTATTCATATATAAATTATGATAGGAATCCCGTGGCGATTAATTGAGCGCCTCTGGGAATCACTTTTTGTCTAATATCGGAATACTCCGGATACTCAAACTCCCGTGACTCTGGCCACAAATGCGTGCAGTGGACCAAACTAGTTGCGTTTGATTTCTTATCAAATTCCGCAACTTTTCATATATAAATTACGATAGGAAACCTGCGGCGATCAGTTAAGTGCTTCTGGGAATCACTTTTTGTCTAATACCGGAATACTCCGGGTACTGAAACCCCCGTGACTCTGGCCACAGACGCGTGCAGTGGACCAAACCAGTTGCATTTGATTTCTTATCAAATTCCGCAACTTTTCACATATAAATTATAATAGGAATCCGGCGGCGACTGATTGAGTGCCTCTGGGAATCACTTTTTGTCTAATACCGGAATACTCCGGGTACTCAAACACTCGTAACTGTGGCCACAGATGCGTGCAGTGGACCAAACCAGTTGCGTTTGATTTCTTATCAAATTCCGCAACTTTTCATATATAAATTATGATACGAAACCTGCGGCGATCAGTTAAGTGCCTCTGGGAATCATTTTTGTCTAATACCGGAAAACTCCGGGTACTCAAACCCCCGTGACTCTGGCCACAGATGCGTGCAGTGGACCAAACCAGTTGCATTTGATTTCTTATCAAATTCCGCAACTTTTCACATATAAATTATTATAGAAATTCCGCGGCAACTAATTTAGTGCCTCTGGAAATCACTTTTTGCCTAATTCCGGGAGTTCTCCGGGTACTCAAATCCCCCTAGCTCTGGCCACAGATGCGTGCAGTGGACCAAACTAGGTGCGTTTGATTTCTTATCAAATTCCGCAACTTTTCATATATAAATTATGATAGGAATCCCGCGGCGACTAATTGAGTGCCTCTGGGGGTCGCTTTTTGCCCACTGTGCGATGGAGGAAATCGGTAGTATGGTCTAACTAATGAACGTGTGCTGGGTCGGCGCTTTACCACCAGTTAAAATAAAAAAACACACGCACGTAGAGATTTTTTTCCGATTTCGCCGAACTGAGTCGAATGGTATAAAATATCCGGCCCTGCGGGCCTCGGCCAAAAAGTCGAAATTCCTACCGATTACGTAACTTTTATTATAAGAAAGGTAAAAAGGTTTTCGGTCACTTTCTGTTATTATTTTCACTGACATCACGAATGCTCCCCATATCCTTAACCCAAAGACTAGTAATTAATAATCTAAAATAAAAATATGACCATTTTATGTCTTTTGTTTGCGCATGTGCATTCACGAGGATCTATCTTTCGATAAAATTCGCTTCAGGCGATGCCCTAAAAACTAAAAAAGGCAGCATAAAAAGAATCGAAAGACTTTGAAAATCCGCATAAAAACGCATATCTTTGAAAATCCGCACAAAAAACCGCATAACTTTGAAAATCCGCATAAAAAATCGTATAACTTTGAAAATCCTCAAAAAAAAGTCACATAAAAAACTGCATAAATAAAGACCGCATAAAAAAGACTTCAGTGTATCTGCTCTTCGCTGCTTTTTCACACTGTTGTTTTCCGGTAAAAAAATGCGGACGAACACGGTCAGGCGATTTAAACAGTTTGACGTTTGATTCAACTCGCCTGTGCTAATTGCCCCAAGGAACAAATGAACGAATGCGGCAATTTCAACACTTAGACAAGTTTTCTGGCGGCTGAAATGGACTTGGTTGTTTTTTGCGTTATTCGAACATGGCGGTTCATGTTTGGCTTATTCCTAAAATTGTTTTTTTTTTAAACAATTGATGTGTTCTCGCTTGTATTTTGTTTTTCTAGTGTACTTCATTTAGCCAACGAATGTGGGAAATTGTGGAAAAGTGTGAAAGTATAGTGGAACAAGATCTCTGACCTAAAGTCTCAATGAAAGTCAGATTGTGGTGAGTTTTGGTGTGCAATACCAATTTCACCATAGATTCTTCCTATAGTTTGGTGGTGGTGGTGTACTGATCAGATTATGTGAGTAGATAATGAATCCGAAAATAAGTATTATTTGTAATTTTCATATTAGGAAATTAAGGGCGATTAAATGGCGCGTTCCGTGGGAGGTTTGGGGGCGATTCAAGGGCGGATAGTGCGGCACAAAAATGACGGTGGGAAATCGCCCAAATGTTGCCTAATTGCCAGCAATTTGTTGGCTAATTGAAGGGCAACTAGCGCATCCGAGTTGGCAAATAGCCCCCCGTTAGCCAGCAATTTGCCCTTTTTGACTGGGTTGTTGAATTTGGCCATTCGTGCGATGTTCATCTTCAAGCATCATTCGGATCGGCACACGAATGGCTTAGGTGATAATCGGCATTAATCATTCTTCCTTAGGATTCTTCGTTCTTCATTTCTCCTGCATTATTGCGAATCTTTTCTAAAATCCACATCGTGACATATCAGCCATGCGCCGCCAAGCCGTGCGCCGAATCACGCGCCTATTCACTTTGCAAGCGAAAAAACGATTTGACGTTTATTTTTGTTTCGTTGAACCCATGTGTGAAACATATAGCAAAAAAATCGACGAAATGCTAGTTTATCTCGGGATAGACAATACGTAATAGAAAAAGCAAATTTCTTGTTCGTTGCTGGAAGGGTCGGTTTCTTGACCGAAGTTGTACAGAAATGCTTGCTAGATATGTTCGAAATTGGATGACTTTTGCTATAAAGAACAATAAGGATTAGTTAGTAATACATAATGATTCCTTGCTGATGTTTTTTGGTTAATGATCAGAGTCGAAACGGGAAGCTGCGTCAGCAAAGCAGAACAAATCAATTACTTTTGTAAATCTGCGGATGTCTCGCTTGCGAAAATCAAATCAACGCCATGTTTCCTATTATGAATCCACTAGACTATTAGTACTTCAATGAATCATAATGGTCGAGGTAATCAAAAAACAATGTCTGTGTCCATAGAAGTGTAACAGAGATTATTCACAAGTTTTTGACAATTCAATGAATTCCGATTCAAACCAAGCTTAGCCGAATCATCGTCTGATTAAATTCGTAACCCGAACCAGTACTAACAATACACAATGGTGCAGAAAGTAAAAATAGCAAAAATTAAACTTTTTACTAAAACTGAACCAATTAATCTAATACCCTAGTAATAACTGAGGTTTTATCATACTTTTAAAGCCACCCATAAGGTTAAGATTGCACTTTTAGGGTGCTATAAAACTTTAATTGTTACTTGGGATAATAAGTTTTTGTATCATGAAAGACTATTCTTTAGCTTAAACAATAACTAATATAGTTTTAATTTCCGCAGAATCTAGTATATTTTCAATAAAGTTGTACAACAAATCATTACAGAAAAATGCTGAATATATATTTCTCATTTAGTAAGCCATCAAAAATAAAGTTTTGGGTATATGCTATTAAAACCGTTTTTAGATAAATTATTATTATTTAACAATATTTATCTCTAGATACATTAAAAATATTTTAGAAACCATGACACCAACCACTAAACTATTTTCATTTGAAATTTCTGAGAACTTTTTCAAATGATATCTTCGATTAAAGCATCTGAATGTGAAAACTGATACTATGAGGAATATAAAACTTTTTAGAAAAAATGGCCTGAAAATGTCAAAACAATTCTTTTACCTTATCCATTTAAAAATCTATGTAAAAAGTGTTCATAATTTCTTCACAGAAGAAACTAGAGACTAGGGGAATAGGGAATTGATATGTCAAGACATATCAATCCTCTAGGCGACATTTTTTTTTAATGAAAACGTTTTTTTTAAACTTCAAAACTTATTTTTTTGAGAAGCGGCTATATAATTTGAGAAATGGACGTTAAAAAATATCAATATTTTCCAATTATCGCTCAAGTGTATTACAAGTCATGACCTACTATAAAGATGAAACAGAAATAACCTTTACTTGCCCTAATCAGTGCTACTGGGATACTATACAGAAATATTGTAATGAAGAAGTGTTCATAACGGTTTCATGAATAAATGCAAAATGTTCGTCGTTAAAATGCGTCCCACGAAATGTGTTTTTAGTCGAGTAATTCTAATCAGAAATGTGTTGAAGATCATGAAGCTTGAGTTAATAAGTTTGATCGAGTTGTTTATTTCATGTCGCTGAATCTTAGATTTAAGATTAACTGGAGCTTGGTACTTCTAATATATTTCGAAAATGTACGTAAATTAATTCACTCCGACAATAAAGTAGTGGAACATGGGGAGACTTGACCAAGCATATGATTCTACAATTGGCTATAACGTATTCTATTTGGTACTTAAATTTAAAAAAATCCTTGTATACTCATTGCGATCCCTTAAGGTACTTATAAAAGTTTGAAATGGAAAATTCATCATAGAAAATATTCTGTAATTAATAAATTTACGTGAAATGATTTTACATTAATCGGAATATTGAAATAGTTACTACTAAAATTTGCACGACATTGAACGCAAGAAGAAATGTTGGGTAGACTTTACCAAGATTTTATGGGAAGACTTAATAAGTGGCAATTGGCTGAAGAAAGATACAAAATTTCTGATATTTACTATTCTTTGGTATACCTACTGTTAATGTTAACCACGTCACAAAAAATCTCACCTTAAACATCAATCTATCTTTATAGTACTAGTTAACAAAGTTAGCAGTCATATGACTGAATTCATTACGTGTACACATGCAATGTATGCAGTAGGTCGTTAATCCCTGAAAGGAAATGCATTTAAAAAAACAAACTTCATGAAATGCAACTATTTTATATTTTTATTGGTATCTAAGGATCTCGACAATATGGAAAAAATAATTACAGCTCCTCTTTTCTTATACCCTTATTTGCATGATTTTAATCTTTCACAACACTTCTGGTCAAGTCTCTCCGATTGGAGAGCAAAACATAATATTGGTATTATCCATATTACACCCACTACAAATTGTTCATTTTAGTGCTTAGGATATTTTATTTTTAAACAGCCGTGCTGATTGAGCGATTTCGTTGTGATACTAGCAAAACATCAGCAATAGATTAAATTACTACGATATAACACCAAGTGCAGATTAAAATCAAAACTTCATCCTAAGCAATTTTATTTTCCTCATGCCGAATATTATCACCAGATATGGATTCAATTTCCTTTGAATGCTTGACAAACAAAGCATCTATTAAGATTGTTCTATATATGTATAATAAACAACCTTGATTCGGCAACCTGTTCATTTTACCCATAGTTTTGTATTGCGAATCTTTTCTTAAATCCACATTGCAACTTTTCAGCCTTGCGCAACCGGGCCGTGCGTTGAATTACGCGCCCATCTAATATGCATCAGTGCGAGTGAGAAAACGTTTTGACGTTTTTTTTGTTTCGATCGCACTCGAGTGTTTCCCATATAGCAACAACTCGACGAAATGCTATTTTATCTCGAGATAGAGAATACTAACAACCAGCAGCGCATTTGCCCAGTGAAGTTCAACCGGAAATGAACTGGAATTCTGGCTGGTTCCAGCTCGCATTCTAACTAGAATCGGTTGTGTCACTGGAGCCGGAATACGAGCTGGAACCAGCCAGAATTCCAGTTCGTTTCCGACTGAGCTTAACTGGGTGCTTGTTCCGAACAGTACAACGCATCAGAATACAAATTTCTTCGCCAGCCATAATTCTACGAAGATGAAAATGTAGTCATCTTCGCAATAGTTGTAAACGATCATTGCTATGGTGAGGAATGGTTTTTTTTATCCTAAACTTTTATTTTTTATTGGCTCAGGAGCCTTTCGGTGATAATGAGCCAGGGTAGCTGATACAATACATTGATATTAATGCTATGAATATATTATAAATCGTCGATTTTGGTATGCTTGGGCGAGCCGTGGGTCTAGAAGGCGTGTTCGCTTGTCGAATCACCGAATCGTTGTCGTTGTCCATCGTTGTGGTAATAGCTGTTGCATGTTGATCCGTGTGGTAGATCGCTGGTTGTTGGTCCAGTGTGTCCATTGCTAGGTGATCCAGTGAAATTCCCTCGTGCACGCCGATTCCGGGTCTCGTCACAAGAGGTGTATCTGTAACGAGGAGAGCTCAGCTCCCGTTACAGAAAAATATCTGCAACGAGAACTGGGGAGAAGGGATACTAGTGTAGATATCTGCTGATGAATTTCATTACGATGCAAAAAGAAGAGTAAACAAAGAATAATTATATATTCACGTTATATATTTAAGGAAAAGGTATATGGGGAAAAGGATTTGGGGGTCTCGAGTTGCCAGGGCGCCCCGGATTGAAATATCGGGCGGCCTTCCTTATGCTTGTAGAACTCTATTAAGTTTTGCTCTGGCTTCACGATGACCGGAGCCAGGCTCTGAGCATGACCAGAGGATATGGTCAATATCTTGGGAGCCTTTACCACAATCACAATGGGCGCACTCGGCACACCCTATGCGTGAGTGCTGAGCATAACTATTGTAGTGGTTTGACATTAGTCTTGACCCGAAACGAATAAAGTCTCTTGGTAGATCGAAACTCTTAAACCAAGGTTTAATTGAAACCTTTGGTAGAATAGAGTGCAACCACCGTCCTTCATCGCCCATTGTCCATCTCGATTGCCATCCAGCAAGGGCCTTTTGCCGAGGGATATTGAGATATTCGCTATACGTGATGGACCTTTCGTGAACATTTCCTTCGGCGGCACCTTTTTTGGCGAGTTTGTCCGCTTTTTCATTGCCCTGAATTGAGCAATGTGCCGGGACCCACACAAATGTCACGTAGGATGACTGGTCGGCCAGAGCACAAAGAGTCCTTCATATTTCCAACAGGAAATGCAAAAGGTGCTTGGCCGGTTTCACTGATTGGAGAGCCTCAATAGAGCTCAGATTGTCCGAAAAAATGAAGTATTTGGCAGAAGGCAGAATCTTAACTAGCCCAAAAGCACAATGTATTGCTGCCAGCTCCGCAACATACACGCTACACGACTCTTCCAGTTTGCGAAAGACACTGTATTTTACGTTGAATACTCCAAAGCCTGTTGATCCATCAATACATGATCCATCTGTGAGTTGTTAAGCTGCAGCGGGATGTTTTCAGCAGGATTTAATATTGATGGGCTAGGTAGCGTCAAGTAGTCATAATAGGGAGACATGCGCTTTGTATGCAGTTCTAAGCTGTGCAACACTTCGAAATTGTTCCCCCTCCCACTAATTATATCCCTTCCCTTCTCCACCATGAAGTTAACATGAAGACAACTTATAAAGTTTGATCAACGTGAGTTCAATCACGCTGGTTAAGCTATATAAATATTACATTTTTGTTTGTTTCAAGTGTGTCAGTATCGATATGCTGCTTATCAGGTTCGTGACAATTGTGCACTTATATATGCACATCAAGAGTAATAAGAATGTAATAGACATTTCCAGAATGTTATATTGAACATAACCATCCATTAAATCATAGTTTGGATAAATGAGAAAGGCACAATTGCACCACTAGGTGGATTAAAACAGGTTTTCTTCTGCGTAGCCAGGGGTTGCAACAGTAAAGTTTTGTGAAATATTCAATGTTGCTAGTTTGATACAATTTCTAGCCGAATGCCATTTTGACAGTACCAGTTACCTGAGTCACTGAGGGGTAGTCCTATTTGCGGTACACTTTTGGAAGGTTAGTGTCTAGTCATGTCGTTGGTAGAGCTATTGAGAAATCTACCATCGTAAACGAGAGCTCGCGATCATTTGCAGTGTCTCGGAAGAATTCTTGTGCGGGAACTGAATCGGGACATACCTTTCTCGCAAAGTCAAAAATCCAGTGGTCCGAATACTCAACGTTCTCATTTGTCGTTGACCGATTATGCATGTTTCTGGCTTTTTCCACAGAGTACTCATTGAAGTCTCTTTTGACAAGCCGTGAATAAAGTGGCGCCTATAACCTCTCTTTTTTATTTATAGTCTATCTCGAGATAATATAGCATTTCGTCGAGTTGTTGCTATATGGGAAACCCTCGGGTGCGATCGAAACAAAAACAAACGTCAAAACGTTTTCTCAATCGCACTGATGTATATTAGATGGGCGCGTAATTCAACGCACGGCCCAGTTGCGCATGGCTGAAAAGTCGCAATGTGGATTTAAGAAAAGATTCGCAATAACGTGTCTTTTAAGCCTGCGCTCAAGTGAGGAATATTCAACACGAAGCTCTTGCTTGCCTTCTCGGCGCCAATTGTAGTATACATCCGACTTTTTTCATACAATTCTGAGCACTCTTTGTCCCACCATCGATTTGGAGGGGCGTGCTTGGAAGGTGCTTTCACGAAAATGCTTAGTTTGAGCTTCAACTGCGGTGTCGTAAAATAGACTGACGAGGAAGTTATACTCGTCCAATGGTGACACCACTGCAGTACACGGAAACGAAAAACTACCTATAATTGAGTTCCTTTGACTCAATCTCGTGGTATTGTGGGGGAACTTAAAATTAGGTAAACCGTGTTGAAGGTAGTTTCCATTTAACCACGGCAAAAATTACAACTCATTGATAGGTTTTTTATACTCAAATTTAGGTTGAATTTACCTAATTTTGAGTTCACCCCAAACAACTCAAAAGTACCTTCCTCCACGGAAGACCTCGACTGAGTCGAATCTCTCTTTTTGTTTTTGACAACACTAATAAGTGCGAAAGCGACGCACAACTCAAAAGTAAGTTAAAAGAACTTATTCTGCAGGTTGTTTTATTTAACCGTGTAGACTCAATTGTCCTTGCTACCGTTTCCGCATATTTCTTCCAGTCGATATTACATGTAAGACCATACAAGATATCTACTGGCTCCGCTGGACTAGGTTCATTGATAATAGATATAGCCAGGGATGCAAACGGTACCGATAAACTACATTTTTTTCGTTATATTTACATTTGCACAAGCCGTACAGCCCGCTACAGCGACGCATCACTACAGCTCTTGCCAGAACGGTAGCCAAACCGAGTAAATTTTCTGTACAGCAGTAGAATACATTTTTGTTTTGCTGCTGTACTCCGACTGCTCGGTGAGAGTGTGGCGTAGTAAAGTTTGTTCTCTCGCTTTGTACATTTTTCTCTGCATAGTCAAAGGGAGAGGCCCGCACACGAAAGCGTTGATGCCGGCCGTGGCGTAAATGAGCCGCATTCATTGTAGTCATTTTTGAATAAAAATGTTAAAAAGATTGAAAATATTAAAAAATGTAAAATAAGGAAAGAGAAGCTGTACCGCTCGCGTCTGGTGGCTGTACTGGGGACAGTAGTTTTTTGTCATGTTACTGCTTTGCACACAGGCAGCCGTACAGCGCTGGGCGTCCTGCACTAGCGAATGACAGCAGCATCGAGAGAGAAATGAGAATGTAGGCAGAAAAATTACAGCCGCAGAAAAGGTAGGCATTTTGCATCCTTGGATATAGCTACAGTGCAAATTCGTTAGTTGGGTCACGACTGCGCCCTAGGGGCAGATCACTCTAAGAATGTATAACAAATTTGCATCAAATTGGAAAAAATGCATTTAATTTCCATTTTTGCATCAGCTTTGCACTGCCTCGCAAAAAAGTTTGTTTAACAAACGTGCGACCAAATACAAATATGTTAATACGGAATGCTCTGATGATTTTTCGAGGACACGTTTTAAGCTACCCTGTACCTGGAAAGGTACAGTGTCAAAGTGACAGTGTACTTTGATGAAATATTGCGAAAACTGACCTCGCTGGAGTCGAACAACACATATACTGAACGTCACCATGGATACTGCTTATTATTCAGAGAATATGAAAATAACTTTTCCCGTTTTCTTAAAATTTATTACAGTTGTGCATGCAAATTTCGAATTTGTATTTTCTTTCGAGGTAAGGATTTTTTAAAACTATATTCGTTACATAAAAGTCCATTGTATAAGAATCCCGAATAATTTCGCTTTCGTGATTTTTCTCACCCAAAAGAACGCTACAGGAAAACCCGTTCCGGCAAATCTCCTACATTATTGTGTTGCGCGTATATCGCTCGGTCAGATTGAGGCTGTACATCATCGATATTCCCATACCTCTCGGCATCACTACGCCATAATACTAGAGCGAAACGCACCAAATAGTAAATAATTCGATCGGAACAGAGCCGGGACAAGTCCGTTCTGTTGTAATTGTAATTTATTAGCTTACTTTATCATTATTATTATTCTGTTGGTAAATGCATTCCTACGGGAACCTGCGCGTCAAACGTAGCAAGTCCGGGTTACAGGCACGACCCATCTAGCTTTCCTCGAAATTCTTTTTACGAATCTAAGGCTTTAAACGGACTTGTCCTGTATCTGTTTCGACCAGTATGTATTCTGCATTACGACGGATCGTCAATTTAAGCAGAAAAGGCTTTTCTACACAATGTGCTAAGTGAAATCGGCTCAGGCGTCTCCTAAAATTAAAAAATAAGGCGTCTGCTGGTGAGTTGACGCATTTTCATGACGACATGGTGTATACGAAGCCAGTAATTCCAGAGCAGCATGTATGTATGGATGAAAATCCATATAACCACTAGTGGACGCTTGATTAACAGGACAGTAGGTGTCGTGCTCTGTCGCCGGCCGGTGGATTCGATCGGCATGTGATTCGAAGAAATTGACGATTTTCTAGTGAACAATAATGCAACGCGTTAATGATAAATGCTAGGCTACATAACATGGTTACCTTTCCAAAACACTTGATGTCAATGAGCTATCTTGTGGATCGGTGGAGAGCAGCATCCCGGTCAAACCATTCGGAATTTGATTCGGAATCCTGAATGGAGTCAGTATGGATTCCAAATCAAATGCAACAAACAATTCTGAGTCGGAATCGGTTGTTGCATTTGATTTGTAATCCATAATGACTCCAAAAAAAATTTTTTTTAAAAATGCATCACAAGTGATCTGCCCCTAGACTGCGCCCCAACTAGCGAATCGTATCCATTAATTCGGGCAACTGACAGCTGACAAAAATTGCCCAAGGGAAACGCTGATTTTTTGTTTTTTTTTCATAAAAAAACAAACAGAAACATTTTACGGTTCACAAAAGTTGGCTGTTTCCTTCCAGTTTAAAGTTGTTTTTTGTGACAAAGTATGTCGTTAGTGTTCTTTTTGGCATCAATTATTTTTTGATAAATTTCTTCGCCATCAATTATTTTTTGATAAATTTCTTCGCATAAAACAACAAATGGATACACCGTCGGGAAAAAGCCAATAAAGCACAAACATACTACGTTGCCACTAGCTAAAAGAGATTGGATAATGTGATTAAATACATCAGATATGACCTTCAAAAGTTAGTGAACTAACCTCTCTGCGACACAAACTAATTGATGCTGAATGGAAGAAGCGAAATATTTAACACATTTATTTCACTAAAAACATTCCGGAAAATGAATTCAAAAAATTAAATTCCATTGAATTTCAAAGTATGCTTTTTTCCAAAATCGCCACAGAAATCAACCAATGAACCCCTTGAAATCAATGACATTCAAATGTCAATCAGTTTTCGACTTTCAGTTTTGACATAAGAGTGTCTTTTAGTTAGGGTATGCCCCAAATAGCGAACACCCAACTAACGAACAGCCCAACTAGCGAACCTCCAACTAACGAATTTGCACTGTATTGGCAAATGGTCGCTACCGTGAGGATCTAGAATGACTTTCCAAGTACAATCGAGCGACAGTGAGTTCGAGCACAGAGAGAGATCCAACCTGCTTTCTCGAGCTGGAGGGCCTGGGACTCTTGTGGTTTCCTTAGTATTCAGGATAGTAATGCTGAACTCATCACACAGGTCCGAAATGAGAGGGGCCCGGAAATGAGAAGGGGTTGACTCTGTAAAAGGAGTAACATTTTCATATTCCCAAAAGTACTCCGTGATTATCGTCTCTGTCTAGTCTATGTTTATGTTTATTACCTTCACCAACAGGCCCCTTGGCCCCAATGGTGGTTGCTTAAACTAATTACATTTTAAGATTGACAACATTTTCGCTTTTATCGCATTCCGCGTCCGGTTGAAGTCAAAAGCCGTCGCCACACTGTTAAAAATTCGTTGTAGTCCGGTAACAACGCTCTGGCAACCATAGTTGGTTCTCCTGAACGGAACTCGCAGAAGGGAGTTATTACGTAGAGCTCGAACGCGGGCTTGAAAATCCAGACGTCCGAGGATTGTAGGGCAATCCACTCTGGCAGAGAGTAAGTCCGAGACGAACAGGGCTCGAGAGCAGTCCCTGCGAATGCTGAGTGTATCGAGGTGTATTAGCTGGCAACGCTGGGAGATGACGAAGGGCGAAGCGTATGAACCTGCGTTGGACAGCCTCGATTCTGTCAATCCCGTTCTGGTAGTACGGATTCCAAATAGCTGCACAATATTCTAACGTTGAGCGGACCAACGCGCAGTAAAGCGATTTAAGACAATATACGTCCCTGAAGTTTTTCGCTATTCGGAAGATGAACCCAAGCTGACGTGATGCCTTATCCACGATGTATGACGTATGTGGTTTGAATGTTAATGCCGAATCCATGATGACTCCGAGATCTTTGATGTGGAGGTGTCTTGGGATGATCGAGCCGAAGAAATGGTAGTTAAACTGAGTCGGTTGACGTTTCCGCGCGAACGTAACGATTGAGCATTAGCTCGGGTTTAAAACCATTCTGTTTAGATCACACCACGTACTAAAGCTGTCCAGTTCCCTCTGAAGAAGCTCGGCATCGGTTTTATCCCGTATTTGTTGAAAAATTTTCATGTCGTCGGCGAAAGAAAGGCGAAGTCCTAGTAATGTGAAATTGACGTCATTAAAGTAGAGGAGGAATATTACTGGACCGAGATGGCTTCCTTGTGGTATGCCGGATGTAGCGAAGAATGGTACAGATAGACAGTCCTTAATGCTGATTTGGAGTTGCCTTCCATCGAGGTAGGAACGAAACGAAGCGGTTCAAGAAGCCCGCTGATGCACTTTTTGACAAAAATTGAAGGAACACCATCTGGACTCGGGGAACAAGATGCTTTCAGTTTGGCATTTACTGCAAGAATGGCAGCATTATCGACACAAATTCGGTTGATGGTTCGTCCTAGAGAAGGAGTTAAATTAGCGGCGGCAGCGACTTGTTGTGGTGGCAGGCACTCGTTGGAAAAAACGCTTGAAAATTTGTCGGAGAACAGTTGGCAAATTTCCTTAGTGTCGGTGCCTAAAACTCCATTAAACGACATACAAGATGGCAAACCGGATTCTTTTCGCTGCTCGTTAACATACTTCCAGAACGACTTGGGCTTGGATTTCAGTTGACGCTCGACGTTTCGCTGGTGTCTAAAAAAGACGCGTCTGCTTTGTTGTTTGTATTCGTGGTTGAGTTGAAAGTAGTGATTTCGTAATGCAAGTGTCTTATGCTTCGAGAATTTTTTAAATACAGCTCGTTTGGCAGATTTTAAACGTCTATGAACGGTTGATTGCCAAAGTGTAATAATATTAAAGTCACGAAAACTCAAAGTGTGATCGGGCCGAAGCCATGTAATTGCGAAAATGTCACAATGTGTGTGGTGCAGAAAGTTGTTTGAATGCGTCTAATTTTGGGATGAGGCTCCTACTATTCCATTGTATAATGACGGTATCCTTAATACTGTTTGACGTATTAGCCATCGAAACTGATTAGTGAAAATAGGAGGGGCCATTTAGCGACTAGTTGCTTAGCTAACTCGATAATAGTTGGGATCCATGCAGAGATAATACTCTTGAATTGCCCGTTTAAAAATTATCGGCGTTGGAAAAAGAGCTATTTTCAATCGATCGTTCATATCTCCACATATAGTAGCGATATTAAGTTTCCGTCTTCGGCAAAGTAACGCAGTTTAACAGCCCATACAATGTTCTAGAACATGTATATTAGGGTGGGGCATTGTTATATGGAAAAACGTAATCATAACCTAATCAACCTAGCACAGCAGTTATTTGGTTCCATTTGGGGTCCCAAACAAAAGTGCAAAATATGGGGTCGATTGGATTTGACCCGGCGTAGCGCATTACGTTTGAAATTTGTATGGAAATTAGTATGGGAAAACCTACTTTTATGCATTTTCAATTTTTCAGACTACAATTCTTCCTGCAGTATACCAACAATTAGATAGAAGTGTCCAGGATATGCTGAACAACTTTTCCGAAGGATGCATGGTGCTAAAATGTCTCTACAACAAGTTATAGCTGTTCAAAGTTTGATAGATCGAATTAATCGCTAAAAATCATTTTTTTGCCAACACTGCGGGTGTACCAATGATATTTCATATAGCATATCCCCTATTCCTTCGAATCAAATAGGTTGAATTCATTTATTGAAAATCGGGTTCCGGTCAGGAATGGGTTTTTATTTTATTTTTTAATGCGGGTGCGGGTCGGATTCGGATCGGGTACGGGTCGGGTTCGGATTCTTTTTCATGCCCGGGTACGGGTCGGGTTCGGGTAAGCTTACAAAAATAATATTCGGGTTCGGGCCGGGTCCGTGTACGAAAAATCCAATACCCGCCCATCTCAAGGCTGAATATGATCAATTCAATATTAATTCTTCATAAGGGCTAATGAGATTATTGTATAAACAAACTTATTTCGCTCATTATTACGCTGCCGAGATACATTTCATGAAAAATACACATGAATCAACATCTTTACCCTTGGTAGAATCAATTTCAAACGTTTTCTGTGTTGAAAAAATAAGAGAAATCAGCAAAACATAAGTTTGTTTACAAATCTTATTAGCCCTATTCAAAAGTTGATATGGAATTTTCATTCTTTTCTACCTGTGCTTCTACGCTCTCTGGACCTTCATAAGAGGACTGATAGACTGCAATACATAATAGGAAAAAAACGATATAATTTTTGAAATACTCTAAAGCAATCGACTCCGAACCGATAATCGATATAACCGATAGTGCACTGAAAATATAAAAATATTTTTCCTTTAATGAGTAGAATTATGTAGAAAATAAAACCAAAAAAACTAACTGGTCTACTTTTAATTGCATATCTTTTTATTTATAGCTCTACCACCGTAGGCATCTCGTCTGGATCTTCCTCGAATAAATTTTCAAACTTCCATAACAATGTTTCGTTTATGCTTTTCTCCAATTGCCGAGCCGCTGATGTAAGTCCTGCCTGGTAGCAATTTAAAACTAATCGTCTTACATCCAAATACACTGTATTATTCTGATTCTGTTCCATGAGTTCGAGTGGAAGCTCGGGAAGCTGATGTTGCAGTACCGTGGAATATTTTCTAAAGAAGCCACTAAATTTTTCGGCAGCTTTTTCGGAATTACTCAACAGAAGCAAAATGTTTCTCCAATGGCTCAATGCTTCTATTGAATGACAACAAAGAAATAAAATAAAGGTAAATTCTATTTCTTCGTAAATTTCTTTTTCGCAACCCTGCAAAAGCAGCTCAACAGCTGCTATCGAATCTATGTAATGTTTGGATATTTCTGATGGAGGGGCATTCTTCGGGCATCGTGGAGGGAGGCATGTAAACTTAGGTATAGTTCCTGGAATAGCTTTTAATTTTGGAAGTAACTCTTCCTCGTCCATCCATGAACGAATCTTTGTTAATCTTGTAGAAGTCGGTTCAAGAGATGTGTTGGCTCCTCTGGGCCGGTCGGCATCAGCACATGAAAGGAGCTCTATCGAATTGCGCACTATCCCGTTATCTGGTGAAAGTCTTCGAACGGTTTCTTCTGTAATGTTAGCAGTTAGATTGCTCCATTTCACAAGCGTGTCATAATCGTATGGAGCCAAGTATCTGAAATTTAAAACACATATGAGAGGTAGATATTAACAATGAAGTTTATTTACCTGTCTAGATTTCGAAGATTCCTTTTGATATTGTCCGTTTCGTCTATAATGCCCTTATGGACTCTGTGACGTAATTCTTCTGTATTGTTATCCCATTCACGAATTACTATCTCACCACGTTTAAAGAAATGCGTGAAACCAACTCTTGGAGCCATATCGCCATAGGGTCCACGCGAAGAGCAGTAAATGACATGCACACCTTCCGGAATCATTTTAACTCCGCGGAAATCTTCACCAACGTAAAAACTTTTAAGATCTATTCCAAACTCGGTCCCGGGAGGTACCCCGGCAATTATCAGAACAGCACAGTTTTCAAATAGCTTCAGTGCCGTTTCCGGTGACATGGTTGTCAATGACAAACTTTCAGATATTATCTGTTTGCTTGTTGACATTTTGTAATATAAATTACTTTAAATAGAATATTACTGTTACTATCAAATTTTACTGAATAACAGTTAAACTTCACTAACTTCCCATGTAAACACTCGAAAGACAGATTTTCTCAGAGTGTATGTAAGGAGAGTGAAGACAACTGTCATGATTATCCGTCAGTGATATTCCAAACGAACAAACGACCTATCAAAATACATGAATTTGACTCGTTTGGAATGACACTGACAAATAATAATAATTATTGTTCCAATTTTGACAGTGTCGTCACTCTCCTTATATGCACTCAGGATTTTCTATAAACATCTGATCAGCAGCAGTAAACAAAGAGGACAAGGAAGCAGTGTTGCCACAATTGAGAAGTTTATGTCATTTTTGTTTATTGTGCTTTTCACCAAAGATTAGCATGTGATCATATCAATTCAAAATAGCGAAGGAATCGAAAATATGCCCTGTTGGCTCCATTCGCCCAGTTTAGAACAAACATCTAGCAATATATAGGCTCTGTTGGTCAGGTATCGGACGGTCATAAATTGACAGTTCAATAGTAATTCGACACAGATCTTTCATTAGGGCGAAGACTCCATATCAAGAAGACTGGCAACTCTGTCCAGAATCCGGAGACAGTAACAGCAACGCCACTTGCGGGTAAAGGTGGTACTTTCCATACATTTTTACATAAAGCTTCCTCCCTTCTTCCAATAGAGGCGCTGTAACCTCTGTCGCTTCTCGTTTGTATGGGGGAAGGAAAGAGATATCAGTCTTCTTGATGTGGAGTCTTCGATTAGGGCCTAAGTCGCAATGTACTCAAATGGAGAAAAATCAGTTTCAATATTCGGCGAAGGTTTTCTAAATGTAGTCTTTATTGTAGGTATAAATTACTTTATGACCGTGTTTTTCCGGAAGCATTTTTCGTTAAACCTTATGACAATATAACAAAAAATTCAATTCCTATGTGCTTTTAGTGGGTAGAAACTAAAAAAATGCTTACGCCCAATTTGCATCCCAGTCGTGATTTCGCCCTTCAGCAACCACCATTTGCGGAAGGGCTAAACCGTGTTCATAATTTTCAGAAGGGCGCGGTAAATGGGCTAAACTGACTCTGTCTTGCTGGGTAGGGCTGGGTAAATGGGCGAGCTTGACAGTATACTTTTTAATAGGGCTCAGCAAATGGGCGCATAGAAACCCAATGTAAAAGAAAGGGCGCGTGAATCTTTTCATCAAATTTTATGAAAATATCGAAATATTCGAATGTTTATGTGCAACAACTATCGAGTAGACATGATCATAGTGAATATTGCTTATCATTTATATAACAGAACCGCCGTTTATTCTTTTATTTGTGAATAATAACCGTACGCCCGCTTCTGTCTAAAAATGTAAGTTTGGCCTTTATATTCCATATGAGAAGAAGGGCCTAAGTCGAAATCTCGAAGAAAATGCATGTTTCGCCGTTTTGTTTTCTTTAATTATACATAGAACTAAAACCATTTTAACTAATTTTTACCTCAATCTTGTAGTATTTTTGTTGCATAATGTCGTAATAGCGAAAACGCAGTTTATTTACATTTGCGATTTAAGCCCTAATGAAAAATCTATGTCGAATTCTTCAAAAGGGCTAATGAGACTTTTGTAAACAAACTTATTTCGCTCATTTTTCCGCTACAGAGTTGAATTTTATGAAAAATACACATGAATCAACATCTTTGCCCTTGGTAGAATCAATTTAAAATGTTTTCTGTGTTGAAGTGATAACAAATTAGGAGAAATCAGCAAAACAAAAGTTTGTTTACAAATCTTATTAGCCCTATTTAAATGTTGATATGGAGTTCATGGATTTATTCACCCTTTAACAGCTGTTGAGCGAAAATCGGAAATGATTTGTTACTAGTTTTTGGTACCCATTTAATTTATTGTTTAGTGTGCCTTTTTGATTCCTATCTCGATTCCTTTGCATCCTCCTAAGTTTTTCATATAAAAATCAATTCAAATTACATTTTTGTAGCCTCGCGGAATTGAAAAGGTTAAATCTTAAAAATGGCGGTTTCGCAATCTTGTCGCTATCTTGTTTTTTCGCTATTTTTGCTAATTTCCAGTGATAACCACAATACACTCAAGAATAAAACAACCTACAGAATAAGTTCTTTTAACGTAAATTTAGGTACTTTTGAGTTGTGCGTCGCTTTCGCACTTATTACCCAGTTAAACTCCTTCCGGAACCGGTTTTCGGAATGGAGTCAGTATGGATTCCAACTCAAATGCAACAACCGATTCCGACTCAATCGGTTTCAGATCGGTTGTTGCATTTGAGTTGGAATCAATACTGACTCCATTCAGGATTCCGAACTATAGGCAGATCACTTGTGATGCAGTTTTAAAAATCAGCGAAATTAATTGCATTTCTTTCCATCAAAATAGAAATTCATAATGTATTTTGCGTTGCGTGTAATGTATTTTTCTTTGCGTGTAAGACGCCAAAACCAGCCGCTTGTCAAGAATGGCGTCTCTGTACAGCCGGCATCACTACCATGAAAATCAAAACAATAATTTTGGATCGAATCATTGAAAGCTGTATTTGGTTACTAAGTGCTGATTTTCTGAATGATATGGTATTTAATCATCCCGCAAGATGCAAAACGTCGTTTGGAATGCTTCAATATTGTGCATATCGCCGAGCAAAATTCTTTGTTTGGGGCTTTATAGCTATAACGCCCCATATATGTAGGTCGCTGTCATATGTTGGTATAGGGTTGCCAGGAGCTGGCCAAAACCCTACAAAAAATTTGCACTACTTTCAGCAAAACGTCGAACAAAGTCCCAGTCAAAAAGGGCAAGTTGCTGGCTAACGGGAGCTATTTGCCAACTCGGATGCGCTAATTGCCTTTCAATTTGCAAGCAAATTGCTGGCAAATTAGGGGGCTATTTCAAATGCAACATTTGGGCGATTTGCCACCGTCATTTTTTGACGCCCAACCCGCCCATAAATCGCCCACAGAACGCGCCATTTAATCGCCCTTAATTGCCTAATATCAAATTAAAAATAATGCTTATTTTCGGATTCATTATCTACTCACATATACTTAACAGTATACTAGGTAATCACCACCAAATTATAACGAAAAACTTACATTTCTCCCAATTTACCTTTATGTTTGCGGCGGATAATTTAGTTGAACTAACTCTATTTTTTCTTTGCAATCTTGTAGGTCTTTACCTGCAATTAGAACATCATCCAAATAAACAAAAACATTTTCTATTCCTTGCAAAACTTGGTCCATTACTTGTTGGAAAATTGAGACACTTGATGAAGCCCTTTGCGGTAATCTATTATAGGTGTATAATCCTTTAATAGTATTGATTACCATGAATTTTTTTGATTTTTCTGATAAAGACAATTGGGTGTAAGCGCCTTCTAAATCTAAAGCGCAAAATATCTTACACCCTGCCAAGCCCACAAACAAATCCTGTGCCACAGGTAAAGGGTAAGTATTGGGCACCGATAGTTTGTTGATGGAGACTTTACAGTCAATAACCAATCTAATCGTATTATTTTTTTATAACAATCACTATTGGCGATGCCCATTCACTCGTTTTAATTGGAGTAATAACCTTTTCATTTTCTAGTTTCTCCAAGTAATTCAATACGCTGTCTTTCAACCGATACGGGACACTATGAGCTTTTTTGAAAATTGGTTCTGCGCTCTTAAGCACGAGATCCGCTTCAAACCCTACGATTGGTGATGTAAAATCTTTGATAAACACCTCGGAATATTTTCGTTTTATTTCTCTAACCATGGCATTATCTTGCCTAATATTAATATTATTTATTTCCATCGAGTTTGTAAAAAAATTCCTCCAATTAGCAAAAAAAATATCCAAGCCGTCACGTCCCAATAAAGGTATAAAATTATTAGTACAATTAATGTCAAGTAAGCTCGTTTTTCTCCAATTGTAACTGAAACCTTTGCTTCTCCCAGTATTTTAAGTTTGTCCCCATTCACCACTAACAATTTCTTATCAGATTTTTTTAGAGGATTCGCAAAATTTAAATCAAATTGTTGTTTTCCCATAACCGTTACGGATGTACCACAATCAACTTCCATCTGAAGAGGTTTGTTCTCCATGATTATATTTAGCAAGCAAGGGTTATTAATCTTATTTATAGACGACACTAACATACATTGAATATCACCTTTGCCATCATCTTCGCTTTCAACGTCGTCTGCCCGCATCTTATCGAACAATTCGCTGAGCGAATTTCGCTCAGGTTCCGGTCAGTGCTGGGCCCAGGTTTGTTCCACGAATCTACAAACTTCACTGTGTCCCGATGAAATTTTTTTAATTTGAAGCATTTTTTTAATATGGCCTTTCTGGCCACAAAAATCACAAATAAATTGGGAATAATCTTTTTTTATCGCGTCATGCAGTGGCGTAGTAAGAAAATTTTTCGGGGGGGGATATGAATTTTTTTTGTATATATATGAAAAAATGTTCAAAAACTTTGTGAGCAGGAAAAAATGTTCAAAAACCAACTCAGGGAACGGGTTTGGGTAGTCAAGATAGGAAAGCTGGTTGTTGGTATAGAATTAATGCTCTTCCCCTACGAGGACAATCTGGGCGGCAAACTTCAGACTGTCTAATTTACTGAGCCCTTCAGTTCCCTTGTGCCATTCAGTACCACTTCCTCGTTGAGCTTCCGACTGGTTCGCGAACTACTCGGTCTAGTCCCCGACGATAGATGTAGCCTACTCCGACGAAAAGTTCCCCGGCGAGAGAAGTTCGAGCCAACCAGCCAGGTGCTGTCAGTTCGGCGATTCCGGTAAAGTAGGGGTTTGCTGGAGCTCCGGCGCGACTGTGGTGTATTGTCGCGGTCTACGCGGTCTCGTTCCCGGCGGTGAATCTGACTGTAAGCTGACGAAGAGGTCCCAGACGAAAGAAGTTCTCCCGATACCAATTCTTATTTGGTTTCAGTACTACAACTTCTTGAGCCATTTGGCTCCGTAACCGGTGCCATTTAGCACCGCAACTCCTTTAAACCATTTAGTTCTCTTCTTGGGCCATTTAGCACTACTTCCTTGATGGTCCATTCAGTCCTCGACTTGTTCGCGAACAACTCGGTCTGGTCCCCGACGATGGACCTGACCTACTCCGACAGAGAATTCCCCGGCGAGAGAAGTTCTGTGGTGTTTCGTCGCTGTCTACTCAGTCTAGGCGGCGAATCTAACTTACGCTAACGGAGAGTTCCCTGGCGAAAAAAGTTTTCCCAATATCGATTTCGCTATTTTTCTATCGGAATAACCGGTGGGGCGCCGTGGTCGTTCTGGCTATTCATTCCGAGTGGAGCGTGACGTCCGGTTCGCTGGCGTTTCGACGACTCATACTCGCTGCTCTGTTGCAGTCTACTCGACTAGTCCTCGTCGGTGGATCTAGCTTATACCTGCGGAGAGTTCCCTGGCGGTGATTGCTCTCCCGAAACCGTTGTTCGATGTCCATTCCGCTGTAAGACGGTCATGATCTACATCAACGGTTCTCAACCTTTTTCGTACCACGGACCCCTTAGATATCACACTGGGTTGCTGCGGACCCCCACAGATAAACATCAATTTTGTATGCTATCAATATGTTATTTTCAATTTGTTAGGAAACAAGATTTGAAATTTTTGTATATAGAATCTTATTTCTAGTCTTAAGATAGCTTAAAATTTTTCTCTTTTATAAAAAAAATATTTCAACATTGTAACCTCCTAGTTTTAAAATATCCAAAATGTAAAAACAAAATAATTTGGCACCGCCAAGCTAACGCATTTGTGCCTATCAAATAAACGAAATGAATAAAAAAAGACTTGAAATTTCAATATGCACTCGGAAAATATATTTTTCTTCGCGGACTCCCAGCAATGACTTCGCAGACCCCAGGGTGGGAATCACTGATCAACATCATATCTCTGTTTACTGCGTTACACGTCTTTACGAGGCTTGTCATTCTGTAGGCTACATTATTCGGGTTGATGTCCGGTCCTCCCGTTTTAAGTAGCTCCCTGCACGTCACTTCAAACCTCGGACATTCAAAGACTCTCCTCGGACATTCAAAGACTTCCAAACTCGGACATTCAAAGACGCTCCGGTGTCTCCTCGATGTTCACACACTCCAGGCACAGTGTTGACGTTGTGTACCCACACCGATGAAGATACTCCTTAAGCAGCCGTGGCTCGGTAGGAGCTGTTTCAGGTGGAAGGTCATCTCTCCGTGCTTTCTATTGACCCACGTCGACAGGTTTGGATGAGCCGGTAGGTCCACTTTCCTTTCTCCGTATTATCCCATTCCTGCTGCTACGTCACCATCGAATCGATACTCATCATCTTCCTCACGTTTCTGACGTTTCATTGATAGTAGCTCTTGATATCCTCCGTCAGGGTAATACAGATGGGGACTTGGATGGGGATCATCTCGGCGTCAAGGCATACTGGCTCCGGTACGCAATCGCAACTCATACGACCAGCAGTCGAAGCGTCCAGTACAGCTTTTCGCGGTTTCACTTGGTTTTCAGCGCCGCACCCCAAGCAGGAGCCTCATATCGCAGTATCGATGAAACACTAGATAAAGACCCGACATTTCGCATGTGTAATCAGTGTGGTTGTTAAAGCTCAATCAGTCGTCGATTATCACTCCCAATTGTTTCAGTGCACGCTTCGATGCATTCACATGCCCTTCGATGGTGATCTGTATCCGCTGAACCGCTTTGCAGTTGCTGTCCAACAACAAATCCGTCTTGTAGTGAGCCATTTGCAGCTTGACCTGTTCATCCAGCTCTCGATCGCATAGATTGTGTCCGTCGCCGACACCTCCATTTCTTCAAGTGTCTCACCGTTAGTGACACATCGTCCACGAAACCAACGATCTTCACTTTCCTGGGTAGCCGCAGTGTTAAGACCCCACACTGATAGAATATATTCGTAAATCGCTAGGAATTAATTTCGTACAAACAACTTTCATAAAATATACGAATTTTTCCTACATATGATGAATCGTTCGTAGTTCTATCGAAACACTTTTATTTTTTATTGCGAGTTTTTCGTGAAAACCGCGAAATGATTTTCGTTGGCTTATTACGAAACAGCTTCATTCAGCGAACGAGTAGTTCGCTGTTATATACGAATATCTGTATAATATTTACGAGCACCATTCGTCAAACCGTCCACATCAAAAGAGCAATATGGAGCAATTGTTGCTATACATCAGATAATTGTTATTGTCTGACTATTTAGTAGTCGTATCCGTGTCCGCCGGTTGCAGGCAGATTTCCTGAACCTCTTTCGCTTCCAGTTGATTCAGAATCTGGAGCAGTACAGAATTAGTTGACCCGTCGCGAACTGCTCGTTGATTTTTTATGAATTATTTTGAGTTTTTCTCTGCCGGGGCAATATCGGTGCTGTCAAACATCGATCCTAAAAGATCGAATGCGACCAACGAAATCGTTTGTAATATACATAAACGTTTATTGAAATAAACGAAACATTTCGTTTCTTTTACGAAAAATAATGTCGATAACTTTCGTGCAACGTAAACTAAATAAGTAAAATTTACGAAAACTTTCGTTCATCAAGCGGCCATTTCCTTCGTACTACAATAAAATCGATTTGGCCACATCGATTTTTTTAAATAAAAAAACGATATTGTCAAACTTCGATCCCAAAAGATCGACTGAAAACTATAAGAGGCTAATAAATACGAAAACTTTTCTAAGATAAACGAAAAGATTTCGTGCGACCAACGAAATCGTTCACAAATGTTTATTAAAATAAACAAAACATTTCATATCATTCACGAAAAATAATGTCGTTAGCAACGATAACATTCGTGCAGTGTACATTAAATGTGTAAAATTTACGAAAGCTTTCGTTCACCATACGGCCATTCTTGTTCATAAAATGAACGAAACTTACTATTTACAATGCACGAAAATACTTCGTTGCAGAAAACGACGAATGAATTCGTGCATTGCATGATTCATTATATTCACGAATTTATATTATCAGTGCATCGTACATCCCATTCCAAAGTGTTGGACAGAGAATGGAGCCCTGAGTAACGCCCGCTGCGACTCGCAGTGCCTTCTGCCCTTTTGTTCGTCTGGTACAGCAGTGCTCTACTCTGGAAGTAGCTCTTCAGGATCTGGCTCATTCTTTTATGCCACGCTGCGGCATTGGTCTATTCGGGGCTGGATGGCCCGGTGACTTCCCTGACTTTGGCAGCAATATCAGATTCTGCACCTTCCTCATTTCGGGGATTACCATCGTCCAGAGACTTCAGCAGTAGCATCCTGAACATGTCCGGATATGCCATGGTCGCAGCTTTCAGCGCCACGGTTGGTATTCCATCCGGAACGGGGGTTTTCTTTGATTTTAGTCACATCGACGCTTCTTTGAGCTCGTCGTTAGTCACTTGCCACTCGACTGTGTTGCCTCCTTCTTCTTCGCCGTACGGTGTCGGTGACCAGGTAGTTGAATCGTGATTCGGGAAGAGACCCTCAACGATTATCTTTAGCTTACCCGGGCATATTTCAGCTGATGTCGACGGACCCTCGTCTTCGTCATGACGAATCAGTACGCATCCCCCAGGGATTGGCGTTTATTTCTCAGCACAGCTACTTATGGCAATTGGCTTGCTAAGCTTGATCTCCCGTTTTAAAGAGTCCCTACCTTCTAGATACGTCGCTTGCGCTTCTTTCTCATTCTCCGATATTGCGCTCTGAGCCCGCCTGATAATGACCTATTCTAACTTCTCTAATGCTGGAAATATCGAAATTAAAAAAAATCAAACTATTTTGTTTTGGCAAATAACGGTAAATGTTTGTTTTATGATTTTAGTACTATTACGCAATTGAAAAAGTTATCAAATTAAGTCAAATTAAGATAAAAGGTTGAAAGCATTCGAAACTATCGGCTATTGTCAGTCCATCGCAGGTGGATACTCATCCGACCGCGTCCGACCGTTGGTTTGAGAGCAATTTAAAAATTGTAGTTTTTACATAATTTTGGTGCTTTTTATAAAACATTATAAGAAACTATAAGTATTATTTAACTGAATCGCCTGCTAAGATTTCTATCAGTTTCGTAAATTGTTTACCGTTTGTAATAGTCATAAATTTTCGATGAAAAACCCTCACCTCCCTCCCTCCTCACCTTTTCAAACCAGCGGTAGAACTTGTAGATGAGGAACAAAGAGTCATCGAGGAATGTTAACGTTACACACTTTTCTTTAGTATAAAGTAGCACTTCCGAAACAAGTTTTTTTTTTATTTTTGTTCATAGTTGATAAACTGAAAGTGTTTTTTCAGCACAAAATCGTCATCTCCACAACCATTTCGGTCAGTGCAAAAACACCCAACCTGCCACCGTTGGCAATCAGCGACTACGACAAAAACGACACAGCACTGCAATTTTGTTTTTGTTTCGTACTTTTTCATATATGTTTTTACTATGCTTTACCTATTCACTCATAATTAACTATTATTTTAGTTTTCTTTGAAAAAGGCCGCTAAATACGGTCGAAACGTCGGGCAGTTTTAAAAACAATTCGTTTGCTCAAGCTAAATTGACTGAGAAAGCCGTAAATATTCACAGATAACATAACAAGTTTTGGAATGGTCATCAATAAAACAAGGTAATTTATGTATTGTCTCCAATGTACAAATATAATTTAGAAAATTATATTTGTTAGAAAATCGTCCTACTAATGTTACTATAGCTACCATTCACAATGGTTTCGTTTAGGTTGAGTTTTTGAAGAAATATTAGAAGAAAACAAATTTCACACTGTTAAGTGGATTTTTTATGAAAAATGTGCTCAAGATCAAATATTTAAGCTTCTCTTGAATTATAATTGCAAAATAATATATAGAACAGCAGAAAATAATTTTGTCCAGGTTTTCGGCCTAGTTACCCCATGCGCCGTCTACTGCATGACCTTAGTTTTCGTGACATTGTCTTGTTAGATCAGCCTATCAACGTACTTGATTCCGTTGTTCGCCGAAGTAACTCAACAACGTCCTTCTTCGTGCTGCAGCAGGGTTCTATTGGCCGATGCGGTAGCGAATCGCCTGGTGGTCTCTATGGGGATACTTCTCTCACACTCTCCAGTCCATGTACGTCGTCAGTCAAGGACTACAGAATGTGGCGAAATTTCTCTCGGTAGCGATATCCGTTTCGTGAACCATTAAGCTCCTAGCTCCTCGCTTGTTATAGTCCTCGGAGGTCGGGCTGGCCTCCACAACGTGCCGACAGGTAGGTGTCGAGTCTGCAGCGAATTTTCACTACAAGGAAATATTTTCACAAGATAACTTTTGCAAATGAAACTTTGAGAATTTCATTTTAAATATTAGGCATATTTTTGTTTAACATATTCAATTTTTTCAAATTTCTCCAAAATATTTCGGGGGGGGGGGTTTCGTCCCCAAAACCCCCCCCGCTACTACGCCACTGGCGTCATGTTCTCTACGCCATTCCGTTTATTCACTTTTTTTATAATTTGCGTTGAAGTTATTAGTTCGAGGATAGGGCCTAAACCCTAATCTGTTTCTTACCGGTACCCTGGATGATCCCGGTTGATTTACAGCTCTAGCAGACTCCAATGTGGCTGCAAGTTTCTCCAATACTAATGCCTTAGGACGTCTTATAGAATTCATGGAAGCGAATAATTCCGTTTTGTTTTCGATTCATAAGGATTTGGCGTTGTTTTTCGCCATCTCCCACGTCATAATAATTTTTTCGGTTGCCTCCGCGCTTAATTCCTCGTCCTCATTAAGGATCTTTTCTTGAAGATTAGCGTCCCTAATACCCGAAATAATACGGTCTCGGATCGCTTGATGCTTAAATGTACCGAAAGCACAAAATTCTGCTTGTAATTTGACGGATAAAACATAGTCTTCCAGCGGCTCATCAGGTTGTTGAACCCTATTTGAAAATTTCCACCGCTGTACCAAACTAGATGGCTTTTTATCAAATCTATTTTTAAGTTTTTTGATCATATCGGTATATGACACATCGTTAAAATTCCCAACCGGGTACTGTAATTTTAATTCTGCATACACGAGAGGACCGGCTAGAGTGATGAAATGCGCTTTTTTAGATCATCCTCAACATTATTTGTTACAAAGCAAAACTCTAGCCTGTCGATCCAATCAGCAAATGGAGTACCTCTGCGATAAGGCTCTATTGATGACGTCATGCTCAAGTGCGCCATTATCTCTGTTATTGTATTTTTAGACAAACGGTAAAAGCAAAATTCCCAGTTATTTCACAAAAAAATGCTAATTTACATGCATAAAAGTTTGAAAATAAATAAAAATAACGACTCACCCGTCAATACTTCTCACCACTTGTATGCTTTCCACTTGTCAATACTTCTCACCACTTTATGCTGCTGTATGCTTGCAATCACGCTGTCCGAAAAATTACCGCCAACCTTTGCCGATTCTACGCAACGTTACTTTTTCCCACCACCGTATTCAATCCTGGTTCTCCAGATCCACGATCAAAGCACGATCAAATATTGGCCAGAGAAAAAAGTACGGAGCTGCTGCGAAAACAAAAGAATTACTAATATTGTTTAAACAAAGGCAGTACAAAAGTTAAACAATAGAGTTTTATTGTGCACGATGTTTGTCTTTGTTTGCCTGCCAAATAATAAAAACCGACGCCACTATGATGACGTATTTTATAATTGAAGAATAAATTTTTATCAGTTTTTTTTTTGAATTAGCATTTATTTTTCGGATATTCACCCTATATTTTTCGGATTCTAGGCGAAAGCAAGCAAGCCCCCGCGAACTAAATAAAATGGTGCCCAAGCAGGTAAAAGGGCTGTACTATACCTTTAATTTGCGTTTTTTTCGTTTAACCCTCGTCGCCACTTTGAAGTACCATACTTACTCTAATTCAGCAAGGAAGGTCTAAAACGGAGAATTCCGGGAAAATCACCTTAACACAAAGGGAACCAGGGAAAAGCATGGATTTCTCTCCTTTCTTATTTAGCGTAAGATAAAACTGAACTGCTTCGTATGAGGGTACTAGAACAAGTGACGGTCCGGCCGTCTTTTATTACCTTTCGCATTAGTCACGTTACAATGCGTTATTCTTTTTGACTTGAGATCATACGGCGTATGCTACAATTATAACCTTCCAAATAGAGGTGTGCGCCACGCCGCCGCCGCCGCGCCGCGCCGACTATTGCATGTAAAAATAGCAGGCACATCGGCGTGACGCCTGCGCGCCGCCTACCATTACCTGAAATCGGCGGCGCGGCGCACACCTCTACTTCCAAATGTAGATATTACATTTTTATTATATTTTATTATAGAAAAGAAATCATTATTCGAATTCTAAAACTTTGTAAAAGAAAAAACAGCCACAATAATATTAAATTGAAAAACCTGTTTTAATCCACCTAGCGGTGCAATTGTGCCTTTCTCAATCATGAACATGAGAATGTGTGCGTTGTTTATATTCATTAAAAGCTTTTAAATGCATATATTACATTTTATTATTATACATCACATGACAACTATATACAGGAAAAGAAATCATTATTCGAGTTCTAAAATTTTGTAAAAGAAAAAAACAGCCACGGTAATATTGAACTGAAAAAGGTGCGAAATCGGCGAAGTCCCAAAAAGTCGAACTTTATAAAAAAATTTAAATTTTAAAATGAATTTTAAAGATATTTGGCATCAAAAATACGAATACGATTTCTGAAATTTCATGGGATCCCCCCTTTGAAAAAAATTTGAGTTCCGGCTTATATGGGAATTTCATGTGTGACCGGACGGTTCAGTCTATATTTCATGAACCATATAGGCGATTCGTGCGAAATTTTATAGACATCTGTGGGGATAATATGGCTATCATTTGGGACTAAGTTTGTGAAAATCGGCCTAACCATTTCCGAGAAAGTGATATGAGTTTGCTAGTTTTGAAAGATGGCCGCTTTTCCCTTGTACTTCCGGAACCGTCTATGGTGGTCAATGTAGTCAACGAAAGTTTGCTTGGCCGTCGGTGACCTAGAACTGCAAATTTAAGTTGTTTAAGAGACATTTTAGCGAAAATTTTTACCTTTTTTGCTTTCATCGGAGTATCGGTTTGAATCACAATTTGCTATGTGATCGCACGCCACAACCCGTAGCTCCGGAACCGGAAGTCGGTTCGGGATAAAATTTAATAGCCATTTACGGGGACGCAACATCTTTCATTTGAGACAAAGTTTGGTTGATTCGGTCTAGCCATCTCCGAGAAACCGATGTGACTGTTATTCTGAATTTGGATACTTCCGCCGGGGCTTCTGGAACCGATGATGGTGGCCAATGTGACCAAAAAGGCTTTGAATGGCTGTTAGTGACCTAGTACTACAAATCGAAGCAGTTGTGGTCACATTTTGGAAAATTTTTCACCATTATACCACAGACCAACAGACATAACACTATGAGGGAATTCCCTCAAAAAGCATCGATCCGACAATTTTCCCAGAACACTAGCTCCACCTTTTATTCACAGTCCCAAACACTCATTTACTGGTGGGTTACCCCTCAGGTTTGGGAACAATTTTTCACTAGTGGTCTATCACCCGTATGCTTGTTCATATGTCAGTGGCGCCATAATTTCAAATGTGGCCACAGTCCCAACTACAAATATATTTAAAATGACCGTTAAAGCGGGCGAAGCTTTGGTTTTGAGTGGTATGTCTGTTAGTCTGTGATTATACATTCATTGCAAAATTTATTAAAATCGACATTTTCTGCGTGATCGTACTCATCACCCTGTAATTCCCGAACCGGAAGTCGGATCAATTAGAAATTCGATAACCTATGGGAACGATGTATCTTTCATTTGGGACTAAGTTTGTGAAAATCGATTCAGCCATCTCTGAAAAGTGATTGAGATTGTGTTCGCGTACACAAACACACCGCCACACAAACATACAGGGGGCAGCAGGGACAGGAGGACAGAAGTTCAGGGGCTTAACGAACCCCCCCCCCCCCCTCGGACCTACTGCGAGTTGGGGAGTCTTGCTAGGATATGATGGGGCAAGGCAATGCATTGCAATGTTGGGCTCTGCCAAACCTCTAGAAAAAGCCATATAAATCCGAATGCTGCTCCGACGAAGCGAGTCGGTGCCGCTTCCGCTAAGGTTTTACCCAAGACTTAAGCATAAAGCACCCTTGCCCAACGGGAGTGCCAACCGGCAAATTAGGATCGACACCAGTAAGATCCTAATTACGGCATACTGGTGGCAGAACACGGATGTGAATAAGGATTTCATCGAAATTATCTACTGACCGACAGTCACGCCATTCCACTACCCTAGTAAGGATGGGTAACAGCCTTGTTATCTGCTCACACAATGAGCCACAAAGAGCGAAATACACCGATTAAAAATAGAGCAGCACAAAAACACTGCGATGTGCATAACGACCGCACAAAGAGAAACTTGAAAACGAAAAAGAGTAAGATCTGTGCACCAAGAGCTGCACAATTTCGTTCACAGAGTCACCTTGAAGAGCCACTTTTTTGTGCCTCCCCTCACTGGAAAGCAGGTAGGAAGGCGAGTCAAACTACAATTCAGATAAAGTTTGATCGGAAGAACGTTTTGAAAATGTTTTTTGGTTCCCTTCTCTACTTGCGTGTGCGTGGGACCAAGATACACACTAAAGAGCCTCTTTATTTATACTCTTTGTGGCGTGCAGCCATGGCGTAGAATATACGTGTGGGAGCAACACGCATCGGAGTGAAGAGGCTTATTCTGAAAGATAAGAGCGGTGGTTCGCATGAAAAGTGCAAAGAGCGTTTGTTTCGAAACCCGCCACCTTAGCTGATGCAAGTAGGATCAGTTGAAGGCTCCTGACTAGCGCCGATCCGGCTCTGAACGTACCCCATGAAGTCAACCCTTGCATGCGACCTCACTGCTCGCAAAGGTAACCATGGGATCATGTGAGGTGGCTACTTATTACGGGCGTAGATAGCGGCTTGGAGTTGGGACTCAAAAAGCATGCAAGAAGACAAAATCAACAAAAACAAGAAAAATTCTAACGGAGCAACTGTGGTGAACCCGTTCGCCAAAAGGTGGGCTAGCGAGGTCACCGACCCAGCATAACGAACAAGTGCAACAGCAAGTGCAACCGCAACAGCAGCAGCAGCGAGAGCACCCTAGCGAGTCCATACAGAGCGCGAGCGGCGACACACCAACTGGACGCCAAGGTAAGCTAGGATTTCAGGTACGCACACCGAAACCAAGCGTTACCCAAGAAGACCAGCAGTCTGGGTTACCTAAAGTGACAAAGTTGAGGCAAAAAATTGAAGAACTCTACGAATTCGTGAAAAGCAAGGGTAACGTGCACGGACAGATCAAGGATCTAGTGATTACCATCAAATCCGCCGTAGCAGCAGCCGAATGCGAACATACTAGAGCGAGCTGAAAACGCCGAAAAGGCGCTGAAGTCCACAGCGATAGAAGAAGCAGAAGCCTATGAGACACAGAATGGCGACCGGTATTCTCGTTCTGTGAACAGAATAAGGGAAACGCCAGGAGAGGAGGAAGAACCGAAGAAGGCCGGTGAATGACAGCGAAAAAGCCGACAATCGCAGAGTGAATGGCGTACCGTATAAACCGCAGAAGAGAGGAAGAAAAAGTAGAAAGAAAAGAAGGAAAAGAAGAAAAAAGACCTTCGGCTACGACAGCAGAAGCAGAGGGGACGCTCTAGTCGTCAAAGTAAATGAAGGCGTGACGTACGCTGCGATCCTCAAAAGGGTGAGAGAGGATCCCAAGTTGAAGGAGCTGAGGAAGAACGTTATAAGAACCAGGCGTACTCAGAAAGGCGAAATGCTGTTCGAGCTGAAAAAAGATCCATTGATCAAGAGCTCGGCCTACCGGGAACTCGTGGCAGAAGGAGAAGCGACTGTGAGAGCATTAGTTCAGGAAGCAGTGGTCGAGTGTAGGAATCTGGACGAGATCACAACGGAAGACGAAGTGAAAAGCGCGCTAATAGAGCAAGGAAACCTGGAGAGGAAGCGGATATCAATAAGATTGAGGAAGACGTACAGTGGCACACGGACAGCAGTGATACGCTTATCGCCAACCGCAGCCAACAAGCTTATGTCGACCGGTAAGATCAAAATGGGGTGGTCGGTGTGCTCGTTGTGATTGATCCATAGAGCCACTAAACAAATGGAGAGGTGTTTCAGGTGCCTGGGTTTCGGCCATCAGGCAAGAAACTGTAGAGGCCCGCACAGATCTGATCTGTGCAGAAAATATGGGGAGCAACCGAAGTGCTTGCTCTGCACAAATAAGGGCGGAAAAGACCACATGACGGGAGGCTTCTTATGCCCAGAGTACAAAAAGGCGAAGGCAGGCCAATAATGATGGAGGTTACCCAGCTCAATCTCAATCATTGTGACATTGCACAGCAACTGTTGTGGCAGTCAACAACAGAAATTAAATGCGACGTTGCAATTATTGCAGAGCCGTATCGTGTCCCTCCCGATAATAGTAACTGGGTGGTGGATAGTGCAGGGATGGCGGCAATCCAAGTGATAGGCGGTTTCCCTGTTCAAGAAGTGGTGGATAGCACACACGAAGGTTTCGTGATCGCCAGGATAAACGGCGTATTCGTGTGTAGCTATTATGATCCTCCACGGTGGACACCAGAGCAATACAACCGGATACTGGACGCATTAACCGACTCGTTAGTCGGGCGAACGCCGGTTGTTTTAGGAGGAGATTTCAACGCTTGAGCCGTGGAGTGGGGTAGCAGGCTGACCAATGCACGAGGTTACAGCCTATTGGAAGCACTGGCGAAGCTGGACGTAAAGCTGTGCAACGAAGGTTTCGGTAGCACATTCCGTAAAGACGGTCGGGAATCCATCTTTAACGTAACATTCTGCAGCGCGTCGCTGATAGATGACATGAATTGGCGAGTTAGTGAGAAGTACACACATAGTGGTCACCAAGCTATCCACTACACCATTGGTCGGCGAAATCGTACGGTGACACCGAGAGTGAGGACTGGCGAGCGGAAGTGGAATATAAAGAAATTCGACAAGGACCTTTTTGTGGAAGCACTTCGTGCTGACAGCGTCAATCCAATTCCGACTGCCGATGAGCTGTCGGAAACAATAGCTAGGGCATGCGATATAACAATGCCGAGGAAAATGGAGCCAAGGAACTACCGGCGTCCGGCGTACTGGTGGAACGAAAGGCTAAGCATCCTCCGGCCTACTTGCCTAAAAGCCAGAAGACACGTTCAGAGAGCAAGATCTGAGGCAGTCAGAGAAAAAAGGGGCCGCTTTTAAACGTGAGATTGTGCTAAGCAAGTCCACCTGCTATAAGGAGCTGTGCAGAGAAGTAGACGCTAACCCCTGGGGCAATGCTTACCGTATCGTTATGACCAGGATCAAGGGTCCAATGACGCCAGTCGAAATGTGCAGCGACAAGCTGAAAATTATCGTGGAGGGCCTTTTCCCGAAGCACGACCCAACCGCATGGCCGCCTAAACCGTGCGCTGATGCAGATGGTCGAAATGCAGGTGACAATCGGGTTTCCAACGACGAGCTCTTTATAGTGGCAAAAGGGCTGAAAGCGAAGAAAGCTCCCGGACCGGATGGTATCCCCAACGTAGCACTGAAGACTGCGATCCTGGCGTTTCCGGACATGTTCAGGGTAGTCCTACAGAAATGCCTGGACGATGGCTACTTCCCGGATAGATGGAAGATCCAGAAGCTGGTGTTGCTGCCAAAATCAGGGAAACCACCAAGATCCAGCATCGTATCGGCCTATATGCCTGCTGATCCACCGTCGGGGACTAGACCGAGTAGACGAGGCGGGGAGCTTAATGGCTCACAGAAACGTACATCGGTATCGGTCTGCCGGGTCGGGAATTCACGATAGGGTAGATTCGGCGCCGTGGACTACCCGACAGAATCGTGACGAAAAGGGGAGCTAATTGGCTCACGAAACAAACACCGGTAACGAAAGAAATTCCGTTGTCGGGTAACTCTCAATCGGAGTAGGATAAGCGGTAAAGCTGGAAGATTTTAGTAGATCTAAATGGCTCAAGAAAGCGGGTATCGGTGTCGGGGGAAATTCCTCCGTCGGGGAAATATCGGTCGGAGTAGGATGAGTTCACCGTTGAGCGCTATCCAAGCGGATCGTGATAAGGCCGGGAGCTGAATGACTCACGGAAACATGAGCTAAATGTCTCAGGGAATCAGCACCTAAACGGCTCACCACAGGGACGAGAAATAAACGGCGACGTAATGGATGGAGACAAGAAGCAGAAGAGGAATCGAGAGATAAATCAAAGCTCATAGGTCGTGCTACTCCATGAACCAAGCGAGGCTCTCAGATAGAGCAGCAGAAAGAGGTGCGACGAAAGCGCAACGAACCCCCACGAAGTAATACGATGACGTAGTTCCCTGGGGAAGAAGGGCGTAAAAAGTAAGGAATGTTTTTAGTGGTTAGGCACGAACGTGAGTCGTGAGTCCCACACAGTGCCAATACACTACAGACCAGACTTTTGAAGCTTTTTTAATCTTAATAAAAAACACACATACATACACACAGACATTTGCCGAACTCGACGAACTGAATCAAATGGTATATGTCACTCGGCCCTCCGGGCCTCCGTTAAAAAGTCGGTTTTCAGAACAATTGCAATACCTTTCTATTGAGAAAGGCAAAAATGTTGCTAAAAATAAGTTTTTCACTCTTAGCAAAAAACAACCAACGCATACTCTTAGTTTAAATATAAAACTTTTGTTTTGAGTACTATTCTTCATTTGCTTAAAAGGAAAACTGTTACTATGATTATTATTCTTGATTAATTTAAAAGTTTTACTTTCAACCTAATAGTTGGCGTTGGTTGTTTTTTGCTAAGAGCGGAACACTCTTACTTTTACCAATATTTTCTTCTGTGTGCATGATTCTCTGCACATTTGCAACACCGGTCCTTATTGCAACAAAGGTCCATTTGCTTGTATTCAGTGCAACCCATGTCGAAGGAGCGTCTGACTTTTCGGTTGTACCGCGAAAGAGTGTGCCGTTTTGATTACGAGAAATTGTGACATGTTGTGACATATGTGGGAGGGGGAGTAAGCAAGAAAGTCACGTAACTTTTTTTTACTGAAGAAAAAAAATTGAGGGATTTGTTACGTAATGTAATAGAGAAATATTTGACAATTTGTTACATAGGGGAGAGGGGAGTCAATTTTGGGCAATTTATGAGTAACGCAATTTATGAATGGTCCCTCATCTGGGCGAACTTTAGAGTTATATGCCACGACTGAATATTTCTGCGTCAGTTCTTTCGAAATCTAGCCGCCTTCAAATACCTGATTTCACGAATATTTAGTTCAAGATTTACATTTACATGAAATGAGCGAAAGTTTACAACGATCGAGCTTCGATTGAATCGTTTGGAAATTCGGTTTTCGGTGCTTTTAACAATTTTTCTGCCAGCGAAAATAAATTTAACATTTGTTGAAGAAACAATTATTGAAATAAATTCTTCGGATTGCTGTATTATAGAGACGGCTGAAATTTTCGAATAAATCATCTGCTGATAGAACTAACCTGCACGCGCAGTCTCCCGAAAAAATGCTCCATCTGATGTCTAACATCTCGCGTAAACTGCCTTCACATTTTTTTTTCGCAAAATGGTACATTCATCGCCTTCAAACACCTTGTTTCGAATGATAATATTGCACATAAATCTGCAGTGAACTTATCTTTTTAATTTTCACAAAACTGAAAATTTTGATTGTTTGCGTAACATTTGGATGATTTTCTCAACATTAGCTTTCGTGTCTTGTTAGAAAAGTTAATCATATTCTGAAAATAAAATTGGTTTAAAATTGATCCGTGTGTCAATTTTTCCCAATGTTTCATCGGCATATTTCGGCTTATGCATACACACTTAATTATTGTTCGAATGTCGAACAGAAAATGAAAGCCAATGTAAACACCAAAGGGGCGCCAAATAGAGACTCCGCCAAGGGCGCCAGAAGGCCATGCTACTGCTTTCGGTATTATACTGTTTCTGAAAAATGAAGATAAGATATTTATACCAATTCAAGCGCCATTCATTGATAGTAGACCAGTTGGTCAATGAAATTGTTGGCACCTTTGGTAATGAGATCAATAAAGGATTTTTCCGCTGTTAGCAATTTGACCCAAAGGTTGCAATTTGAATGCAAAACTGGTTTCCTCATATCTACCACATCGCAAAGTTTTGAAATTCGACGTAGTAGATTGGGAAGCTACCGAACATTTATACACTGTGAACAACAGGAAATGTGTCCGGAAAATAAATTACGAATCATTGGAGATTACTGTATTGTCGGAGGTATTTGAACAGTACGGCTTCATAAACGTTATCGCAAAACGCCGCGAATTCATCTAAACAATAAAACTTACGAAACTGCCGAACACAAAAGGCTACGCCGCCTTTAGTCTAGTCGATGGATGAGTAAGACCAGCAAAAATATGACCCTGCGAAAATTATTCGATCCATACAATACCCACGTTTATGCATCGAAAGAATCGCTCCAGCGCAAATTGCACGGGGAAACGTAAACGTACTGGGCTGATTCTTGTTCAAAGATCTCACATCGGCAATGAGTCTGACAAGCGCAGTGGTTGCTTTCATACATCATTATCAACAATGTTCATATGGTATTCGACAAAAAAGAGGATACTGTATATTTTATTGCAGCAATAATCTTATCAAATTAAGCACATCGTGTTTAAAAGATACCACGAGAGCGGAAACGACATCAGTTAGATTTTAATTTCGAACGAGGTTGCAAATCAGACTCGAATTTCACGATCGTATGTTAGTTTACTGCTTATCTAAAATGGCGTACCTGTTAGTGATATTTGGGTGTTGCATCTTAATCATAACTATCGTTAACTGCAATGCTGTTGATTCAGTTTGTAGCAGTGGAGGATTTTTCGCTGTACATACGAATAATTGCAAAGAATTCAATTACTGTATAGAAGATTCCAACGGTAGTTTGTATGCTATCAAATATGAATGCCCTGTTGGGGAACAGTTTTCTGATACTAAACAGCGATGTGAATTGGAAGGTAGTTTTGACTGCACTGAAGTTCCAGGTGAGCCTCCAGTCGATGATCCAGGTACAGCAGAGTCATTTGAGTGCCCATCGCCTGGACGATTTCCTGATTCAACATCGCTCGACTGTAGATCATACTACGCATGCACTGTCAATGGTAACAACGAATTAGTGGGTATTTCAATAACATGTCCCATTAACACAATATTTTCATGGGATACAAAAAAATGTATGAATGACCTTTCCTATACGTGTCCTATTTCTGTGACAACTACTGTAACTGTTCCAACAACAACAACTGATCTACCGGATACAAGTTATCCAAACGGGTTCGTGTGTTCTGCAGCTGGTCGATACGCAAACCCAGATTCTACCGATTGTAGAGATTACTATCTATGTACAGCAAATGTTGACGGGAGTTTTCAGGCAATTTTAACTCAATGTCCACCTACGACAGTATTCTCACCAGAAGACAAAAAGTGTGTTAAAACAGCACAATATCAATGTCCAGCCACAACAGTTGGATCTACTGAGGCATCTTCAACCACTATAGATATCACGCCCGATGATGGATATAAATGTCCAGGCATTGGTCGGTATCCACATAAAGAATCTCCTGAATGTAGTTCGTACTATCTCTGCACACCGGATATATCTGGAGCACTTATTGGTATTTTGACTGATTGTCCGCAATCCACAATATTTTCCTGGGATGAAAACAAATGTGTGATGAAGCATTTGTTCACGTGCCCCAATACAACTCCGGAACCGAATGAAACAACAACACCATCTGTAATCGTTACTACAACGCCTACAAGTATTGACTATGAATGCATGGATGATGGTTCGTTTCCCAATAAAAATTCACCAGATTGCACATCGTACTACATATGCATAATAGGATCGGACGGGTACCTAGTTGCAATGATCGCTAGATGTCCGGAAACAACCATTTTTTCATGGGATTCGAAAACATGCGTTGCTTCCTCATCCTATATATGTCCAAATCAGGCTCCTTCATCGACGACTACCGAAATTCACAAAACATCGCTGCTGACAACCACTACACTGGCAGCAACAACTACAACAGTTTTGACCACCATTGCACCAGAATTAATAACCACAACCATACCTGCAACTACTACACTGGTACCAACCTCAACCATAGTATCGACCACTTTTCCCGAGGAATTTGTGTGTACTTCTGCTGGACGTCATCCAAATCCTGTGCAACCCGGCTGCCAAACCTACAAGTATTGTATCCAAAGTGCAACAGGAATCTTTCTAGAATACACGTTCAAATGCCCTGTGGAATCTTTCTTCAATCCAGCAGAACAACGTTGCTCCGCGAGCTATGTATGTCCCCAGGTGCAAATCTCTACAACTGAAGCACCGACAACTCCAGGTCCCTTCATCTGCAGTTCCAATGGACGTTTCCCCAACTTATCGGCGTCGACCTGTGAAACCTACATACAATGCATGAAAACGGCTGACGGAAGATTTTTGAAGTATGTCTTCAAATGTCCAGCAGGATCCTTATTCAGTCCAACTGAAGAACGATGCTCGCCTTCCTTCAGTTGCACAGGTTGACACTTGCTGAAAAACTTTCTGCTTAAGCAGTATTCAACTGAAAAACCTATATGCACGATTCTACACGAATAGTAATACTTTAGATCACATTGTTTGTTTGTCGAGGCATTGAGAAATTAGGTGGTTTATAATTTAACCTAATAGAGTTTATATTATATATGAAATATGCTTAAATTGTTCTAACATGTTGAATCTTCTTCCGAATCTGTTGGTTTAAGTGTATTAAGTTTTATTGAAATAAACGCTCCCTCTAATATGTTTCTTTTTCTGTAAATCATTGCATTGTTTGGAATTTTATGACATTGCTATTTAGTATTTTCATAAAATCTCCGATTTTCGTAAGGACATGGTGTAATACCCTATTACCCTGAAAGTTACTACATCTGATGTCATCAGCCGATGTGGCTGGTATTATATTGAATTCTAATATCCCAAATACCATTTCCTCGAATGTTTGAATAGCAGTGTAGTATCCGCATGTAGCCCACATTTGAGTCTTGGCGACTCAGTAATACGTGGGCTGCTCCATATTTTTCAGGAGTTGATAAACAAGGTGTCGTAATATCAAATTTGACATTTTAACCGTGAAGCTTAACATGTTTCATCATAAACATAGGCGGCTCGAGCCGGATGGTAAAAGGGGGGGGGCGCCTTCTTGGAAAATGTATCTGATCCCGATTTGGAAAATGAAAGGTTGAAGGTTGGAAATGCATGCGTTGTGCGTGGCAAAGAATTTCTCAAATCAAGCGCAGAAATGTTTTAATATGTTCCTTAAGGAAGCCACTAAGGATGGAAATTTTTCTGGTTGAAAAGGGGGGGGGGCACGTGCCCCCCGTGCCTCCCCCTGGAGCCGCCAGTGATCATAAATTGACTCAGAACGTATTTATTTGTCATTGATTGGTGGTTCTAGAATTGTAATTGTGGTTCTAGAAAACGTCGATGCCAATAGACTGAAATAGCGATAATAATGTCTAAGATCCACTTCTCAATGCAGTTCGTTCATCTCAATGGTACTCAACGAGACGTGAAGCTAACTTTCGATTTTAACAAGAAATTCACCAGAGACCCATTTTAATAGTAATATTTCCCAGGTACCCACCAAGCATTAGTGTTATACCACACCTTTAGTGTCCTTTAAAGCTTAAGACTCCTATATTGAAAAACAGCAAACCGAGAAAAACGCTGTTCAAGATTTATATTTTTATTGAGTCTTATGGGTGAGACGACCACGTTTTGGTATTTTTCTTGATATTTTTCATACATATGGTGACATAAAGGAAATATATACTAGAGACCCCATTGCTTTAATTTTCGAACGAGCTTTCAGTGACACCTAAAGCTCTATCTGGTGACGAATAGGTGTGCAAAAGCGCACAAAAGCGTCCCTGCTCTTTTCACTCGACCACAGTAGGTACCGTAAAATAGGGGAACATTGATAATTTTTTCAAGAGTTTTTCGAATAACTATCTTTAATTCAAGTAGATGCAACTGTTTGCATTTTCCAAACCTATTGATGGTAAATACCTATTGATGGTAAATATTCAAATTGTTGGATATTTTATTTCGTGTTACTATAAAAATAAAATTACTTTGTTGTAAATTTTCATTTATTGTTTTTGAGAACATTTTGATCATCAAGTCAGCGATGCCAGATTTACAGACATGTCTGTAAACTTTTGACTTTTGATGGTCTCCTACAGACGTAATCAGAAATCTACAGACTTTCAAAAGAGTAATAGTGTTTAACAAAATTGCACTTGAATAATTTTATCCGAATACGAGTGATTCCTTCACAATAGTTTACAAATTTCAAGCTACTTTTAAAGTAATAACGTAGTATAAATAAAGTTTAAACAACCATCTACAGACTTTTACATTTTCATTATTCTTCTACAGACATTTCACAAAAACATGTGGCATCGCAGATCAAGATATGTGTATAAAAATGAGAAATAACGCTCCACATGTTGTATTAATTGCATATCTGCAGGCGATTTCATGTACCGAAATTGTGACGAGAGAGAGAGAGAGAGAGAGAGAGAGAGAGTGTGTCGATGTCGAGAAAGTCGAGTACAACGCACTCTTATTCATCCTACAATTTGAGCTAATACGTTGAATAGAGATAGCAGACACTGCTCTAACTAATGTATTCATGTACCGAAATTGTGACGTCTCGAGAGAGAGAGAGAGAGAGAGAGAGAGAAAGAGAGAGAGAGAGAGAGAGAGAGAGAGAGAGAGAGAGAGACATAGAGAAAGTCGAAGTCGAGTACAACGCACTCTTTTTCATCCTACAATTTGAGCTACTACGTTGAATAGAGATAGCAGACACTGCTCTAACTAATGTATTCAAATGGGTGGAATGAATAGAGGTGCTAAGATGAATTAGGGCACAGTAACCCTAGTTTCTTGTTCCCCCATTTACCAACCGCCGAATATTTTATTGAAGACATTCACCGAAACGTACACACAGCATCAACTGCTCATTAAATGCCGCTTCACCCAAAATTCTACGCGCCCTTTTCTGATCAAAAGGATGGCCGCGCTTCATGAAACACCACGCTTAGCCGATCTGTCATAATCAGGGGTACTTCCAGATTTATCTGGATTCTTCCAGATTTTTGAGCGTCGTTCAGACATACAGATTTATGTTTGTCTGATCCAAATTACAAAAAAATTGTCCAGATTTATCCCGACAATTTGGAAAATAGGAAAATAAGTTACAAGAATGCATAGTTGATTTTTAAATCACCTTTTGAGCTACAACTTTTCAAAACTAAACTTTTTAGAGAAGCTGGAAGCACTCCATACCCTAGTTTTTTCTCTAAAAGTGAACAATTTTTTTCTAATTTTTATCAGTTGGAAGTTCCAGCAATCCAAGATACTGAAAGCTCAGATACGCAATTTTAATCCATGTGCTGAATATTAGGCGTTTGTGATGGTTAGATTGGCAGCGCAATGATCGAACATTTATAACTCTCCCAAAAAGATTTAGGCCATCCAGACAATTCCAGATTTTTTCAAAAAAAATTGCAGATTTTTTGGAAAAACACTTGACATCCCTGGTCATAATATCGCAAATTTGCAAACGAAGGACTTAATGAGAACACAATTTGTTTCAAAAATCAGCCCTGCGTTATGCAACGATTTGTGCAGGTTGAGTATAGCAGATGCAAGTGCTGCCAAATTCATCACGTTCAGTAAAATTCAAAAATTATTTTTAGATCACAGAATTGATAAAATTGGTTTAATGAGCTATACTTATAAATAAAATTTTGTTTTAAAAATTGTCCTTGCTTTTTAATCGAAATGGGAGGTCTATTACTACCGCAATTAGCAAATACAAGTTACACCAAAAACTTGCTGGCAACCTTAGAGCGGCCTTTAGTAAGCAGTTGATGCGACGTGTACGGTTCAGTGAATGTCTCAATAACATACTTCTATCTAATAAGTTGCATACTACAGGAAGAATTGTAGTCTATAGAATCGAAAATGCCAAAAAGTAGGTTTTCCCATACTAATTTCCATGCAAATTTCAAACGCAATGCGCTACGCCGGGTCAATACCAATCGACCCCAAATTGTGCACAGTTGCTTGAGACCCCAAATGGAATACAAAATGTTCTATGCTTGGTTGATGTGGTTATGATTACATTTTTCCATATAACAATCCCCCACCCTATTGGTTAGTGCAGTAACATAGGATTTTCTCATATACCTCCCAAGTAGCAATTTTAGGTTTATAGCATACTACAAGTGCATTCTATGTTTTGAGAAGGCCTTCAAAAGTACCATAAAACTTTAATTGCTACTAGGGCTGTTCCATCATGATACTTACTTTTGGTTTCTCATATAGAAAGGTTTTGCCATCACTCTAAAAATGGCCAACCTAATCCAGGCCATTTTTTTTATTCAAATAGGTATTCTGTTTCTGATTTATAACAGCAACAGAGGTGGGAGGCGGGGGATTACTCTCCCTATATAACGTATCACCATCCCTTCACCCCCTCCCCATCAAGCCCATACTCTCTCATTCCCATCTCATACCAAAATAAGCTGGGTGCCAGAGCCGTCTTAAGACCACTCGGGGGCCCTGGGCACAACTGAGTTGAGGGGCCCCTATAATTGAACAGGCATATACTGCTGTAGAGTATGATGATCAAAAATGATCCCCATCATCAGGGAGCCATCTATGCCACCTTGAGATATATTTTATATTTTTCAAATTTAAGCCAAATCATTCAACCATGTGAAAGTATTAAAAATACTGTAGGTATCAAAACATATCGAGAAAAAAAATTAGATTTCCATCACTATAGATGGCCTTGTAAATGTCCAGGTACCGTCGAAAAACAGAAGATGATTTTGATAGATCTTAAAAAGATATAGCATTTCTGACCAATCCTACCGAAAGTGACAAAGAGCATAACATACTATATGCGGTTATGGGAGTGCGAACTCAGGTGAGTAAGGAGAGTTAAACGTCAATCATTGTCCTGAGCCAATAAAATTCAACTTGTTAAAAGATGACGACTACGTGATTTACAAAAGTTACATTGATTCGTACAAAGTTGTTCTCAATTAAAAAAAGTCAATTTCCAATTTAAAAAAAAATTCACTCTTTTTTCAACTACATTTACAGATGATAATATTGAAATCAATCGATATAATGTCGAATCTAAGTGCGCGATACGAGGTTCATTCTTTTTAGATATTCGTATTTTTCGCTGCAGGATTCTTTGAAATGTCTCTTCATACATACGGTGAGGTAGATTTTTATTATATATTTTAACAGATGTTTTGTGCTTTCTTTTATAGTGAACGGTTCGGAGAAACGAAGATAGCGAACAAATACGTATTTTCATATTCAACGAATTAGTATCTCATAGACGGTGCCGCGGTAGTTAAATGGCAAGTCTAGGGTTTTGATGGTAGAGTCGCCTCTCTGATGTCGGTGATAAGCACTCAGTGCAGAAGGAGACAGAAAGAAAAAAAATAATAACAATAATTAGCCTTTTCAACTTTCGAAATTACTCGAACCTATTAATATGAACAACACAATTCATTTCAACAATTCACTACCACAACTATTAGCAGTTCATTCATAATCAGCCACAAACAGAAATGCAACCATCTACCAACGAAGCTCATCAAATACGAAAAGCAAATGCTATATCACTTTGATTACAAAATTATACAAACCCAAACATAATTGAATAAAAATTTTAGTTACAAAAAATACATTTCAATACCAGTAATGTAAAACACTCGAAATAAAAAACACAACGAATGCACGTGGCCGTGAGGCACACATTTTCGACTACTGATTCCTGATTCTGACGGCCTAAAATATTTTTGATAAGGCGGGGTGTCGTACAAGAATAACATAATTGATTTTGTACCAGAATACGACGGCATAGTGGAAAATGCCTGATCTGGCCGCGAAAGTATCGTGCAATCTCAAGAAGTCCCGGAGGAGAATTAAACTGGATTCCTAGTTTTAATATAGCTGCAAAAAAAATTTAAACAGGCTATTGTAACCCACTGTTGTATATAGCATTGAATGTCTAGTTTTAAGATAGCTGTAAAAATTTTCCTCTTTTATAAAAAAATATTTCAACATTGTAACCTCCAAGTTTTAAGATATCTAAAATCTAAAAACAAACGAGTTTGGCACCGCCAAGCTAACGCATTTGTGCCTATCAAATAAACGAACTGAAAAAAAATGAAAAGTCCAGGAGTCATTTTTAGAGGTTTTCATGAAGATTTGTCCATTCACAATCCCTGATGTGATAAAGAAATTAAAATTTTCCACATGCGCGGATCGCTTGCCAAACAAGGACTGTGTAACGAATTTCGACATCTATTCTTCCACTTTCTGTACAGCTTCCTTGTGCAAATTTTGCCACCTTGTTGCCGCTCCTGGTGCCTTTCGAACTTTATATACCGTAAACCGGGGTGACTTTGACCACTCGAAACTTTTCTCGTAGATTGCTTATTTGGCCAGAATAGTCTACCGAATCCTTAAAATTTGAAATGAGTTTTGCTCTAAAACTTATAAAATACTGATTTGTTAAATTTTTTGAGTATATTGTTCGGTTTTTGAGTACAAAAACCACAAAAACCCGAAATTTTACTTTACCTTATTTGTTTATTGTATACTGTCTATTTTTTATAAAACAAATAAAGTTTAGATTTTAACAAGAGTAATAAATTCTAAGTGAGTTTTAATTTTTCTTTAGAGTGGGGTGCGCCAAATTTATTTTTAATAGATCGCTTATTTTGAAAACAATTTTTTGAAAATCTACTTGGAAATAATTTCAGATTATCTCCAGCTAAAATTCGCAATATTTTTGTATATTCAATACTCCATAGCGTTAAGATGGATGAAACTCTTTGTACATTGATAGACTACTGAAGTAAAACAAGTGGAGCAGATGAAAATGTTTTCAGATTTTATTTTATTCTAGTTGGGTTCAAATTTTACGAATTTTGGTAACTCTAATTTTACAATAGATTGGAATACTTTATACCATACCAATTAACATCTATTTTTAATATTTAGTAATTGAATATCTTTTCAGAATTAGTCTAAGCAAACATTTGAATGAAAAATATTGACAGCAAGAATTTAATGTGGGTAAACATGCAGGTTATCAAAGTCACCCCGGAATACGAAAGCGGACTTGAAATTTAAATCAGCGAACAAACAATTTGAGGTAAAACCATCAAATCTTCTTCACCATACATCAGTACATGCACACTTAAAAATATTTACATCAAGCAAGATGCACATAAAAGGAGCGTCACAATTCGCTTGAATTTACATTCAAGAACATGCAAAAATGCGTTTTGTTAACAATTTTCCATCTCCATTCAACCGAGTTCTACATAAAAAGACACACAATATTTTATTTCACATGTCGAAACATGTAAAATTACAGTATTAGACAGCAAAATACGTCGCAATGTTGTTAACGTCAAATGTAATTTTTTTTATTTCTAAGTGTGTGGTTTGAAAATATTAAACTTGAAAAAAATGTGTACCGTCGAAAAATATGTAATGATCACTTCAAAAAGTGATCAATATCACCCCGGTTTACGGTACGTATTGTAGAAAACATTTCTTTGGAGCGAATAAAGGCGCTATAATCTAGGTTCATTAGTCAGGGTAGGACTAAATACCTCTGTCCCATCCCATTAGCTAAGGACCAAAGGAGTGACATTAACCTTTTTGATTTGGCACTCCCAACGATTTACCAAATCCCCATCAAATTGAAACGGTCGGTATGGATGTCCACCTTTCTTCCTTATTCAAGGTTCAAAATGATTCGATGATTGAATTCTTCATTAAATGAATAATTTGATTGCCGTATAATTTTGAATTATCTTCATTCTGTACGCTGCACAGTTGGCCTGGCCGTTTTAATGATTGTGTCACATACCATATGTACCACAAACATTAAAACTGACAAGAAAAATTGTACGTGAAAGTCTGCAATTTTCCAAGATTCCCACATGTATTGGCTGTGTATGTGTAGACTAGACTAAACCAGCATTGTAGAAGATAATTCAAAAATGTTTTTGCTCAACATGATTTGAAACTTGAATCTAAATGCTGGATTGACGTTTGAATTGGTCCAATACCATCCTGATAATGTAGTGCCTCGTTCCCCATCGCTACCATCACTCCGGTTGATTGTCTGATGCTCTCTAAAATCACATGGGATAAGGTGCAATGTGTGAATTCGAGCAACTGATCCATTGTTTCCCCGCAAGCTAAAGAGTTATAAACAATTAAGTGCTACTATTTTTTGGAACTATGATTCTATATTCATCCTAAGTTGGGGGCCCCTAAAAGCCCGGGGCCCCTGGCCCTGGCCCAATGTGCCCATGCGTAAAGACGGTACTGCTGGGTGCTAATGAGCTGTGGTTTAAGGGTTTTTCATCCCTTTCACACACACATATACACACCTCCGCATGCCACAATAAGTTAACAAACAGACAGCCTTGGACTAATGCTGATTTAGGTAGTGAAGTATGATATACTTTTCTTGTTTCAAATGTTTCAGCGTCGATACGGGGCTCATCAAGTTCGCCGATGCAGGCCATTTTATATAGGTGTTCCAAGAATATAATAGACATTTCTATATTATATTGAATATAACCACGGAGTCAAAGTTTGGAGAAATGAGAAAGACACTATTGCACCACTAGGTGGATTAAAACAGGTTTTATTGAATGACAATGAATATCTGTAGCCCTGATTGTGATATTGTAATAGGGAAAATAAAGAACAATGTATTGAATAAGTTTATTATTAATATTTACTCAATTCGATTTGATTACACACATACGTTTGCATATATCTGTATATTGTATTTTTCCTCGTAAATTCGTCATAAAATATTTCGAATAGCATTTCACTCGTAAAAAGTGCAATTCGATTTGACTCGCTGCACAATACACTTTTTTGTTGCACCTACAGTATGTTTCTAAGTTTATCGAAACACAAATTGTTATAACACAAGGTTCGTCGATAAACGCATAATCACTATAAATAAATATTATACATACACCGCTAACAAAGTTTTCAAGTGGTTTTGAAATAAAAACTAGATAAATACTTTACAATGTTACTGCGTTTGTTTTCCTAGCTTGTTATTTGATTGTTATGTTAGTAGATCTTGTTTTTGTTTTCGTTCTAGTACTTGGAATTTTTTCTCATATTTTGGCAGTTTTCGCATCAATTTGGCATGACACTGGTGTTGTGTAGTGCTTGGGAAAACACCCCAAAGGCAACATAGACATAATATCAATGCTGAGATAGCAATCACATATTTTCGGTGAATTTGTGCGGACTAAAAAAAATTGGATGCATACTTTGCCGGATGCTTTGTCAACTAACTGCACCTCCAAACATCGACGAATTTGTTTTAAGAAATTCATAAATATCAATATATCAAAAGTGGCCAGATCCTATAGAAAAGGAACAAAAGACATGATCGAGTGAGTATCATATTTTCGTCCATTTCTTATTTATTTATGATAGTTTATTTTATTTTTCAATGATCACTAAATACTACAACTAATTTTGCTTTTGATGCATGAATATTGTAATAATTATACGCAGGCATCGTACTTAGAAGATTTGAAAAGAAAGGTGATCGTTCGCTCAAAAGTCCCAAAGCGATTACAAGCGCAACAAGTTACAGAGTTTTTTTCTTTGTTGGCGGCTAGTATAAAATGTTCCCCTTTTTAATCAGTAAGATGGACAGTATAATTCAATTTACAAATAAAATTTAAGACCCAGTTAAAAAGAGTAAGATAAGTTGATTGCATTTTGCAATGTTCGGTATTAGTTTTTTTCGTTTCCTTGACGAGTCTCTTGGTGTAGTTTAGGATAAGAAGAAGAGTAACCTAACATGCTAAAATTTCGAGTGCGAGTATACTCGAACCAATGCGATACTACTAGATTGTGCTGATTTAGTATTCCCACTGAGTGGCAGTTTCGTAGCCAGTATCCACCAGTTTGAATGTGCCATTCTTAGTTGCTCCGAGATACCGGCCATCATTGGAACGTAGGCAGATGCGTGTTGGTTCCCGCAGTTCAATGTAGAATCCATCGATTGGTGTATCGGAATCAGCGGCAATACCTTCCCCATCGACCCTCCAGTATTTGCCATTTTGACCTTGAGAAAATCGTAACAATATTGCAAGTATTAGTTCTATTTTGTATAATATTAGGTTTTACACCAACCAACATAACCCCACAAAACGAGCCGGATGAACTTCTTTTGACAATTCTCGGTGGTTTGTTTACATGGAAGTTACGTGTGTTCGAATGTAACAGATGAGCAACCGTTGCGCTCGCACTCACGTATCTGACAAAGTAAACAAACCACCGAGAATTGTCAAACATGAACTTCATTCATTATGAGTTCATTCGTGTCGTCATCTTGTAGAACTCAATTGTAGCTGCTCACCTTTAAAGTAAACGACACCCTTCTGAGCGCGTTCGACCAGAATTGTTTCATAAACAGCTTTATTGCACTCTAATTTGTTGCTTCCAGGAGCACGGTAGCCCACGAACCCTTGTTCACACTTCAGAACAAGGATTGGACGGTTGATCAAATAGAAATAAAATTTAGTGGTGTCCTCAATTGCATCAGCCGTGGCAAACAAGTGTCCGGAGCGTTTCGTTGACAATAACTTTCCATTATTAGCACGGAACGACACAGATCCATCACCATGCCATACTAACTCAAACAAAGCATCAGCAGAACGACGACTACCAGTAGCTTGAATACCACCGCCGGTTGAAAGGCACCAGTAGCGATCCTAAAATTATACAAGTATAGCATTTTGTTAACATCCAACATTCAGATAACCTTACTACCTGAGTAGTCCTGAGTGCCCAACGATGAGCGGACCAATCATACTCCAACTGGAACGTTTCGTTGTCTCCGATTTCATCCTGATTAGCAGTTACATCAACACCTTGCTTCACCGATACATATTTGTTGTTTAGAGCAGCAATGAATGATGCCTGAGGCAACGAATCTTCGAGTGAAAACAGCTCGTCTCGGGTAACGGTTTGAGAGCGCGATTTTAGCACAGCCTTCGAACCAATCGGCGACAAATACAATCCGTGACGATCGCGTAGAGCCAAGTGGCCACTGTGATATTCTGCACTGAAGAGACAATCGTCGGTACATTTGGTTTCCAGCTTACCAGTCGAGTTGAGGTATCTTTGAAATGAGAAAAACATAACGTTATTAAGTGAACACGAGAGTTACATCAAGTGCAGTGAACATTGCTTGTGTTCTAGTGTCTCTTGCGTACAGCAGTGTTGAGCCTTAACAAATGTCATTGTCAGTCTTCCTGATCTAATCTAATAAAAAACCAGAAATCATCTTGTCGTTTGTTTAAAAACAAAGACCTAAGACCAAGTAGTGTTAACTTGAATCGCCAGGTACGATCTGGACCAGAGGTGAAACAGTTATTGAAAGTGAAAATGGAATTTAAGCTTACGGAATTCTCTGGGGATAAAAGTCCTTCACATATACAATGATAAAACCACCCCACGTTTACAAGATCTAGCACTACATGACGTACTTTATATTGAAATACGGGTTAGTGAAAAGTTTAACATTTTAAATGTAGATGGGCTTCTTTCCGTTCATTCATATTGAATGGGGCTGGTCCGACTTATTCCTTCTTATCCTACCAAAAACTAAAATACAAGACGCTATCATTGCTCAGACCATGTTGGGTCCCCGCGAGACAGTTTAGTGAACCCCTACTTGAGCTAATGCTGGTAAACATTCGGGAGCTGCGCAAATGGCTCAATGAACGAGGAGCCACTGGTACCCTAGGACGATTTCGTTAAATCTTCAGAGCGGGTGTACTCAGTACCGCTCGTCCCCGGTAAATTTTTTTTATGCTATGTTAGCTACTTTTTTATGTTTACACTGAACGAGGCATAGTAAAAATAGAAGAGTTACCCCTATTTCAAAATGTATTGTACTAGCTTAACTGAGCCGTGCTTTTAATTCTAGATTTGCAATACGTAAAGAAACAATGAGTGCTCGTTGTGCATTGAATGTGCAGATTTTTTCTTAAAAGCGGATCCTTGCCTTTACTCGTTATAAAACTTCAAGTAAAGAGCTAGAAGAGCCAGTTATAAATAATAGAACTTTGTTTTCATAAGGTAGATTACAGACATTTCTGATACACTTGGAACATGTTCGAGAACAGGTATATAAATAAGATAGAATATCATCATGAACTAATTTGGACATAAGTAGTGATACATAAGTAAGTTTTGTTTTAGAATTTGATTACTTTCTGGTTCAGTCTATGATACCAGTATGAATTACGCAGAACTCAATTGCAAATTTGGCTTCCTGTCGTCATTAGTAGTGCGATTTGTCTGTAAAATATCTTCCGCGGATAAAAGTTTCACACTCAAAGTAGAGGCAATCAAACACTCACTTATTGTTGCATGTGTGCAGTGCGTACCGCCCCTCTTCGTCGGCACGGAATTCAAGTGTGAAGAGCGTATCTTCGCCCCACGGAATATTGGCATCAACGTGAATCTCATCTTGTGACTCGGATAGATGAGCGAAACGCTTGCGTCCAACAGAGCGTAGATTCACCTGGCGGGATATGATGAAACAAAGAAAGAAAACCGTATTAGAAATTGGCTGGTGTGATTTCACCGTCACTATCGACCTACCTGTGGCCTGGCGGCGAGATGTACGCTCCAAAATTCCCCCTTGCCGGGGGCTTTGGCTGTGCATGTCAGTTTTTCTGGCGTTCCACCGAGGAAGTAACCGCGCTGTTCATTTTTCAGTGCCCACCGACCAGAGTTGTCATCGGCGATACTGATCTGGAAACGACTACCGGCGTCGCGTTCCTCCGACTCGCACAGCACGTTGCCAAACGAATCCACCGACAGATATCTGCCCAAATGTGATTTCAAATAAATAATACCTGTGTGGTAAGCGGAGAGCAAAGAGGCACAAATATTAATCATATATTTTGCAGCAAGCAGCAAAACAATGTTCATCGTTTTACTTTTCCTAATTAATTACGGACCAAAACAAAAAAGAAAACACTGTTGTTAATCAGATAGCGGTGGCTTTCCAAAAACAACCGCTGTTCAGCGAAGCGAATCATTTATGAAATAAACTGTAGTTTAACTGTTTAGCTGTTTAGTCACTCTCAATGGCTAGTGCATCATCTCATAATCTCTTAACAGTGCTCTAAAAATCCTCATTCGGTAATGAGTAGAAATATAAGCTTCACTCTTAGCAAATATACATATTTAATCCGTCGAATCTATTCGCAATGTTTTGAGTATGTCTACCAAGCTAGTTAATTTGCCCATAAATTTGTTTTTTGTAGATTCTCAAAATGCAGATTTTTTTCTAACAGGATGACTCAATGGTCGATACATATCACAGTACCAAAATGATCGAACTTATAGCTACAACATCTTCACAAAATGGTAAATTGAGTTAGGTATGCCACATTACTTATCTGAAAAATCTCTACGAAGTGGTGTTTCCGAATTTTTAAATTCTGCTTGGTTACTGAGATATACCGAGAAACATGATGAGTTTTCTGCTTCAAATCACTGTATCTCGGGCGAATGACCATCTGGTTAAAGCACTCAATAAACAATTACAATTACAATCACTGTATTGTGAGATTTAATCAAGTTATATTGAAGTTTCAGCTGTTTCGATGCATAAAAACTGTCTAAGGAACACAATGGCATAATTTTCAAAAGAAAAATACATGCACTAAACCTATCTTCGCAATATTAGATAGATGCATGCCTTCTCTGAATTGTTTCCACCAATTGTAAGTTTTTAGATATTCAAACTCAAGCTCTAAACATCGTTTTTCTCGAAATGTCATAAGATAGCACAACAGTACAATGTATGGGAAAAAGGAAGCATTCAATGTTATCACCGGACACACTTCCGAAGCTTCAATACCTTGAACAAAGTCTCTATGTAAAATTTAAGCTCAATCGGGTATGACGAGAGGGTCACACGAAATGGCCAACGTTCAAACATTTTCACCCGCGAAAAACACCTATTGAAATTACAAAAAAAAAACAAAGTCGTATTTTTGATGCCAACTGTCTTGGAATATCACGAAACGTTCAAATCTGGTGATATTAAAAACACTTTTGGTGAAAATTGCTAGCACAACAGTATTATTCACATCCTTGTCAAAAATTTGTTATCCAGTAGATTGGTCAGCTAAAACTTACAATGTACAATTGAATCTACCAACTATGTTGAGAAAATATTACAAAAAAATACCTAATAGACTGATTTGTCCCAGCCATATGGCTCAATGCAAAAGTAAATCTTACTGTATTGTTGCTATTTTCGGAAAGTTGATGACTAAAAGGAATGAAAGGTATGAAAATTGAAAGACGGATAGGTATTCTAGAGTGAATCAGTTATATAGATATAGTGGAAAACTAGAGCATGACTGCCATAATCGAAAGCTAATGTTAAGAATCTTCTACCTTCAACCGTTCTCGGACGAGATCATCATGTAAAGGAGCGAGAAGCCCCGTAAGCCGAAACAAAACATTGGACATAGCGAAACCAAACAGAAACCTAGTGACTATAACAAATCTAACATCCGGAACGAACAAAGCCCATTACGAAGCGATACGAAAAAGCAAGAACACCGATGACCAAAAAACGCTTTCTTTCGCACTGGCCCTGACCCGGGAGGTAACAGTTTGTTATGAAGAGACTCGGGCGGTTGTAGGTGCGGATTCATTCGACAATGTTTTGTCCATCTAATCAGACACTGCCCCAACGCATTTCGCGTATCCAGCAACCTCACCAACGACAGTAAGAGAATGTCCTCTAGACAGCACACAACCAGGATGTCACGATAAACCGCTGTCGTGGAACAGTATTTGGTCCAACCTCGGTGACTTTTAACGGCTAGTGCACGAGAACACTCCTTTAGTGATTGCACTGCATGAAACCTACTTGAAAGTCGGAATGGAAACGACGAGCAGGCTAAGCGAAACAGTGGATATCGGAAACAAGCTGTGGAACACGGAACTGGAGAATATCATTACAAGAGGAAAAAGAAGTAAATTTTCGAAGACTTCGGAACAACGCCAGAGCCAAAATCAAGAGCTGAAGCAACTTCGTATAGGGCATCTTCCCCGAACAGAACAAAAGAAAAAATACTAACACTCTATCAGGGAAGAGGAGAAAGTTCGGATTCTCCCTGGAGGAACGGAAATGTCCCGAACGTCTCCGAGATAATCGGTAAACAGCTGGCTGACGGACTACACGGAGAACAAACAGGTACTTGGCAACAGGCAATTTTCCGCCATACTAGGTCGCGACTTCGGAACACATCTCGGTACCTTAGGAGAAATCTTGAAAGGGGTCAACTAGCCCGCCAACTTAGCAATCCCCGACATCGCGAGTTTACGGCACCGTGTGGAGGGAAGGAGTGCTGCGATAGCTGCAAAACTAGGGGGTAGGTAACATAGGGAGTTTAAAAGACGAATACTTAAAGAAACGCACATTCAAAATCTGCGTTGAAGGGAGGTCGAAAAGTTTTATAGAGGAAAGCGGGGTTTTTCAAGGATCTGTCGTAGCCATCATTTGGTTTCCTGGTACTTCTGGTTTCTTTGTGATAGTGCGCTTATAGATGAGTCAAAATTTCTCATGTCAATATTATTATTAATTTTTTTTTCGCTGAACCCACCAGAATTTGATTTTGCAATACCAAATACAAACAAAAATTTGGATCTTCCATCAAAATAGCGAAATCACCTTCTTTTGATGGCCCACTTTAGAAATTTTGACTGATATAATTTTTGGAAGAATAGAACCTGAAAAACAAAAAGTTTTTACAATTGGCTTTTTCAATTTTATTTTGAACGTTAGGTTCTATTTAATCGACAACAGCTAATTAAGGGACGATCTATTGAAACCTCTAGTCCATTTCGCACCAAAAAAATCTATAGATAGGGTAAACGAGCCCTTATTCATCTCATTAGTCAGGATGTCACACTGTTTCGTTGATAGCTCGACTTAGAGTGACTGGATTGCGCTTAAATAGGTATCATCATCTTTGCTTCGTTCCGAAGAAGCAGTACAGTTAAAATTTTTGCTTGGAAAACGTAAAATGCTCGCGTTTGAGCGAAGCGAAGAGTCGAGTACAACGTATCCTTATTCATCCTACCATTTGAGCTAATGCGTTGAATAGAGATAGCAGCTACTGCTCTAACTAATGTGTTCAAATGGGTGAGATGAATAGAGGAGCTAAGATGAATTAGGGAGCAGTAACCCTATATTGTTCAGCACATAAAAACTCAGTCTGCTTTCATTCACTAACGATACCGGTCACGAAGAGCGTTCAAAGTGGATAAAAAAGTTGAGTCATGAACAGTTACCCGGCGTGTTTGGTTCCTGTTCACTGAGCTACAGAAATCCTGTACCGTCGTTCTTAAATTCTTGCAGTGAGCGTTGTGTGCAATGTATGCAATATGTGCAATGTGTGAATTGCGATGTATCAGCATAAGCACAAGTCGTCTGTACATGCGATAGGTGGAGCACTTACTACGTATTTAGGTCCACTATGTACCGAGAGTGGTTCTGGTACAATTCGAAAATCGATTGTAAGTTTTTTGAATATTATAACGTCAATGTCAAGATCCCCAAGTCTATCTTTTGCGTGTTACTGTTTGCACTCTTCTACAAATAGGGTTCCCGTATCACCTATGCATAGAATATCTTGTTTTCTGTGCATGCATGTAAGCTCATACCATCATGAACTGTAAATAACAAAAAAACACTTTTCTTAGTTTGACAGTTGCATTATGACGAAGTTGCAGCGTATTCGTGATTTGTACAGCTAGCAAAATTTCAATCACGCGAGAAGCATCCCGCTGGACCGTAAGAAGGAGATCAGCTCGGATGCCGATAGTTATCGCTGTATCAAAGGAAAAATTCCGGTTAAGCATGTGCGTTCCACGAGGAAAATGGCGCAAGCGACTTTATGGCACGGAAGCTCGTACAAAAAATTCGGGGGCGAAGTCGAGTGCACGGTAAAAACGCACATGACATGTAACCGTATCCGGAAGCTACAAGTCGAGCGCTGTAAGAATATTTTTACTTTCGATCTCATTTCTAATTTCAGAACCTACCGTTACGCAAACTCTATTCCGGTGAAAGACGTGACCGACGAATACAAAAATGTGTCCTTGACAAAGCATCCCGCTAGTGTTATGGTGTTTGGGTTGGTGGGTTCTAATGGTAAAAAATGGACCTGGTGTTTATTCCAGAAGGTGAAGAAGTAATCACGGAGACCTATATTTTAAGTAAGTATGTCCTTCCGTGGATTGAAGACCAATGCGGATCGAAGCCGGATGTAGTATTTCAAAAAGACGGAGAAACTACTTTTGAGGTGTGACATGGATCACACCTCACACCTCAAAAGTAGTTGCGGGAACATTTGCCGTTCTGAGCGAAGCATATGTGGCCACTATCCAGCCCCGATCTTAATCGTAATCCATTGGATTGTTCAGTATGGCGCGCCATGAAGGCCAATGCTTGCTTGCAATGCCACTGAAGCCAACAAATCTCAGAAAAATATTGAGACGTACCTGTGTAGATATATATTAGAATCTGTTGTGCGTTGCAGAAGCATATTGAGGCCAATTGCGGCACATGGAAACTCGATGGATAATTAATAATTAGGGTGTATCTGGAAATGACACACTTATCCCGATTTATTTTATGGCTTATCCTTACTTATTTTATAAAGCAGATCAATTTTTCAGTGCCCCCAACTAGAATAACTGGCACTAGAATAATATCAAAATTTTAAGAAGAATGAAGAACTAGATGTGTATAATATGTTTAGCACAAAACAGTTAAAAATCAAACAGATATTAATAATACTACACAAGAAAGACCAAAAATCTATATACTTTACTCAAAACAACGAAATATCAATATAAATCAACACACAGTTACAAAATAACGATCGATTGTCCTTGTTGATTTCGTGACTCTCGAATTAGTAACAAAGTTATATCGATCTGATAAGGTAATACAACTCGTATGAACAAATTTTGATGAACGAAAGAATGGTTAAAAATAAGTAACAAAAATCAGAAGCACTTCCGTTATATATAATCGCTCGCTTTGTCAAGTATAATAGAATTTAAAAACATGAGTACAGCACATTTCGCTGGATAGTCCTGTCCACGGCTCACAGAAACGAGGCTTGCTACTCCACGTACTGACATTTTTCGGTGACGTCAGAGAAATTAAACGGATTTCTCGAATAAGTTGATAATTGACAATATTGAAGCTCTTATTGTGTGCAACGGATTATTTACGTAAATTACGCCACAATTACACTACACACAAAGGGTAATCAGTTCATCTATGTGATTATTAGCGAAAATTGGGTATTTGGCTGCATGCCGTAGAAAATCTATCCATAATTTCCTATTCCAAGCAAAAGTTTTGGACGTCGGCATAGCTTCCTTGTGATCCATCAGGGGCCGATCATTCGTTAGCAGCAAACAATATCTAGGGTAAAGTGCCTAATTTTACCATACTAAGAACTCTGCCTCACTAATTCAATAATTTCTCGGCCTACAATCAATGGCATGCGTAAAAATTGACATCAACAACTTTTCTTCGTTGTTATGAACCAATATAATAACACAAATGCGCTGAAAACGGTGGAATTCTCGCGTTTGAGCGCAATGAAAACTCGAATCGAGTGCCCCTATTGTTGCGCTACCATTTCACTCAATGCGTTGAACAAAGATGGCAGACACTGCTCTAACCAACAGCTTCAAATGGGTAGGGTGATAATAGAAACATGGCGTAAATAGGCTCATCACCCTATATGAATTTCATCTAATTGTTTTCGCCCACGATTTCTATGGCGCCCGCTCGTCAAATGTTACACTCTAACGAGCTAGCCTAGTATATGTAAGCCGTGGTCCTGTTGAACTCGATATGATATTTCGTCCCAAATATAGGGTAATGAGCTTATTTTCATCATGTTCCTGTTATCATTCTACAGTTCTTCGCCATTTTCAGGCCATTGTTGTTATTATACTGGTTCTTAGAAACGAAGTAAAGATAATGATGCTAATTTATATGCAGCCCATCGATTGTAGTTCGAGTAATTGTTGCGTGATTATTGAAATATTGCGGCAACCTTCCTAATAGGCTCATTACCCAATATCCAATCAATATTTTTGAAAATATGACAAAAATTATACTTAATAAATCTTTAGTAAATTCATGACACAAATTATTCCTAGGAACATTATGTTGTTTAACTAGCCACACTACTAAAGTGCCAAAGTGTTATGTTAATATGCTGGATGTTGAGGGTGTATAAGACGTTCATAACACTTTAAAAGTTTAGAAAGCGACTAATGTACGTGGGATAATACCTGAAGCTTTCTATATCTACTCCACATGAGTCAATACAGCACACGGTGAAACAAAGACCTACAATCTAGTATTTGAAACAATGTAAACGAACATGTGCTTGTTATGCTTAAGCTTGTACCCAACTTCGATCGGATTTGATGGTTTTACAGGTAAATTGAAAACATGATTGCAGTCAAACCAAAAACAACATAAAAACAATAAAAGGAAATACATCACTCCCAAGAGCAAAAAGTAAGGGATTACCTTTATCGTCTGATTTTGGATTGGCACCAGGCTGCCAGCGCTCTATAACGAACAGGTGGATGAGAAGAGACAGTGGATGAATTGTTTTATGCGATGAAGTGTGTTTGTGTGTATGTGAGAAGGTACACTTATTTCTTTCGAGTAGAACCTAGCTCAAATATTCTATAAAGATCCTGTGTTGTTTTTTAAATATAGCACATCTGATTTCGCATAGTACGTAAACGTTTAGTTATGTGTAGATTCTACTGGAATTCAACAACTGTACCACCCTTATGAGACAATCCACATGGATAAAAGGTTTTTTTTTTATATTACTATGAATTCGTATATATAACACACATTTATATCCATCTGGGTTAGTCGTTAATATAAACAATGAAGTTAAGTAGTAAAGTAAAGAAATAGCGCTTTCAGTGAATACTAATTATTGAAACAATGATTTGCAAAATAAAAGATTTCTCGTGTTAATGCAGAGTGTTCCAATGTTGTAAGATACCACTACTCAAATGGCATGTCGCGCTAACATGGTAGCTGGTATCAACCCTCTCTTGTTCGATAGTTAAATTTACTTAACTTACATTCCATACATATATAAATGTATACTTAGAATACAACTGTGACTAAAATTTGTATGATCATTACTATAACTATTATTTACTAAGTGTTTTAAATCATGCGTTTCTTAAACTGTTTAATCTTTGCTGATGTAACAAGGTATGTTTTTCTGTCCCACACTAGGGAGTCATTTGAAATAACTACAAAATGACAAAGTTACACGTGTACTTTGAAACTTCTAAAATTAATACTTCAATTGTTTTCGTCAGTCTACAGAAAATTATAATCATCTAATTTATTGCGTTTTTTATTTCTCTTGTGGTTTAGCAGAATATATTCACATAATCTCAATAATGGATTTCTGATCATCTTTCAGATTTCACAATCCCTTGTATATACAACCGATACACGTGTTTTACAGCGCTTTAGTTTGTTATTGAGTTTTAATTTTTAATAGACCTACGAGCTAGTCGTCTGTAAATCAACAATTGATTTGGTTTTGACAGACCAAAGTCCCATTTGTAGTGAATTGTTTATTAATCACAAAATGAATTGGGAAAGGTATGAAGCTTATACCGAGAATAATTTTAATCTTGATCATGTTGAACTAAATAAAGCTACGGCAGGGTCCTCCTCAAATGTGGTTTTACAAAATCGAAATTGTATATTTTTTTCTGCTCTATATTACAAATACACCCCTAAAAGGTTTTAACGAAATATCAATTAGTTTAGTTTTCTGATAACTTTCCGCATAGTTGCGCGCTGTCCGCAGGTTTCCCAAAAGTCGTATTCGTATTGTAACTGGCTGGCAAGATATTGGCATGTAATGCTCGATAAACAAACCGCTATTGTCTGATACGAGCTTTTTTTTTCAAATTTGCATGCTTACATATTTATTTTTTTTTCTAATTAATACAACGAGAAAAGTAATTTTGAATGGTCGCTTTTGAAATTTCTTCAATTTTATCGGGTTCTTTCATTTTTTCTCGAATTTTGAGTTTTTCTTAGCACTTTGAAGCCAAAACCCGATTTGCGCTAAAAAGATAACTTGTTATTGTACAAATAATAAATTTTGTTAAACGCCCCCGTAGATACCAAGGCAATGATGTGAAGAAGCACTGTGCGAAATTTCTACATCCCCAACATAATCGTACAAAATAGGGTCGGTGTTAAGTTGGACCGGACTAAGTCGTAAAATATCAAAAAGTGAGATATTGATAGCACTGGATAAATAAATTCTTCAGCTACTTTCGACTTTGGCCAGAGTTGTAATAATTTACAATTAGCATGAATTATGGTTAAAATTAATTTCGAATTATAAGGTAAAGGATGCTGCGATTCAAACTTTAAGCTCGTTTTACTCGAAATCAATCAAATGTCGCTTATTCCAGTCTGACTTAACACCGACCATATGTAAATGATAGCAGAATAAAACTCTATCACATCCATTTTAAATTTTATTACCCGTCTATGGTATGGCCTTCCATCTAGAAAGCATGGGTGAATCGTCTCTTATTCGATATGCAATAAATTTAGTCCTTGTACACTGCCGTCGGAATGCTTTGAATCGAACCAGAGAAAATAAACGATATTGAATTGTTTGTAGAGTGTATGCGAAAACGTTGCAAAATCCGTCTCAAATGTTTTCAGGCTAACGAGCTGCAAACAAAGCGTATCACGACGCCGGCCATCTGTGTTAGCATTTTATTTTTTTCTTTTGCAACACTTTGGCTCACTTGATTAATTGAAAAAGTGCAGCCTCTTATTGTTAGTGTGTGGTAAAATTATGATACCTTAATGCGATCTCATCTACAAGCTCCAGTTTCAAGTGTATTGCTTGCGCACTTAACAAAAATGTGGTACGCGCTGTCATGATGATGAGAGATGCTGCCTCCAGGTCCAGTTCCACCTTTCTGGTTTATAAAACTGGAAGTTGGTATGATCATCGTGATGATGGCGCGTAATACTGCCGTGATACGCATAACAGTACACTATGCATAGGAAATTCATATCAAATGGGATTGTTATGCGTGTCACGGCATACAGTGGGGAGAAAGTGAAAAAAGACGGTCAAAAGTCTTTCCTGAGTTTCACAGATGTTTTCATGCTATAGTGTCTTCGGGAAAGTTTCTTAGGACTACAGGATAAACACCTTAATTTTTCTTAAGGTGCAACTGTCATTTAAAAACAAATTATTTTTAGCTCAACAACAATTTTTTGTGCGGAATCTTATAGAGTAATTTATTTTGAACAACTTTAATGAACATATCCGCTAGCTATATATTTTTCCTTAAGAGATATGTACGTTGAACCTTAAAATCAGTTTTTTATCTTTCTCTTCCACAAATTTTTTTTTCTACATTGGTACGTTCTAGAAAGTTTTAGATATCGTCAAGACACATAACCTTTCTGAAGACTCCAATGATGTATGGCATGTGTTCCGGGATATAAATCGATTTTTCTCTAAAAAAAATGTTCATTTCCATTAGGAAATTTCTCAAAATTGTCAAACTTTGTGAACCAAAACCCAGAATGATTAGATTCACCATGTTATGTAGTATATGTAAGCGAAGTATAGCAATCCGGACTTTTCGGGTTTTTTACTTTGCATGCATTTTTATACTACATAATGCATGGAATACAGAATACTAAACTCAATGCAAAATATATCTCGCGTGTTTTTTGAGAAGGGCCAATAAGCAATGTTAAAATTCACTTTGAGAGAAAGTTCCGGAAAAACCGGAAAAAACTTGATGTTAACATTTTATGAAAGAGAAATGTTTTCGCTTTCGTCTGTTGGAGTACATTTTAATAGGCAATTAATGGTTTGTCCAGTATTTCCTCTCAAAGTAAATTTTGACAGTATGCTTATTGGCCCTTCCCAAAAAACGCGTGATTTCTTCTATTATCAACAATTAACATGTAAAAAACAATTAAAGTGTATGAAGCAATAATTATACATTAGAAGGACGCTCAAATTGCTTTTTACGCGGGTATATTACATGCTAAACAGCAATCCAATACGTAATAGCATTAGTATTATGAATATTTTATTGTGAATTATTAAAATAAAAGAAAAAAATAAAAGGAAATATATGTCAAAGCAAATATCATTCTAAATCACTCTCAGAGCTTGAGTTTTGTGGATTTGTGAGGAACTGGATTGCTGACTCTTACGAAGAATGAGAGGGATAATGCCAAAATTTTATATTCTTTACAAGATTAATAGTTTTAATCATTCAATATAAAATACTTCTAATTTATAATTAGTGCTTTATACACTTTCATTATTTTTACATGTTGATTGTTGATCATAGAAGATATATTTTACATTGTGTTAAGTATGCTGTATTATGACATGTTGATTTACTAATGGGCATTCTATAGATAATGTGAAATATCCATACATTATGCAGTATAAAAATGCATGAAAAGTAAAAAACCCGAAAAGTCTGGATTACTATACTTCGCTTACATATACTACATAACATGGTGAATCTAATCATGCCGAGTTTTGGTTCACAAAGTTTCACAATTCTGAGAAATTTTGTAATGAAAAAGAGCATTTTTAGAGAAAAATCGATTTATATCCCGAAACACAGGTCATACATCATTGGAGTCTTCAGAAAAGTCATGTGTTTTAACGATATCTAAAACTTTCCAGAACATTCCAATGTAGAAAAAATTAAGTTGTAGAAGAGAAAGATAAAAGACTGATTTTAAGGTGCAACGTACATATCTCTTAAGGAAAAATATATGGCGGATATATTCATCAAAGTTGTTCAAAATAAATTACTCTATAAGATTCCGTGCAAAACAATTTTTTTTGTTGTTGAGCTAAAAATAATTTGCTTTTAAATGACAGTTGCACCTTAAGAAAAATTAAGTTGCTTATCCTAAAAGATGTAGGATGTAGTCCTAGGAAACTTTCCTGAAGACATCAAAGCACGAAAACATCTGTGAGACTCAGGAAAGACTTTTGACCGTCTTTTGTCACTTTTGCCCCACTGTGCGTCAGTATGCTGGTTGTATAAATTGTTACACCGCACACAGCTTGTAGCATAACGCACCAAAGCGATCGAGAGGGGTTCAGAGTGCTGAACAGCAAACACAAAACAGAATGACATGTAAAATACATCGATGACAAACATCAATGATCGCTCAAGTCACATCGGTCATAGCGTAGCATTGCATTTACGATTGCATAAATAGTAGGTGGCTGTACAATGATCAGCTAATATTTAACAAGACATCCACCATACCGTGTCACAATAAAAACATTCCGTTTGCAACAAGATTTCGGCAAACCTTATGCAAATGATAGTAATATAAATAAAAGGCTTTATGTTATAAATATTTGCAAGAGAATGTTCTAAATATTTACATTATAATGAACTGTCATCGGGGGTACTTTGCACCAAAATTAGAGAACAATATTTGATTTTGTTACTCTATAATTATACAATTCAATTCGTCATTACTATAAGGGATATTGTTGAACTAAATTGAATAAAATTTATATTGCATGGACATTACAAAAGCAACACCTCTAATGGTTACTATATCCCAAAGCACAGGTTTATTATCCGTTTATTATCATTTATGGAATAATTAAGCAAAATATTTTTACAATCAACTATAAAATTTGCATGTATAAAATTGACTGAATAATAAGATGAAACCCCTGCTGATTACTTGTCTTCGTTGGATTTTACTATTCAAATTAATAAAAATATTTAAAAAAATCACATTCATTATGCCAGTTTTATTTATCGGTACTAGCAAATTACGATATTTCCAGCTCAAAGAAATTGTTTTCTCTGCTCGATAGCAGAAATAGCTCAATTGGTCAAAGCGGCAGTACCATTGACGTCAACAGTCAACTCAACACTTTCATCAGGATGGGTGGGTAATCAAATCTCGGATATCACAGTTGAAAATATATATATGAGCGTTACAAATGGGATAAATGATGTTGAAACCAATGCACAGTGGTCCGAATCCAGAATTTAGGATGACAAAAACATTTGTGACTAAACTACTGGTTCTAGAGATATCATGTCTTCGGAACAAATAATCTGTGTCAATTGGGGCATCTTTTGAGATGGGTTCTATTAGGGTGGTCCTTATTGTTTGTACGATCTGAAAATTATTTTCGAAATAAGAAGAGATAGAACAATGAAGTTTTCCGCAAAATTGTAGTACAACCTTTTTCAAGCAACTTTGCTGAGGACGTCATATTTGTAACTTTAATGGTTTTAATTTTACAGGTATTAAAATGTTGTGTGATAGGGTATCCCTAACAAAATCAGTTTTTTCGTTATAACTTTTTAAATAATTTTTTCCGTCAATAGCGTCTTCACAAAACTTTTAGATCTTATTGAGACGAATATTATTTATATAGACATATTTGAGATAGCTCATTTAGTTCAAAAGTTATGAGCATTTTTAGAAAAAAAACACAACCTTTTCAAATGTTGATATCTTAAAATGGAGCAAGTGAAATTGATTTCTTTTTTTTTGCATTCGAAAGATCACAATTGATAGTATATTTTATGAAAAAATCTCAGAGGTCATTTTTGCTTAACTCATTTTATTTTAGTTTGAATATTGAGAATATTACTACTATTTGTAGCATTAAAAGTAAAACGGTCAGTGTAACCTAGCAACTATTTTTAAAATAAGATCAGATAGATAAACAACATCTCAAATAAAACCTCTCGAGTGTGGCGAAGGGCCCGCTGAGTTGTTTCCGATGTATATCGTTCCGCCTGAGCCGCGGAAAACCTTTCCAGCACTACGTCATAATGTGGCAGAGAGTCCGCTGAATTATTATTTTAGTCACAGCCTTGGTAGAATCCATTTGGGAATCGGAAAACCTTCCCAGCACCCTGCTTAAGTGCGGCGAAAGGCCCATGTATGCTGTTAATTTGTCACGAGTAATCAAGATCCGGGTAGCATCCGGAAGATCTAGAAATCTGGAACATTATTTGACCTATTTTTCAACAAGATCATAGGGTCCGAAGTAAGCAGCAATTTTTTAATACATCTTTAATATTGGCAACGCTGCTAAATTTTCTTGAATGGTTTTCTCGAAACTTGCCGATAGACTTATTCCTCGTTTCTAATGCCTCAGTGAAAAGGCTTTAGAAACGAGGAATAAGTCTATCCGCAAGTTTCGAGAAAACCATAGAAATACATAGAGTAGAATGGGGTCAAACAGGTACGGGTGTACAATAAGTATAGGGCAGTATCTTTGCAATGTTATTGCAGAGGTAGGTCGTGTTGCGTGAATTAGATACATGGTAGAGAGCATCGTTGACGACTATCATTTCCGCTGTTGCCGTGAAGCAGCTGTATTAGTTACGACGTCGTTTATGTTTTCGCGTGTTGTTCTGCGGAAACGAATTGTCTTTCGTCCTCAGTACATTACATTTAATCAACGTAAAAACATCAAGTGAGTTGTTTCTTACGTAAAAATTAATGTTGAACAAGAGTATTGTTTGGTTTTTTGATATTTTCGTTTTTGAAAAGATTCGGACATCAACATGGAACATATTTACGCTACCAACAGGAAGAAAAGCTTGCTTGACGATAGACGAACCAAGTACCAAAAGTTTATGAAGGGTTGGAGATAGAGGAACCAACCGTACTCGTGATCGTAAATCATTCTCGTTGCTTCCAAATAGCCTGCAAAAACTTGGGAGTTTATTTTTGCTTTGCTATTGATAACGGCGAGAATGATACCTAATCGTTCCAATAAATCTGCATTCAAACCCGTGATCTCACAAACTCCATTCATCAAAAACTTCTTGTCGCGTTGCCATCATTGGAATTGCCTCCACTGGGTAATGGCTCATTAATTCGAAGGTTCGATCTTTTCTTTAACGATTTGTCGTCTTTCCAACACGCCACTTTGGTGTTTCCTTCTCAAAACGTCGTCATCGACCACCGATTCTTAACATTTCCTTTCGATCATGCCCATATGATCCTGCCTAGCTCTAGCTTTCCGTTCTAAGCTTACGAATGATTAACTTTAGAATACCTATCTGTTTTTCGATTTTAACATCTTTCGTTTCTCTTAATTATAAATTTTCCGAAAATAGCTAACAAAGTTGATACTGTAAATTAAAATATGTGTGACTAGGATGGCTAGCCAAACATCACACTACGTTCTCCGCTGTTCAGATGGATTGATACACGACTACATTAGAAATAACAACTCAGTGGGCCCTTTGCCACACTTGGGCTGTTTTATTTGAGATGTTGTTTATCTATCTGATCTTATTTTAAAAATAGTTGCTAGGTTACACTGACCGTTTTACTTTTAATGCTACAAATAGTAGTAATATTCTCAATATTCAAACTAAAATAAAATGAGTTAAACAAAAATGACCTCTGAGATTTTTTTCATAAAACACACTATCAATTGTGATCTTTCGAATTCAAAAAGAAGAGATCAATTTCACTTGCTCCATTTTAAGATATCAACATTTGAAAAGGTTGTGTTGTTTTCTAAAAATGCTCATAACTTTTGAACTAAATGAGCTATCTCAAATATGTCTATATAAATAATATTCGTCTCAATAAGCTCTAAAAGTTTTGTGAAGACGTTATTGACGGAAAAAAATTATTTAAAAAGTTATAATGAAAAAACTGATTTTGTTAGGGATACCCTATCACACAACATTTTAATAGCTGTAAAATTAAAATCATTAAAGTTACAAATATGACGTCCTCAGCAAAGTTGCTTGAAAAAGGTTGTACTACAATTGTGCGGAACACTTCATTGTTCTATCTCTTCTTAATTCGAAAATAATTTTCAGTTCGTACAAACAATAAGGACCACCCTAATAGCACCCATCTCAAAAGATGCCCCAATTGACACAGATTATTTGTTCCGAAGACATGAAATCTCTAGAACCAGTAGTTTAGTCACAAATGTTTTTGTCATCCTAAATTCTGGATTCGGACCACTGTGCAATGTACCAACATTATGAGTTATACTTTTTCCTATCCCTTTGGCAGTGTCGATAAAGTAATTTCTCTACTAAATTGATCATTTTACCCGATTTCTATGGTTAAATTATAGTAAACTACACTACCAATAAACGCATATTTTCCCGTTTTCTATGCGATTCGCCATCTTTGTGCGTCTGACTTGCGATCAAAGGCGGTATAGTTAACAACCCCAAGTAGCAATTTTAGTTTTATCGCACACTACAAGTGCAATCTAAGCTTTGAGGAGTGCCATAAAACCTGAAATGTTACTAGGGAATGTCAATGTTATAATGGAAAACAAACAAATTATTTCCAGTGTTGTTGGTAAAAATCATATCGTGGGCTTTTATTTGTATAGTATTGAGCTAGAAAATTATATTTGAACTATACGAGAAATAGTAGAAACACAGAACTACGCTACTATTGGAGGTAATGTATATGTAAATTCCACAAAAAAAATGTTCGGACAAATCCTCACCACATACCTCAAATTGTTATCGGACTGAAACAATACCCCAAATGACGGTATGGTGCGTTTATTGTCGAATCATAATATGACAAATGGTGGAAAACAGTAATACCTATTACCCATTTAGAGTTCTCGTGGGCGGCACACTTACTAACAGGGCTAAAATATGCTCTTTACCCCATACCATATGCGCAATATTCAGCACGAGCTATAATAATACACAATGTGCTATCTCCTGTACGCTGAATATAATTCAAGCTGTAAGTTTGTGTGTTTATAGTTTCAAGTGGTTTTGATGTCTCGCGTTAAAATTTATTTTTGAACTATCAGTAAATAATTCACTTAAACCCTCTCCTCAGTATGGAAATGAAAGACGCGTCAAAATCAGATGTCTAAGCATTTCCTTGGTTATTTCCTTCGAAGTGATAACCCGAAGCTTTGGCAGCATTAAAGGATTCAAAGTATCCAAACAGCAATTGGAGTATAATATCACACTACAAGTTTAATCTATGTTTTAAGAGGGATTTCAAAAGTATCATGAACCTTTATTTGTCACTAAGCTTTCCATCAATTTCTGCACATCCTTCAAAAATTCCACCCAAATCGTCGAGGGTTGACATAGTTTTCGATTGATCGTGCTTCTTTGTAAAAACATTGATTGATCATGCTTCTTTGTAAAAACATAAGACATACTATGCGTTATAAGCAACGCGTTTCCCTCGGAACAAGATAACGGTTCAATGTTTTGCATTACAATATACATACCTCCTTAGATCATCAGGTCATAGTTTTTGTCTGATGTTCAGCATACTCTATTCACATTGTGACCGGTGCATACCATAAAGAAAGATTGTAATTACTGTATAGATTTTTGCCTTCTTTTATGTACATGGTCGTGCCCCCCTCAGTAGAGCGCGTTATCTATGCGCTCTTCGCATACTTGCTTCATTTTATGTGTAGTGAATGTCCGATCAATAGAGATAAAACTCAATAGTCACAGGTTTTCTCACCATTCCATCCAAGAACGGTTGATATGTTTAGGTCAAAACCTAATGGTTTTTTTCTTCTCTACTAAATGGACTCATCTTACCGATGGAATCGGCCAATGCCGCTGCAATTTCCCCTCTATTCTAGCGGAAGCTTAGCTCTGATACATATAAAATAAAAAAAAATTGCCCGATGTAGAGCAACTAGACCGAGTAAATTGTAAAACTATCTTCCAGAATAGGTAAGCTTACTGTAGTTGATTTTATCCTACAGAAATTCACCGTTCGATGGAAATTTTATCGCGCTTCGGACAGTGCAGATTAGACACGTTCATACTCACTTTCTCCGGTGTTGGAAGGTTCCAGTGTCCAGAGTTGTTTCTTTTTTAGACTAGCTCCGTTAGCATTCAGTTTGTAGCCGAAGGTTTCGGCCGTCATGTACTTGTACAGGCCGTTTATGAGGCCGATGGTCCACCAGCCCTTTTGCTGATTCTGTGATAGAATATCGCCATTCGTGTTGATTTCATAGCTTGAGCCATTCATATTTCTGCTGCAGTCGCTATTGGTAGCGAAGGGGGTGGCTGCTGGCTGCAATTATATTAACCACACGACTCCGATCTGAAGGTGTTCCAGAAATTCTTGCCTGCAAAAAACACGAGCACAGAAAGAGAAAACATATTGTTGTTATAACTTTTCTTCAAGATGTTTCAGCACTTATATGTAGAGCACATGGGATTGGAAAGCCTCGTGAATGGGAGGCAAAGCAGTGGTTGGCCTTGCTCGTTGTGAAGATCACAGGGCGTAAGCGTAACAGCGCTCATTATTATAATTTGCCCGTGAAAACTCGTAGATTTTTTCCAACACTTTTGGCCTCATATAAGTGCAACGTGTGGAGCCAATAAGTTTACATGCCCTTTTACTCATACTCGAGATTATTTTTTCAATACACTCATTATCGGTTTCTCATTACGATTCGTATTGGTTTAAAGTGTGCAGCGAAGCATCTGAACAAGTAGGAGATAGCCTCTGTAGTGCAGACATTACTAGGCGTGCTCAGTGGTTACGTTACGTTACCATTCATTGTCATATACTTTGGCAGGAATCCATCTGAAGCAATATCACCTTCTAAATTCTTGTCTTATCTATCTTTTTTTTGTATATACAAGATTTAAGATTAAGACTACAATTTAAGATTTTAAGGGTCGATTTCTTCACCCTCTCTGAACTTTTAAACCAGGTTCACCAGTACGTTTAAACCTGGCTTAAGCGCTAAGCGAGAGTGAAGAAAGAAAACCCACTTGAAAGTCTGGTAGCATGATGCCTTATCAACATGTAGTAACAGACTAGCGGAAAGCGAACTAGATTCATATTTACGATTCTTGAAATAAAATGTTTGATGTATAACCCAATTAATTATGTTAAGAACAAAGAATTTCTTCGCTCTAAAAAATGTAAATCTTTCACAAAAAGATCTAATCTGAAAAGCAATTGAACATACTGCTATATTCCCCGTTAGTGTTCAACCTTGCTAATGCAATACCGTCCTATGGACAATAACTTGAGACCGCTATGCAAAGGTTGCTTCTGAACGGCTAGAGGGGCAAAAGCGAAGAATAAAATTGGCCGTTAGGCGCTGTGAATTATATTGTATAGATGCCGAGAGCGGCAAAATAAGACATAAGCAAGTGGTTGTAAACCAGGAATAGTTGCAAATAAAAAACAGGATACTTTGTGCTAATTACTCATAGATATGGTCAAATTGGTTTCAAGGCATTAGGCAGAGCACAGAGCACCCGTGTACCGTTACGTTGTTTAGTTTTTTCGCAAGCAAAATTATCAACTGGACAATCACACCTTGGTGATGGGTAAAGAACTTCAGAAAATAATTCGGTTTGTGGTGTTAAGTGCACCTATGCTTAATGGGACCGCTTTTAAAGTAGGAGAGAAGGAGTTACAGTAAAACACATTTTTTCAAGATTTATTTTGGATGAGAATACATCTTATTTGTGCAGTCGAAAGCCATACATATTTCCACTAGATTGTTAACTTATGCACATACATTTCTTCCAGCTAGTAAAATTCACGGGAACACGACGTCGTCTATAGTAGAATATTGTACTTGTAAATTTTATTCTTTAAATATTAAGAAAGATCCTAACGCTAATTAAAGTTATATTGAGGCGAAAATCGTTTGTTTACGAAACAAATTCCTATATCGTCGCATAACATCGGACTACCATATATGCATATATGCTGATGAGATAATTTCTACAAAACTTGGCCAAATTGACAAATTTTCAGCTAGTTGAGTAGTATCTTCTGTGGAAAATTGGAACCCTTTCGCATTTTAAGATAGATAAAAAAAAACAAAAATCACTGTACCTCATACATCATCATATCGCAGTTACCAAATGGGTTTATTAATAAAAATAGTGAAATTACACAGAAGCATGACAAGTTAGCAAAAAACTAGACCATAAATGTATTCGATAAACGGTAACTCATGAAAAGGAAATTTTTCGTTGCAAATTTACTCTGGCTATTACCAAACAAACAAATATCTATTAAAATAGATTTGTTTGCATTCCAAAAAATTATATTGTATTGATGTTGTACGTACTATTTCCATTTTCCGCTTGAATTATAATTTCTAAATTCCGTCAGGTTAAAATGATTTTGCCGTTAAATTGATCGATGCGATAGGTTGGTTATCAGTAAAATTCAGAAACCTTAGTTTTTTAAAAATTGTCTTAAACTACATTCTTCATTATATTCCCTAATGCCTGAAATTCCAATATATTTTCTGGAATTAAACTTCTAATGAGAACTCATTATGTTTAATAAAAATTTATTGTTGAATGGAACACTTGTACTATTTAATGAAAAAATAGGGGCTAGAGACAAATGTATAAAAATCTAATGTTTTAGAATTATACTCATAACCAATCTACCATTTTGTTCCTGAGGACCTCCTACGCTCAACAAGATACATTTAATATAAATTGATTGTAGGACAATAGAGATATATGAATCTGAAAATGTTTGTTCGATATGAACATCAAAACACCCTAGAACTCCAACTTCTTCTATTCTGACTATGATCGGCAAGATTTCGTTTGATTCCTGAGATTTTTCACATAATAAAAACTGCAAAAAGGTGTGCCTAGAATAGACATAAAATAGAAATGGGGATTTTGAAGGCTAAATATTCCAAAACCACAAATTCCCTTATTTTTTAAGAAAAGAACATATTTTCAATTTAAGACGCCAGAACCTCCATTTGTGAACAAACTGGGGGTCGCACAGTGGCGGGTCTTCAAACAAAGGTCGGACAAAACCTCAAATGTTACCTCATTTGGCTGAAAATCACAATTTAAGCAAATTTTGAGGTGCTGAGCTCATTTTTGATGTCAAAAGTCATAAAATATTAAATGCATTTTTCCATACAGTGTCATTGAACCTTTCTTATAACTATGATCCCGTTTTCATGATAGATTTTCCGTTACTGTTCACCAATGTCAGCAATATCATAAAAAATGAAGAACACTACTTTAAATCCATTGTATAACGTGTTGGTTTACTGTAGATTGTCTAACTATTTTACACAAAACACCATGCGCCTCCATATCAGCAACAAAGCTTCAAAATCTCCTTAAAATTTTTTGCGCACCTTGGCGCAGAACGAGACCATGATATTCGAAAAGTAGAGGTTATTTCCGATAGAATGTATACTATGTGACCGTTCCGAAATGATTTCGAAATTTGTACAGAATACATTAGTGAAAAAAGTATTTTTGATCTGACCACTTCAAACATATTCAAACTAAAAAGTCATAGTTCCAAGCAAATTTACCAAATGTATTTTATTTACCAAGCAAATTCTTTCGTTCTTCTACACAATGAAACTAGTTGTGCTAAAATCGGACCAAAATCAAAAGAGCAACATGCATTTGAAGTGAACAGAGCAATGGTGGTTTCGGAAATGAAAATCATTAAAAAGTCCGGACTTTGCTACGTTTAAACTCATGTTAAAAATCGTGTTCTTATCCAATGATCATAAAATTTTGAATATACATCATTCAATACATGAGAAATTTAGGAAAAATATAAAATATGAATATTTTAAAAATAAATTTTTGAGGTTTTGGCCAGCCTCCAGCCACTGTGGGTCGGTACATTGAATTAGTTCGTATAAATGTTTTTGTTATTTGGGATTAGGGATCGTTCGATTGGATTTTTCGTTGCGCTCTAAAACGAGCATTTCATCGTTCTCAATGCATCTGTGTTATTATATTAGTTCTTAATAACGAAGCAAAGCTGTCGGCATTCCATCGATTGTAGGCTGAGTAACTAATGAAATAGTAATGAACTCCCTAATAGGATGAAAATTGGAACTTTGCCCGAGGCATTTTCAGAACTGGCTTGGCAATTAGATGATGGTAATCAAAGAATGATGTTATTTTGAAATCCAAGATGGCTACTTCCGGTTAAGCGAAATTCCTTAAAATTTTAGCAATGTAGGTATTTTTGTAACGGGTTTGACGAGTAGATGACGAAAACGATGAGTGACGTCATTTTGAAATCCAATATAGTGACTACCGGTTGAGCGATATTCTTTATAATCTTAACAATATTATTGGTATGGAATTGACAAGTAGATGACGAAACCGATATGTGACTCGATTTTGAAATTAAGGATGGTGACTTGCGGTTGACCGAAATTTTCTATAACTGTTGGAACCTTTGTGGAAAGTGCTTGTCGAGTATATAACAACTTAAAGTTGACATTTAAAATTTTGAAACTATGTCATACATCGGCTTGTGAGCTCGGGAAACTACTAAGCTCTTTTACAAATTCCCAGGAAAATTTAGCTTACTAGAAATCGCCATGTTAGAATTAAAAATGACATTAAACATCTCTTTCTGACATTAATTCTTGCACCCCATTCAAAAAAATGATTAATCATGGTTGAAATATAAAGATTTTCTCTCAACCGGAGGGGCCTCCTAGATTTTGAAATGGTTTCAGACATAGATATCCGTCATCAACTTGTCAACCCCTTTCTATAAGTATCCATATTGTGAGGTTGAATTGGCCTTACACATCCATTGCTTTCATCTACCTGTGAATCATATTCCGAAACTGCCTTGGCTTCACATAGCATTTATCAAATAAGAGCTTTTTCCTTAAACTCCAGTTCAATCTCAAGAGTTTTGAAGTTTGTATGTGAAAATATATGAAACATAGGCAATAGAAACAATAAATTCAGTATAACATGCCAGTGTATTTTGTGCATCCCAAAATCTGCAGATATATAGCTAAAGGTGTAAGGAACAACATTGCCGAAGACTGCAAATTGATCCGATTTTGCAGTAAAAAATATTGTCATATAAAGTTATGTGTTGTCTCTCTGGCCTCTGGCCTATAAAGTTATGTGTTGTCTCTCTTGGTCATCTAGTCATCAATTCCACTGCGGATATACCTCTCATTGATGAGGTTACAAAGAATTTATCTAAACCGGTAGTTGCCATCTTGGTTTTTCCAAAAATACCCATATTGTTGAGGTCTTTCTTTTTTTCGATTAAAGAAATTTCTTTTGTCGAGCTGGGAAAATCTCCACCGGAAGTCGCCATCGACTTTTATAGGTACTTTGGTTGAATGTTTCAGTGTACTAAGATTTTTTTCTTTTGTTTCGATTATAGAGGTTTGAATATTAGGGTCATTCGCCTCTTTTTAAACAATCTCAAAATCTACAGCCCTATCTGTGGGGTTAGAACCCAATCAATTGATGCCACACGGTTTCTAGGCTGGTTTTGACTGGAGCATGATAATAGACTGTTATCAAACTCCTAGCGGACTTCAGCCGATTATCTAATTTATTTATTTCACACACATAGACGATCCTGTGTACAGCGATAATTTAAGGATATTCAATTTTTGTTATTCCAAGATGGACAAGACCATTTTTTTGCGCGTAAGGACACAAGACCTTACCTAAAGTATGGCTCTTTGTTTTAGTGTTTCGGATTCTCCTCGTCAGTAACTGGCACCATCTGGGTGTCTAGTTAGATTATGTATCTAAACTAGTACCCAAATTAAATTAGTTAGTGCTAATTTGGGTACTAGTTTAGATACATAGTCTACTAGACACCCAGATGGTGCTAGTTACTGACGAGGAGAATCCTAAACACTAAAATAAAAAAAATACTTTATGTAAGGTCCTGTGTCCTTATGCACAAAAAATTTGGTCTCGTCCAAAATATTTCCCACTTGGGAATTTTGTACTGCTTGGTGTTGTAATACTATTGTGTATTCTAGCTGGGTTGGGATTCAATAAAAAATAATCGGTATCGAGTTATGATAAGATTAGAAAAATAATCAAATCTGACCAATCAACCGAGATTGCAAATTCAACCGAGATTGCAAATAACCCATTATTGCTATCGAATTAGCCGGCCCTTGTGTGTAATAGTGCATTCTAAGGAGCGACATCATGCTACTTAATATGCAATGTAGCTCCTTCTTTGCCTAAGCCACTACTGAATTTTTTTCATAGTGATAACTTGTTGATTTATGGATAGTTTGTTTCGAAAGGATGTGGTCTGCTATGAAGTTAGAATTAATAATTTTACTTATAATAAAATCGTTTAGTTTACTTCATAACACAATCAGGCTTTCTGGTTTCGATAATCTTTGCTACACGTATACCACATTTAGTGACGCTTTCAAACCGAATCTTTATTGTGATTCAGCCAGCGGCCTGCAAATATCCAGTGACAGGACCACGAAGAAGATAGGCAAAGCAACGGAGCAAAACATAATAAAGCGATCCATGTGCCCAGCTCCTCATTAAGCGGGGCTTGATCGAACAATGGCACGTGATTGCTTGTTTTCTCTTCAACAGCTATTCCATGTATAGGTTTTGATGCATTTATTAGATATCATTAGAGATGAAGTTTTTATTATCGTTCAATTTGTCACACAAACCATTAGTGATATAATAAAAATCAACATAAGAAAGCGCGTATTTATTGTAAGTCAATTAAGTCTGATAATCGATGACAAAATAGATAAATACTCGGCTATATCAATATAATAGATAAGTAGGCAATATATTGAAAGTATGATTTTACCTGCAAATATATCCATGAATATTTTTTTTTAAATTTCGCTAATTAGGGCACGGCACCCGCAAACAAAAGTAAAACTATTGAATAAACAAAAATATGTACTATATTCCGTTGCGGAGGTTGCCTGGAAGTCGTATCTACTAAATGGTGTTTATAATTAAAATCAAATCAGATACACCAATCAACTAGCATACTGTGATAAAAACATAGTATTCGAATGAAGTCGAAAGCATATACATCCGTAACCAAGCCGCTAGCTCATGAGTAACGTATGTGAATCCTATAGGATTAGGAAAACAGGTATCGTGTGATTATCTCCCTACCCGGAAAAATAAAACAACCCGCAGAATAAGTTCTTTTAACTTAAATTTAAGTAGTTTTGAGATTTGCGTCGCTTTCGCACTTATTAGTGTTGTCAAAAACAAAGAGAGATATTCGACTCAGTCGAGGCCTTCCATGGAATAAGGTACTTTTGAGTTGTTTGAGATATACTCAAAATTAAGTACATTCAACTTAAATTTAGGCATATTTAACTCAAGGTTGTGCATAAAAAACCTGTCAATGAGTTGTGGTTTTTGCCGTGGTTAAAGGGAAACTGCCTTCAACACGGTTTACCAAATTTTACCTTATTCCACGATACCCCGAGATTGAGTCAAAAGAGCTCAACTTTTGGTAGTTTTTCGTATCCGTGTTAAGGTTGCACAGAGAATGCGCAAAATTCGCAAACGAAAAAAGCAGTTTTTTTCCACACCGTATGTCAGATCTTCATAAAAATCAATCAGCAGTACTGTAACAACATTCTGTGCAACCTTAAGCACCTAGTCAGGTATGGGCACCTTCAGAACATGTTGAAAATCACGGTGAAATTTTGCTACCAATACTAAACTATACGAACCGCGTTTCGTAACGGTCAAGTTAATAACCATGTAAATTATTCCGTTTTTGCACTGAAGCGCAAATAAATGTAATTTTTCACAGTATGCTGAGAGATCGACGAGCAAGCATCTGCTTCTTGAACTTAAAAGTACCAAGATGTAAATATACTCTCACATGTGCGATTCCCGACTGCAGCTCTATTCAATCAAAAGGTACGTTGATGACTTTGCATAAGATGAAAGTTGAAAGTTTGAATCGAACAAAGCGCTATTGTATAGGTTGATGCGGACTAGGTAAGACAGAGCGTCGAAAAAAAAGAAAGAAAAAAAAATGCAAACAGAAAACCATGCGGTGAGTGTTTGTGTGTGCAAAAATGAAACGAATTCGTATGCTAAGAGTAGCCAACACATCATGTTTCATACTGAAATGGTATGGTCAAATAAGTTCAATATAATTGCACCGCTATACTATTTTAGTGCCTGCCTGTGTAAGCTCGATCACACAATTGAGCAATTCTGTCTACAGTAATAAACCGCTTGACTTTTGTGTTACCACGAAACTTTTAGCATTAATTAGTTCTTGAAATATTGTAGGGTGTGGAGACTATTTTCGCCCTATTTCTATTATCACCCTACCCATTGGAAGCCGTTAGTTAGAGCAGCATCTGCCATCTTTGTTCAACGCATTGGCCCATATGGTAGTGCGAAAATAGGAGCATTCGATTCGAGTTTTCGTGGCGCTCAAACAAAAGTATTTCTCCATTCTCAGGACATTTTTGGTATTAAATTGGTTCTTGGAACGAAGCAAGGATACTGATGCCAATTTATGTGCATTTCATCGACTGTAAGTAATAGAATAGTGTGGTACCCTCCCTAATGGGGCGAAAATTAAGTCTTTACCCTGTGTTTTGATATTGTCAAAAACTTTGAGAGAAAATTTCGAACGATCTATCCAGGAATAACACTTTAACAATTCCTCGACATCTTCTACGGGCAATTTAAATATATAATTTAATTGGGACAGTTCTGTCATATTAGATGATTGAGCCATTGACATATACGCAAGAAAATGAGCGACAAGCAACAAAGGACCGTCCCTAAATGACGTAGCATTTAAACCTGTAGAGGGTGACGAAGTGTGACGAGAAGAAAGGACAGGTACTTTTCGTATTCTTAAATCCCACGTCCACTATATCCGAGGCAATTGAATCAAAACAAATTCCTTCGTCGGAAGCGTAAAAGGTTTTGGCTGCTTTGATTCTCCAAACAGCGAAACGAGTTCCCGACGCGAATAACCGTGGTCCCCCACTCAGTGGTGAGCAGAGATTGCTCAGAATTGTACGCGAAAAGGTCGTCGTCGAATCACCCGAATTTTTCCGAATTTACACGAGAGAAACAACGTTTCGTCTGATGACTAAGCTCTACGTTGTGTATTCGATGGAACATTTGATCGGAATACACGGAACAAAGAATCCTTTATCAGTGGCAGCAGTATTACATGTGGATCCACATTCAAACAATAGCAGTTTCGTGATGAAAAGTTGATACTGTACATAACAGTAATACAATACTTCAAATACACGAATTTATCTGACAGCAAAGATGCTCGGGTGAGTATTGCAGAGCGATACTCACTGCTCTGCGCTTGTGGTGACGGTTATCGCGACATTAAACATGTTGTTTAGTCGTGCGCTTAGTATTATGGTGCCAGATCTCCGCTAAACGATTCCTTTCGGTATCGTTCCAGTCCTAGATGATATCTCTCATGAAAATATTTTTAAACACGAGAGGAAAATGTTCTACACATCATCAAACGTCCGTCTCTGAAATTCCACTTTGATCTCACCACACTCGCCAAACTCCAAACGTGCAACAAACAACTGTAACAATCCGGTCCGATGAAATTTATTATGCCATTCCCATTTCTATCATATGCATTTTCGAGAGAATTTGAGCCGGTTCCGTTCATTGAAGACTGTTTCGATTTTCCTTGAAGTTACTGCCACCCAATGTTCTGTAATTGACCAACCTTCTGCAAACCAGATAAGATCTCTACGCATGCGCTAGCCTACAACCAATAAATATGGGGTCGTATCCGACCCCACTTGGTTTGCGCATGATTTAAAATTCATGTAATATGTCTGAGTGCCACCGTAACACTCCAATTTGCTTCAATTTGTGAGTAGAACAATCGATTTTGGATAAGTGATCTGACATTTGTTTTCTAATTGGAAATAATCTCTGAAATCCAATGGTAGGTACTGGTTTCGTCTTGAGCAGTACAGTGGAAGTTTTGACCTTAATATATGCTATTTTCAAGGAATAATGGGTTGAATTTTATCTTGTGTAGAATATTGATTGGGTGTTTACGTTTTGGGTTATTGTGACCCAAAAAATCAGCTATTATCAGATATAGTAATTTCGAAGGGAACTCTCGGATAGAAACTAACAATAGTATTTACAACTAAAGAACAATAGATTTAATGTTTATTATTTTTTCCACATTGTTCGATACAGAGTTTTCTAATGGTTTTACAATAAAAATTAATGAAACTATTAATTCCTTTATTTAAAAAAATGATGCAGGAAATTAACATTGAATGTTTTAAATTCCTGGGAAAAAATAATGAATAAAGCACATTTCTTTAATATTAATAGAAATAATTGCAAAAGTTGATTTTTCATTGAAATTTTCTGTAGAAACAAAGTGCACTGTTTTGAATTGTAGTATAATATTAGACTTTACTGTAAACTATTGTAAAATTACTGTGCTGTCACAGTGAAAATTATGGTATTGCTACAGTACATTTCTATTCGGGTTCGTAATAAGTTAATTTAAACTATCCGAACATGAAACTCGGGTGATTTGCATTCGATTTTGGGAAACTAATAGCCCTTTTTATCCGTTTCGCTCTGATCGCCCTTTAAGCATTTTCTATTTATTTGGCTTTGCATAAAACGTGGACTACAATCAAGCTTTGTCTTAGCGGCGTGCCGTAATTTTTATATAATGTATTTATTTTTGCAATAACATTAAGTTCAAATCAGAATTATTATTTATTAAAGCAGCTCGAAAATAAATTAATTTATCGTAACAGTTTTATTTTTTTAAATTTTAGTAAAGATTAAAATTATTGAAATAAAGGTATACGAACTGTATAACATACTGCATCTTAATGTCATGTGTAGTTTTAACGCAATACGATGTAAAAACTACGCTCGAAACACGAAACGTGTTTTGGTTATTCTAGTACTAGTAGATACCAATAAAAAATATTTCAACCCAATATTATCTCTAATTCATTGGGGTGGACTGGGTTTTGTTTTTGTTCCATACAATTCGTTATGATAAATACATAACTTTTTGCCGCAAAATATATATTGATTCAGTTTGAAATAAAAAAGTTATGAGTCATTTTTTGAGGATATTTTTTTGGGAAATCATCTCCCCGATTGTACATCACCTACAAAAAAGCATTTAAATAAGAAGTTTGAAATAAATCCAATAAAGATACATAGTTTAAGATCCTTCATTAATTTTCTAATGTCAGAAATATGGTATTCGATGAATCCTCCAAAATTTTAATCTTCTAACATATCCGGCATAGGTTGCAAAGCATACCGATTTGTTGTGCTCTCTCACTGGCCATTCTATTAGACTCAGCTGAAACGCCTGACTCCTACCAGAAGAAGACACAGGATTCACAACATTTCCTTTCGATCGTATTCATAAGAGCCCGCTCAATTCTAGTTCCCCGTTCTCAGTTTATAACTGATTTACTCTAGAATACCTATCGGTCCATCAATTTTCATATATTTCGTTTCTCTTAGTCGATACAGTACAAGCTTTACACATGAATTTAGTGTTATTATAGAGCATGTATACATCCATTATCTTGCAGATGTAATGTTGTGGTATTAATTGTTTTGCCTCTTTTCTTGAATATTAAGGAGTGCAATTAAAACAATCTAAAGGCGTGATTGGAGCCGACAACAGGCTTTAAATTTTGACGATTCCACAATGGTACTCGATAACAGCGTTAGTAATGCAGAAAATGGGATGTCAATCTCTGCACAGTAGTAGGACAATATTTCGCTTTTCTAACATTACATTAGCATTCAATTTGAATATATGGCTTAGCTGTTCCTAAAAGCTTAATGCAGAACTAAAGCAGATATAAGGCACTGTAAAATGCTTATTTGTTATTTGCGTAGTTCAAAATAAAGTTTTCATGTTCATTCTTGAACTTGTTTTATTTGTAAGCTTTTATTATAAATATGCAAAAGAAATTTTTTCGTTATAATATATACTGAATCTTTGCACATGGTTCGGAAAAAAGTTTTCATGTTAAACTTTAACTTTTTTTTATTTTGAGAAGCATATTATAAATATGAAACTACTGCCCAACCATCGAATCGAATGTTAAACATCAACGGCTGTTCACACATTGTCCCCTACCATTTTACTGAGCTAACTGTCAACAATGTTAACCCATGTGGCTAAATCATTGTAAAGTATAACCAATAGTACAAGGACGTGTTTGCATTTTCGCACAATCATTTGAAAACCGTTCTGATGTTTTAAGAATTGAAAATATATACTGTTATATCTGTCTAAATAGATGTGCTCCATCGATAATTTTTATGTCGATTATAGAGGTTTTAAACTTGGGGTCATTCGGCTACGATTTTCAAGAGCGTTTAATCGTTCTGTTAAATCCATTCAGAGATACCAGGTCATATTTTTTGAAAGCTGGGTGCAGCCTATGTAAAAATTTGTTGATAGGAAAACGTACAAATTTGTCTCAAAATAGGAAGTGGCCATCAACTATTTAGAAATCTGCACTGAAAACCATTCGATGAAGAAAATAACAAAACAAATTCTTTTCCTAATTAGTTGATTTCAACAGAAAAATGAAAAACTTAACTAAATTTTCCCTTAATTTTGCGAGATTCTCAAATAATAGCTATTGAAAATAATTATTGATTTTGATTCAAGACGCACATCATACGAGATAACCGCAAAATAACCGAGATGCACACCTTACTAAAATACATCAAGGTAGCGACAGCAACTATGTTCATTAGACTGGTTCAATTTTTGACTTTTAGCTCCACCAGGCTTTTTGATTCCTTTTATGGTCCTTAGTAATTCTGCAAATTTGGATACGGATCGGTTGTGTCTACGGACCCTCCAAAAATTTCAAAGCTTATATGGAAATTAGTATGGAAAATCGGTTAAAATTAAAAATAAATTCTTAAAAAATCACCTCATCAATCAATTCATGAGAAAACTATATATTTCTAAAGGTATTCTTCTACTGAACACATTCGCGGAACATTCTAAGTTTGTGAAAATTCTCTGAGAAAAGTTATTAACTAAAGAAGCAACATAGCTGCAAAACAAGTGGATTTTATTATTAATCATTAATCATTCCGTTTCGGATTAAGTACATTATATAGTCAAATTTCAATTATTAACAAATTTGGTAATATGCAATATAATTATTGTTCATCTTTGGAGATTCCAAACTGCTAGCTAAACTAAATAGAAAAGAAATAAAAATTATACCTTTCATCTGAAATTAAAATCATCAATCAATTACCAATAATTCTCAAATGCCTTTGGCTGTTTCGTCTCATTTAAGAGTGCAGTTCGTAAAAAGATAACATTATGAGAAACATAACTCTAAAGTATATTTACGTGTGAATTGCTGGCATACGGATTATTACCACAATCTAATTCCCTACCTTCATCCATCGGTCGGTGAAACAAAACGTTTGAAATATCCTGTGTTGTATTTTACGAAGAAGCAGTTTAATTAAACAATGAGATTAGTTGAATCCCAGTCGTTTGTTGAAATGGTAGTATAACGGCATATGCAATTGTGCCTGGGCTAGAACAAACGTTACAAGCTGAGACAAGCGTTTCAAGCTTTAGCTCAGGTAAGTTTTTCAAGTTTTGTGCTAGGCTGAAACGTTCGTGTTCAGATTGGAACTGACAGCATCAAACCAACAGCGTTGGATTATTGTTTTCAACAAAAAATTAGTTCGCCCAAATATTAACTAGACGAAACCAAAAACTCAACTAATTTTTTAGTTGAAATTGTGATGAATCGGTTTTCCGTGTGTGCTTTATAACAGAAAACTGTGGAAATCTGTGCATCAAAGCAGAAAAATGTGGAAATCTGTGAAGCACAGTAAAATTGAAAATCTGTATACCTGACATCCCTGATTACTTTTGAACTTTTTTTACCATTTTTTGTATGATTGTTAGAAATAAGATTCGTATTAATACCAACAACATTTGAGCTTTGGTATGACTGGTGGTGTATAAAACGAACAAATAAAATATTCGCCTCTCTTTTTGGACTAGAAAAATCTCTAGCCCTATGTGCGGAGTTGAATCGAACCCAAGTGAGTACAGTCATAAAGAAAATAATTCTAGAGATCCCACTGTAACGAACCCCCAGTTACAGCGCCATATGGTGGCGTTTGGGTGTACTAGAAACAACATACCATGCGCATCTATCAATATCTACTATGGTCAGGTGAAAAGAGCAGGGACTGTTATCTGCTTCGTTGTGATCGCATTTGCACACCAATTCGTCACCGGATAGCACTTTAAGTGTCACTGAAAGTTTGTTCGAAAATTAAAACAATGGGGTCTCTAGCGTATATTTCCTTTATGAAACAATACAATGGATTTACCAACTACGCTATGCCTGCCTTTTATACATCTAAACAATAAAAGAAGAAAAATATGCTTCATACAACTCGTTGAGCTAAGCCGATTGGGTTAAGACCTTGGCTTTTGTACAGTTCTGTTTAGGATTTCAACATAACAAACAAATTTGATCCTGCGCAATCGACCAAAATATTATTTAAAATAAACTCGCAGAGAACAAGATCTAGTGATCTATGTCTATACGACTAGCGTTCATATAAGCGAAACCACAATTAGATAGAATAAAATAGATTTGCTTCAAATGCACCGTCTTGTGGTTACGGGTAAAGAACCTCCAGCGGATAGAGCATTTTTCTGTGGTATCGCATTCGTGTTGAAAGCGAACTCGAGATCACGTGAACCTCCCGATTCCGTACAGATTTAACATGTACAGCAAAAGCAGCAAGAACCAAGTAATAAATCCAATATCCCGTTTACCCACATTTCGCTTATTCTTAACAATTACAAGGTTCTTGTATACCGCTGATATTCGCAAGGAAGTTGATGCCGCTGATGATGTTGTTGAATTGATTGCTCAAATGGTGGAAATACGATGAAAGATGGTAATTAAATAATTGGTAGACTCATGAATCGAAAACAAATCAAAACAGACGGTACGTTTTCGATGCCATGTTTTCCGAAACAACACTTGCCGCCTGCTTCGTTGGGTAAGTGCGGTATCAGGTGCGGATGCAGCTGTCTTCAGCACGAGATCAAGGTTAATGAGATTAGGCTGCGAACACAATCGAAATGAGGCTTAATCGAATTAATCAATAAGTGAAATCTGATCAAGTGCACTCGGCGGGGCTGCTTTTACCTTCCGCTTTGGTAGCCCATTTTCGGAAACTTTCTTCGCAGTGCGAACCCGCGTTCTCCTTCGGTAAATTCCGAATGGGCAAAATTTCGCGATTTTGCACTTCTCCGATGACGGTGATGATCGTGTGATGTTATTGAAGCTGAAAGCTCAAATTGGGCTAACTGTACATTCGAATGCGCCCATTTTTGTGCCGCCTCGCCAGACATCGCCAGCTGATGTGAACGTAAAGCGGAGCAAAAATTTTACATACGTGCCCCGCAACGCTTATTACGATTTGAAGCGTGTGACTGGCGTTGGCAAAGGTTGATGGCGCACAGCTGGAATGAAGGAACCGAACGGTTTAATCGCGGACGGGCAAATTATACTGGGGATTGTAGCGCATACCGTTCGATGATGTCTGTTGCGTTTGCACCTTGTAAAGAAAATTAGGTTCTTATTTGGTCGATGTTGAGTCAGACCGGACTAAGTGACAAAATATTCATTTCGAGAAAAACGAGTTTAAGGTTTGAATCGCATCTTCCTTTACGTTATAATTGGAAAGTAATAATTCTTGTTTATTGTTCCATATTTCAAATCTGGCAAGAGTCTAAGATAGCTGAAGAAATTCTTTATCCAGTGCTATCATTATCTTATTGTTTGATGTTTTGCGACCTAGTCCGGTCTGATTTAACACCGACCATTTGTCATTACGATAACCTCGTTCTAAACTACCATTTTTGAAGTAGAATACTTCTAACGTTTCAATATGGGGTCCCGTTTCAAAAATTTCAGTTGAGAAATTTTCCCAGGTTTGAAATGCGAGTATCTTCCGTTCTACTGGACGAAATCGCAATATTTTTGCACTATCTGATCGGAAATTTGTGCACGTATTTCGTATTAAATTTCGGAATTACAGCGACTACTATAAATAAACCAAAACAAGGATTTTCAGAAAATCCTTCGGAAACAGCGAGGAAAACGCGCAATTTGCCAGCATATCCCACGCAGAGCCGACAAAAAGGAGCATGTAAGCGTTTCATTACATACGGGAATGTTATATATACAGGTCACGCGAGCTTGTTTTGTATCAGTGGGTGCTCGCTTACCACACGAGTAACATGCTCGTCCGGACGGTACAATGAGCGGTATCATGTTTGCGTTCCCGTACCAAGCGTCATCGCAAGGTTCTTCGTGATAAAATCCAGGGAATCACCAAATCTGCCATTCGGCGTCTGGTTCGTCGTGGTGGTGTAAAATGCATCTCCGATTTAATCTACGAATGCTGATGGTGTGCAGGAAAATGTCATCCGAGATGCCGTGACCTATACTGAACGCGCCAAGGGCAAAATCTCAATGAATGTCGTCTATACTTTGTAGCGGCAGGGACGCACATTGTATGGTAGAACTCACTTGTATCATTATAAAAAAGGCCCTTTTCAGGGCCACCACTCATTTCAAAGAATAAGTTTGCATTTTCTGTTTCATGGACTGTTTCTCCCTGGAGAGCTTTTTTTGTTAAACCCTAAATTATGATTTATTTCAGTACGCAAATTGCAAATAAAACCTGAAACAAACTGGAGTGAAGTGGAAAACATTTTTACTAGGCGCATTCAAAAAAGGTTTCAATTCTCAAACATTTTACCAAGGTGCCGTATTACATTACTCTCTTTACCCTCAGTGTTCGATAATCTCCGTATTGGAAACACAATTTCAATTTTGTTCTTTATCAAAAATATGTGGTCGACCAACGAAGGGGTGGAGCTTCGAAGAACACATATTGAGGACAACACAAAAAAGGACGAGCTTACATTGTGCTGTAGTCAGGTATAAAAACTCAGCATGCTGTTGCTCACGCTCAGTTCGTTTCCAGCATCAGCATGCAGCAGTTCGTTTGCAGCATCTCCCGCAAAATTCAAACCGCCGTCCGTTTGCTGCTGTCAGAAGAGTTGGCCAAGCACGCCGTCTTCGATGGCACCAAAACTGTTACCATATACACCAGCACCAAGTAAATTTCGAACACTGCCCAAAGAAAAGGCCCTTTTCAGGGCCATCAATTTATCGACAAAGAATGAAATTGAAGTTTTGTTATTACAAGCATCAGCTTGTCAAGAGCGTTGGATGGTAAGTGAGCCACTTTTGAACGACGGTATTGTTCACAAGCTTTCACGTAGAATGGCACAAAATCAAGTTATTTGTGATTTATAGACAGTTTAGTGTAATGATTCAATTTACAAAAATCGAACATTTTCTAACGTTTCGATATAGGTGCTCCGTTTCAAAATTTTCGGCCAGAATGCTGCCTGTTTTTTCAAACGTGAAAATCTGCTGTTGTATTGAATGAAAACCTTCGATTTTTGCGCTGATTGGAAATAGTTGTGACTAATTCTGTAGAATGTACAATTACTGAAAATAACGGATTTTGTGAAAGCAGTGGTCGGTCCGTACAATTCGATTCCAAGCGAGCCAGACTAGTTTTCGTTGGAAGGTCCACCTCTGACAATAGAAGAAAACTATTTTATTTTGAATTCAACTAAAACTTCCTTGAAAACAGCACAGCTAAAAAATTTTTGGGAAAAACGCGCAAACCTAAATTTTCCACTATAATGGAAACTGCCTGTGCCCCGCCGCACAGCATCATCAAGATTGATAGTAATTCAAGCCGGGAAGAAAGAGGTTGTAAGGCTATGGAAAACGAAAATTTCATTTATATCTTACTGGAATATAATTGGCTGGTCCTGAAAAGAACTTGTTGGTTTGTGATTTATTTTGGCTCACAATTTAGGCCTGCTCGATTGCTGATAGCTGTGAATTTCTCGCAGGGCGACAGTTTCTGTTCAGTAGTGATGAGGCTTCCTAACGCCAACCGTGACTGGGGCACTTTACACGGCCTTCGTTGCTTACTGCTTGCGGGGAGGCTTTCCTTGAATTGAAATTTTGTTATTACAAGCATCTGAAAGTAGCTTGCCAAGAGCGTTCGATGGCAAGTGAGCTACTTGTGAACAATATCGTAGATTTCACGTAGAATGACACAAAATAAAAAGTTATTATTTGTGTGTTTGTTTACAGTTTCGTGTTTATTAGGCGCATTCAAAAAAGGTTTCAATTCTCAAACATTTTACCAAGGTACCGTATTACATTACTCTCTTTACCCTGTGTGTTCGATAACCTCTGTATTGGAAACACAAGTTCAATTTTGTTCTTTATCAAAAATATGTGGTCGACCAACGCAGGGGTGGAGCTACGACGAACACATATTGAGGACAACACAAAAAAGGACGAGCTTACATTGTGCTGTAGTCAGGTATAAAAACTCAACATGCTGTTGCTCACGCTCAGTTCGTTTCCAGCATCAGCATGCAGCAGTTCGTTTGCAGCATCTCCCGCAAAATTTAAACCGCCGTCCGTTTGCTGCTGTCAGAAGAGTTGGCCAAGCACGCCGTCTTCGATGGCACCAAAACTGTTACCATATACACCAGCTCCAAGTAAATTTCGAACACTGCCCAAACAAAAGGCCCTTTTCAGGGCCATCAATTTATCGACAAAGAATGAAATTGAAGTTTTGTTATTACAAGCATCAGCTTGTCAAGAGCGTTGGATGGTAAGTGAGCCACTTGTGAACGACGGTATTGTTCATAAGCTTTCACGTAGAATGGCACAAAATCAAAAGTTATTTGTGATTTATAGACAGTTTAGTGTAATGATTCAATTTACAAAAATCGAACGTTTTCTAACGTTTCGACATAGGTGCTCCGTTTCAAAATTTTCGGCCAGAATGCTGCCTGTTTTTTCAAACGTGAAAATCTGCTGTTGTATTGAATGAAAACCTTCGATTTTTGCGCTGATTGGAAATAGTTGTGACTAATTCTGTAGAATGTACAATTACTGAAAATAATGGATTTTGAAAGTAGTGGTTGGTCCGTACAATTCGATTCCAAGCGAGCCAGAGTAGTTTTCGTTCGTCCACTTCTGACAATAGAAGTAAACTATTTTATTTTGAATTCAACTACAACTTCCTTGAAAACAGCACAGCTATAAAACTTTTGGGAAAAACGCGCAAACCTAAATTTTATTTATATCTAACTGGAATATAATTGGCTGGTCCTGAAAAGAACCCGTTGGTTTGTGGTTTATTTTGGGTCACAGTTTAGGCCCGCTCGATTTCTAATAGCTGTGAATTTCTCGCAGGGCGACAGTTTCTGTTCAGTAGCGATGAGGCTTCTTAACGCCAACCGTGACTGGGGTACTTTTACACGGTCTTCGTTGCCAACTGCTTGCGGGGAGCCTATCCTCCGGTTGACTTACGAGCGGTATGTTTGTTACGGGCCATGTAGCGAAAAATGTTGATCTGCTACTGCTCTGATGCTGGTATTCGTAGTATGACGACGGTCAAACGAATGACGAAAGACCCTACCGGCTGATATTACTATCGCTCTCTCGCTCGTTTTCGTGCCCTCATCCATAAAATTTCAACAATATTTTCAAAGAATATTGCAAATTGGAAAACAACTTGATAATTCCAAAAATACTCCCAAAAACCTAAAGTGCCAAAGACCACAAACTCGCATAGAAATTGTTTGTTCCAGCAGTACTTTCGCAGAGAATTTCCTTTCGGGAAATGGTTTTTTTGGCGGGTAAATTTTTTCCATTGCAATGCAGTTCGCTGATTGGTCTATTCAGATTTGCAGAAAGTTATAAAAGATTGAACAGTATGCTGCGTAGTTGTTCAGTTTGAATAATATGCGCAAGAAAGCTTGTGGTATGGCGCGTTCCCGGCATATGCAGGCGAAGTACGAGGCGAAGTACGAGGCAAGCCGCAAGCGAAAGAGGCAGGAGCCTTCGGCGATGCAGACTGGCGAACCGAGTCGCCTTCTGAGGCGAGTTGAAACGGCAGAAGGGCCGCAACGTATCGTTCATCGAGCAGAGGTGGTTGAAGAGCCGCTTCGAGTGGTGGAAAGCTATTTGGTGGAACCGGGAAGTTCGTCCGAACTCGACCCAAGCACGATTCGAGAAGAGTCCTCGGTTGGATGCAACACTGGTAAGTACTATTTATTTATTTGCCGTTCATTGAATTCACAGTTGTCATTCATGCATTCATAGAAATTATAATTGAATGATTTGACAAGTTTTGAAGAATTCAATGTCCTATTTATGTTTGTTACAAAATCTCGCTGGTTGCTAATGGTTGAAACTGCTGTGGTGTTTTAAAGTGATATTATTTCCATAGCTTGCTTTATTGTATTGTTTCCGGTGTTTGCATAGGGAATTGTTTAGTTCAGAGGTCAAATTTTAATGCAGTTTTTGTCGAAAGTGTGTATTTTAATCTAAATAAACCGAATCCGAGAGCGGACATGCGACATTTTTAATAAAAGTTTGATAAACTGAAAAATTAAGGTGCGCCTTATAACACTCATAACAATGACAGTGCTTTAACAAATGAGCTTAAGCAGCGAAGCTAGTGTGATGCAGTTTAGCCGTATATCCGAGAGCAAGGATCCAAAGTGGCACAAAGCCGCTGAGGTTCCGTTGGACGAGGCGTTGATCAACCCGTCGCCGGTGTTATAAGCTAAGCTGTAATCCTCTCGTTTGCCAGGTATACTCGAACATAGGGGCTATAGTTTGTTTAAAACCGACTGAGCGGCAGCGAAATCGAACAATACACCAGAAATCGATGTGTCCTTGGCCTCGGATATGCGGCCAAGCCTCATCACTCTAGCTCGGGTGCATATGCTCACTTGTTAAAGCACTGTCATTGTAAAGTGTTATTTTATTTTTTCAGTTTGTCGAACTTTGGTTAAAAATTTCACATTTCCGCTCTCGGATTCGGTTTATTTAGGTTAAAATAAACTTTTTTGGCAAATAAACATAAAAATTAGACCACTATCACTAAAGTCTCTAAACTAGACAGCTACTCTGTGTGCGTTCATGCAATTTGTGGTTATGATGATATAGGAACCCACGATCAGTGCATGGAATACTCCGCTGGCTGAAGATGCTTTTAACAGCACAGATAAAATTAAGTTATCAACCAACATTCACATTAACGCTGTATGATGAACCAAAATAGGGCGGATCCATAATCAGTGTCATTTGTGCGCAATCCGAAGGAACAGAATCTATTTCCAACGAAACGATCAATCAGCCAATTGCATAAATCAATTTCCAATACTTGTTAAGGCATTACCTGATGGTTGGTGAGAGAAGGGCGCGTCAATCCTATTACCACTTGTCAGATAAGAACGTTCACAGCAACAGCATCATCCCGAAGAATTATGCGATCAATGGGAGCATTCTTATTTTGTGACTAGAAGTTGGCGATCCACGACATCTAGTCCAAGTTGCAACTTGAATGATACCCTGATGCTGCCTCCCAACCCAATGGCATATAGTTTTTATACAGCAAACGTTCTGTATATAATGGTTATGATGAATATATTTTATCTGATAGATATGATATTGGGTATGTAATATGTGATATGTAATGAATTGTGGAAAATATAGCGCATAAACAAATGTATGATAGACAAAATACGATGAATATAAGGAATATAGTAATAAAATATAATACAATATAATATGACATACACACTCAATTCGGCTCGGCAATTGGGACTGTTGGGACAGCCGTGTAATCAGCAAATTTAGAAACTGATACCTCAGTAAAGTGAAATTTGTTAGCTGATTTTCGGTGAAATATTTTCCGAGTATCAGCTTTGAAACGTCACTTTCACTGTGATCTCAGCCAAAAAATTGTTTACTGAGACTTCAGCTGTTGAGATTTCGGCAAAAGATGCGTAAAAAGCTGAGATTCGGCAGTAAAAATAAAGTGTGTAATATAATATAAGATTATAATATATATATATATATATATATATATATATATATATATATATATATATATATATATATATATATATATATATATATATATATATATATATATATATATATATATATATATATATATATATATATATATATATATATATATATATATATATATATATATATATATATATATATATATATATATATATATATATATATATTGTTTGATATATGAATACATATATGGATATATAAGCGTGATATAATCAAAACATTACTGTTATTTAATATTATTCTGATGAATGAATGGAAACAATGATGTGTATCTACAATAAATAACAAATAATCGTATATTGCTGAAAATTAGCAATTTTGATAGTTTGGTTTGCGTATACTGCTCCGTTTATCTTTAAGTGTCAAGGCAAATGACTCATGAGGTTAAAGCCTTCAATTAAATAAATAAACAATAACCATTAAGTGCGAAAATCGATTGTACTCCCTCCCATTATGCTTTAAATTAGATGTTGAGTATATAGTTATCACTTTCTCGAAATGCTAGTAACTACCTCCCAAGCTCCCTCACATCACTTGTGTGCGTTCATACAATTCGTATACCCTTAATCTTCTACTAACAAAGAATTATATTGTTCAAATAAAATTTTGAAAAATATTTGTCAGAACATTCGAGTGATATGAATATGTTTGTACGCTGTCGATTGTAACACGCTTCTGCATCGTCCAATATTTCATTTCAAATCCTTGGCCACTCTTGTCACGATGTTATGGTTGTAGCAATCAGAAGGAAATTCAGAAATCATTCATAACAACTTTCCACAAACACATATTTTGTCTAATCTACTTGAATATTGATTTTCAAAAAGACTAAATGTAGCTCAACTATTTTTACTGTTTCATTATAGATATGACGTATATCTATGCAAGGGCTGATCAAGCGTTCAAAAAGCGTTTTACTGACAATGTTTTTGGTGTAGCGTGTAGCGTTTGCGACCGTTTATGGTTTCAAACAGATTTGAAAAATATTAGCAGAACCGAGGAAAATGTTCTTCTGACATTGGGATCATTTGAATCTGTAGAAGATTTTAGTGTTTGTCAGACCTGCCGTGGAAGTTTGAAACGTGGGGCAGTTCCGAAGTTAGCTATAACAAATGGATTTGTATATCCCAATCGTCCTCTGGGTTTACCTCCGCTGGATCCCATAAGTGAAAGGTTAATTTCTCCAAGATTGCCTTTCATGCAGATAAGACGCTTACGTCATGCTGCAGGAAGTCACTCAATATTGGGTCAAATTATTAATGTTCCAGTGGATGTACCTGAGATGATCCGCGTACTCCCACGAAATATTGATGACGATTATGCATTTAATGTTAGTATCAAGAAGCATTTAATTCACAAATCTTCTTATTTGAATGGGTTTATAAAGAAGAATACAGTGATGGAGTGGCTTAAGTATCTTGTGGATACTCCATTATATCGTCGTTATGGAATAGTTATTGGTAAGGACCAGTTAAATGGTCTCGACCACTTATCGTCAGTATCAGCTGATCCTGACAATGAGTTGGAAATAATCGATTCTTCTAATGATTTTGAGCTTTTGATTGGGCAGCAACAAACGCTTCTTTGGAATGAAGATGAATGTTTGGAAATTGCACCTGCTCAAAACAGGATACCTTTGTCATTAATATTCGACGAATTCGGGGAGGAACTTTCGTTTCCTGGCATATATTTTGGTCAACCACGCGTCTTCAAATCAGATGTTCATGTAACACCGTTTATGATGGCTACAAGCGAACTAAGGCGTCGCGACAGACGAGGTACAAAGCCACAACATTTACTTTATATGGCCGTAAAAATACTTCGTCTTCGCGTTTCTGACGGCTTGCAAAATACTTTTAAATGTATGGGTACTGCAAATATAACACGTGGTATGTTGAAGGATAGAAAACTTTTGGAGTCTTGCATTGAGCGTAATTTGTCGTTTCTCAAATCTATCCCGAATTCTGTCCAATATTGGCAACAACGTAAACATGATGTTTTTGCAATGATTAGGCAACTTGGAAGGCCAACAACGTTCATGACATTGAGTGCCAGTGAAACTCGATGGCCTAACTTGTTGCTAATATTACAAAAACTTTCCGAAGAGCATGATATCGACTTGACAGATCCAATAGAGCAACTAACTGCACTGCAGCGAACAACGCTCGTGAATGAGGATCCCGTCACCTGTTGCATTTATTTCAACAGATTCGTTGATACCTTAATGAATATTCTTGCATCTCGAAGACATAGTCCATTTGGCGAGTATTATATTGTCGACTACTTCAAAAGAATAGAGTTTCAACACCGTGGCAGTCCCCATGCCCATATATTACTTTGGCTTAATAATGATCCTCATGAAACAATTTCAGAGGACATGCCTGCTACAGTGGAGTTAATAAATTTTCTTTGTTCCGTTAGTGCTAATAGCAATCAGATCCATAAGCATACATTTACTTGTTACAAGCGGAACGAGAAGCAATGCCGATTCAACATCCCTTACTGGCCAATGGATCAAACTAGAATTTTGTTGCCTATGGCATCAGATAATTCGAACCGTAGCCAATTGTTAATAAAAGCAGGGCAAATGCGCGAAAATTTGAACTCAAAAGTGTACACAACACTGGATGAGTATCTCTCCGACTGTAATTGTTCGTACGATAACTATTTAGATGTTATTCGTGCCTCTTCAAAAAGACCCATCGTTCTCTTAAAACGCACAATGGAAGAACTATGGACCAATCCATATAATCCATGGGTTGCTAATAAATTACTCTCGAACATGGATCTTCAATTTATTGTGGACGAATATTCATGTGCTGCGTATGTTGTTGAATATGTCAACAAAACAAACAGAGGTATTAGTAACTTGCATCATGAATTGATCAAGCTACAAGATGAATATCCTGATCAAGATTTCGCTGCACTACTGAAAAAAGTCAGTATCAAAATGCTAAATTCAGTAGAAATGTGTGCCCAAGAAGCTGCTTGGTATTTACTACGACAACCAATGTCAGAAGCCAGCAGAAAAGTTGAATTTATACCAACAATGTGGCCACACGAGCGAATAAAATCTAGAAAACACACAAAACAAATGGACGAGGAAGGCATCGATGATGATTCGACCGATGTGTGGACGCTAAACATAATCCAGAAATATGAGAAGCGCGATGGTCTAGAAATTATTTGTTTGGCCGATTTCGTAGCGTGTTACACGAAAGATAAAAGTAGTAGTAACACGTACAAGCAACGAAGTACTCCCCGAGTAATCCGGTGGAGAAAATATAAAATAACAGAGTTAAATGATTATAAGCGCGAAATGGTACTTCTATTTCTACCATTCCGGAATGAGGCTTGCGACATTCTTGATTGTAACAAATTCATTGATTTGTATGATCAAAATGAGACTTTCATATTGAATAAGTTGAAACAATATGATTGTAACATTAATCTCGAACAAATCGTCGAAGAATACCTTCGTATAACCGAAGAGAGTGAAACCGACGATCTACAAAAGGCAATCAACGACAAACATAACGAATTCGTAAGGGCCATTACAATGGAGCCCAACGATGACGATATCGAACAGTTGCCTACTGGTGCTTTGGCAGCGGTCGTTAAAAAACGTACTAATGTCATGACCAAGCAAGATTATTGTGCTTTGGTCAGGACAACAAATGTCGAACAACGAAACTTGATTTTACATTTAATAAATATATTGCACAGTTTTGACGGAACAAACACACCTTTGCAGATATTTTTCACTGGTCCTGCAGGATGTGGTAAAACCTTCACTCTTCGAATACTTATGGAGACATACAATCGCTTCAGTCAAGCACATAATTCGTTGAAAAATGCATATGTTGCTTGTGCTTCAACGGGAAAAGCAGCTGTCGCTATTGGTGGTACTACAGTTCATTCCGCGTTCCGTATTACAATGGCGCGCAGAAATAATTCTAAACTTGGATTTGAAACACTTCAACTTTATCGAAATGCTTTTACAGGTGTTAAAGCGATCATTATCGACGAAGTAAGTATGATAGGTGCAGATATACTTAATATCATACATACACGTTTGCAAGACATTACTGGAAACTATGATGAAGCATTTGGCGGAATTCATCTTATATTCTGTGGTGATCTTCGTCAGTTGCCACCTGTCAATGCGCGTCCAGTTTACAAGCCTTGTAGGAACTCCATTTGCGGACCTATACTTTGGCAATCTCTAAATTTCTTCCCGTTAGTGCAAGTTATGAGACAGTCTGATGTGGAATTTTCATCCATTCTTACAAAAATTGGTAATGGCGAGGCACTTACTACTTCAGAAACTGAACGGATCGAGAGTCGATTCCGAACAGCCGAGTGGTGTAGAGAAAATGTTCCTAATGCAATACGCCTCTTCCATCGTAATATGGATGTGGAGAGGTATAATACTGAAACATTGCGTGATCGTGAGGGACTTGATTTTACTGTCGAAGATATTTACACAGGCTACAGAAATACGGAACAACTAGCTAGTGCTAGGGTTAAACTACATAAAATGAGCGTTGTGGAGACAGGTGGTTTACCTTACTTATTGCGATTAACAATCGGCATGCCCTATATGATCACTACCAACATTGACGTTGAAGATGGTATGGTTAATGGTGCCATAGGGGAACTCAAATATATCGAACACTGCGAAGATGATTCCAGTGAACGTATTATCCGACTTTGGATGAAATTCGAAAGTGATGTTATCGGTACCGCTTTGAGAATTAAATCTAGACCTTTGGTATATTCCAAACCAGGTCACTTGAAATTTGATTGGGTTCCTGTAACAAAACGATCAGCCAGTATAAAGCTTGGCAGCATCACTTGTAAACGGATTCAATTCCCGCTCGTTAGTGCGTGTGCACTCACAGTACACAAATCACAAGGAGGTACCTTTTCTGAAATTGTGTTTGATTACGATAAATGTTTAGAACAACAATTAGTATATGTAGGATTATCACGAGTCACATCAATGGATGGACTGTATTTAACTAACTCGAAAAATAATTTCAAATTTCATCACTCTAAGGGTAGTAAATCGCCCCGAATGACTGAATTGAGAACAGAGCTAGTACGCCTGTCAAATCATCAACTGCCAACTATTAACAGTGAATTACTGAATTTTATTGGAGCGATAGATCATAGTTGCAGCTTGATAAGTTTTAACGTCCAAAGTTTGAATGCTCATTTCTCAGATATTACAACTGACAATTTACTAACCAAAGTCGACATTTTAGCCCTCAGTGAGACTTGGTTGAACAATTGTTCTGCTGTGAATATAAACGGTTATAGTTGTATCGCCGAATATAAGCGTCCCAATTCGAGAGCTGGTGGTGTTGCAATTTATCAAAGGACCACTGCATCTACTATGGCTATTGTTCATAAAATTGAACAAGTCAGTGAAGAGCATGACGCGAATTTGTCTCTGGCGGATAATAACGGTGATATTTGTGCAACAGAAGTTATGTTAAAAGGTATTAAAACGTTACTGGTTGCTGTATACATTTCGCCAGATACAACATTTAAAGAAAAGCAATTTTTCGTTACACGTAATTTATTTCCTTATGCTCGGAAAAATATCCCGATGGTTGTTTCAGGAGATTTTAACCTAGACATTTCAAAGCAGGAAAACATGAAATTTGTTCATTTCATGAATGAATGCCTTAAGCTTCGTCTTATCACTGATCCTTCACAAACTACTACACTTGGCGGTACATGCATTGATCTAGTATTTGTCAAAAACTGCAATGTAGAAAGCCGAAGATATATTTCGTACTTTTCATATCACAGGCCCATACTTTCTTTAATTGATCCATTAGAAAGATGAACGATCACTTTGTTTTCAGTAATGAGAGATGGCGTCTGGTCACGGATTTATTACAATAATATTTTATTGCGTCTATCACTTGCGTTTCGAAGGTCTATGCCTTCATCTTCTGGGCAAAAAGCACTAACAATATTATCTTTGTCATGTTGGTTTGAGCATTTAAACTGAAAACGCAACGTACTGATCTACCTCAGACGGTCCCCGCACACATCACGCAGACTGAGCAATTGATTCATTGCTCAGTCTGCTAGTGATGTGTGCGGGAACCGTCTGAGGTAGATCAGTACGTTGCGTTTTCAGTTTAAATGCTCAAACCAACATGACAAAGATAATATTGTTAGTGCTTTTTGCCCAGAAGATGAAGGCATAGACCTTCGAAACGCAAGTGATAGACGCAATAAAATATTATTGTAATAAACCCGTGACCAAACGCCATCTATCTTTAATTGATCCAGAAATTTAACATTTTCAATATACGATGCAGAAAGAAATCATAAACGGTTTATAACGCTACAGCTACACCAATCATGTCAGTATCGCACCCATGGACAACAGTTCAATCCGGAAATAGAGAGCAGAAGTCAGCAGCATCCAACGAGAATCGAATCCAGCGCATCATTCGCCAAAGCGAACATAAACGGTCCTTTTCAGGACCACCATCATTTTAATGAAGAATTAATTAGAAGTCTTTCCTTTTCCGAAAAATCCCATTGTTTACCTACATATTCATACAAATAATTCAAAGTGTATTCTACTTCACTCCGGTTATGTCTCTGACATTACCCACCCATCTTTTTTAAGTGTTCTAGTAATGGTTGAACAAATACTATCTTTTAATTTATTTTGATTCTATTTTTATCTGCATTATATTTCTATTTCAACATAACGGATATTCAGCTGCAGATGGAGATTTTTAATCCTGATTATTTACTTGGTTTGGTTATTTATCATTAAGGAGGGGGGGGGGTTATTTTTTGGAAATTTGGAGGAAGCGAATTGACCAAAACTACATTATAATGTATCATTTCAATAATCTTCTGTAAATTTTAAATGCAAAAATTTCGACAAGCAGCTCGGCGCTTTTTGTAGAACGTATCTATTCTAACCATTGCACAGCCAGTATTGAAACGAATTCTGGAAAACACCGCCGTTATTCTTTAAAATTAAAACCTGTTTTAATCCACCTAGAGGTGCAATTGTGCCTTTCTCATTTCTCCAAACTATGATTTAGTAGCTGGTTCGTACAATATAACATTATGGTAATGTTTTTCATTCTTATTACACTTGGTAAGTATATATAAGAGCACCTTTTTGCATTCATCGCGGTATCGGTTTGAATCGGAGTTTTCTATGTGATCGCACTCCACAACCCGTAACTCCGGAACCGGAAGTCGGATGGAGATGGAATTTAATATCGGTTTCCGGGGACGCAACACCTTTCATTTGAGACTAAGTTGATCAAATCGGTCTAGCCATTTTCGAGAAACCAATATAACCGTTATTCTGAATTTGGATGCTTCCGGATCCGTCGATGGTGGCCAGTGTGGCCAAAGAGACTTTGAATGACTGTTGGTGACCTAGATCTACAAATTCAACAAATGTGTTTACATTTTGGAAAAAAATTCACCTTTTTACATTCATCGCAGAATTCGTTAGAATCGGGATTTGCTGCGTGATCGTACGTATCACCCTGTAATTCAGGAACCAGAACTCGTATCCACACAAAATTCAACAGCAGCTGATGGACCTTTCATTTAAAATCAAGTTTGTCAAAATCGGTTCAGAAAATTCCGAGAAACCGATGTGGACAAATCAACAAATTTTGTTTTGTAACCATACTCTTCAACTCGTAATCCGGAACAAGATGTCGGTTGAAAATGAAATTCAATAGCAACCTATGGGAATATTATACCTTTCATTTGAATCTTAGTTTGTAAAAATCGGTTCAGTCATCTCCGAGAAACCGATGTGGACATTTTGTTAACAAATCCGCACACACACACATACATACATACATACATACATACATACATACATACATACATACACACATACATACACACATACATACACACAGATATTTTGCGATCTCGGCGAACTGAGTCGAATGTTATGAGTCGGTTAGAAAGTCGGTTTTTGGAGCAATTGCATAACCTTTCTATATGAGAAAGGCAAAAGAATAATATTTAGCTTAATCAGCATGAGTTCAATAGTATTTTCATGTGATTATATTTTGAAATGATGGTGGAATGGGTTTGAAAGTGGAGGGAATGGGGGGTTAGTAGAGTGGGAGTGGAGGATGCGTCAGAAATCCTTCATCTTATTTCGGTATACGGGATGGATGCTGGAAATGCGGGCGTGAGGGTGGTCCAAGGGGAGGGGAGTGATGAAGGATGGAGGTGTAAGGGCAAGACGGAGGGAGGGAGGGGGGCGGCGACGCAATACTCAACTGCATATTTTGTCTTCCATTTGAGACTTGACTTTGAGAAAATCGGTTCACCACCGTCATCACCGAAGAACCGATTTGACTTTAATTGTGGAATATGCCCGGAATTCCGGACTTCCGGAATCGTCGATAGTAGGCAATATATTCAAAGAATGTTTGATTGGCAATCAGTGATCTAGATCTGCGATTAGAAGTTATTTGGTGACAATTTCAATAGTTTTTAGCCTCTGAGGTATTACGATTGTACCGATTTATATGGGAAATTCCAGTGTATCCTTACTAACACCCCTGTAACTCCGGAAGCAAGAGTCAGAACCGAATGAAATTCAGCAGCAGTCAATGGCATTACTGTATCTTTCATTTGAAATCAAGTTTGTAAAAATTGGTAGAGAATTCGTTGGGGAATGGGTGTGACATTAGCTTAGGAACTTGGCGAGTTCCCCGGGGGCGTCATGACCTGTCATAGGTGGCCAATGTGGTCAAAGCTGCTTTGATTGATCATTAGTGATCCAGACCCGCAAACTAGAGTAATGTTACATCAATTTTAATATGTTTTACATCATTTGAACATCATGGTGGTACCAGTTCATATGGGAATTTGCTGTGTGACCGCACTCTTCAACCCGTAACTCCGGAACCGGAAGTCGGATCAACTAAAAATTCAATAGCAGCTTATGGGAGCGTTATACCTTTCAGATGAAACTAAGTTTGCGAAAATCGGTTCAGCCATCTCTGAGAAAATTGTGTGAGTTTAAATGACACACACACATACACACACACATACACAAACACACATACACACACACAGACATTTGCCGATCTCGACGAACTGAATCGAATGGTGTATGACACTCGGCCCTCCGGGCCTCGGTTAAAAAGTCGATTTTTACAGTGATTGCATAGCCTTTCTTTATATGAGAAAGGCAAAAAGAACGTAATTACATGAATTAATTGTTTTTGTTGTAGCGAAATTCGAAATATCTCGAAAATTGTTACAGTCTGGAAGATTTTTGTTAAATGCATTTTGATTTGAATTGATACTTAGGATCATATTGTGTAATAAAATACTATGTTCTCTATGTCAATTAGTATGAAATTTATAAACATGTATAGAGTTGTCGTTAGAACTTTTTAATTGATAAGTTCTCCATCATACAATCACATTCGAAATATTTTTCTCTTTAGGTTTTTGTTCACAAAATACATTAAAAATTAAAAAATGGGGTTTTTTGCAATTTAAATTTTTGACATACTTTTTATTTTTGTAAACATAACGCAACATTTTTTTTAGTACATGTTTTTTCATACAGAAATATTTATTCCCTGTATCTCGTTCTCAAATAGTTTCGCTGTTTAAAATACGGTAACCGAACAAAAAATGCACACAGAAACGTCTACGTCCTTTTGAAAAATTGTTCATGGAGATCCATAAACCGATACACAATTGCAAAGTTTCGTTCGAATCTGCGATGGTCATATGTTTCGGTCGGTAGGTTTCCCAAGGAATCCCTCTAAACGAGAAAAATGTTTACCCAAATTCGTGCCTAATGGACCATGAAGCTACCGGTAAAGCAAGCAATCGATTATACCAAGGGCCTTAGCGTGGTCTTCGTAGCTGCTCACGTACGGAAGATTGCTTCTATTTTGTTTTTGCAGTGGTACATTGACATGCAGTAGAGATGACAAGCAAAACACCATGGCTAAAGCAAGAGCGCCTAAGTTGTAAATTAAATTGGTGACCACGCATCGCGTACAATGGACAATGAAACATGCATCAAGGCGGATTTCAAGCAACTGTGAGGATAAACGTTTTATACGGATAGCGGAAAATTCGAGGTTCAACAAAAGTATAAGCAGAAAGTTTTAGAAAAAATATTTAGTTTGGCAAGCTTTTTGCACGTGTGGAATTAAAAGTTAAGTTTTTGTCACAACTGGCACTGTGTAATAGAAAGTTTATTGTCTTTTCTGAAGAAACACAATTGTTCCGTGCTGTTTTGGGCAGACCTACCTTTCGCACTCACTAGGAAGAACCCAAATAAAACACAGGAAATAGTTAGAAATGGAAAGAGTTCAAAGTAAATCAGCGTTGGCATCAAATAATGTGGACGCAACATCGGACCAAATTCTGATGGAAAATGTAAAAAGTAAAGCGTGACAATTTTCAGTGGGGACATCACATGATTTTTTGTATATTGTGGTTACTGCATTTCAAATAGGAATACAGTTTGTTCATTTATATAGCAATAAAGTACTTTGTCATATTTGACCAATTTTATACCCTTCTACCCTTTACTTTGGATTCCTTTTTCAGTTCGACTTTAGAACAATAATTTAGTTTGTACCTTAAAATTGCACACTTACCTCAACTTAGCTTTTGCTCATATATGTTATAAAGCAGAACAAGATGTCTGCGCTTCCCTGTCCCTTCCGTCAAATTATGTCCTTCTTGTAAGTTATTCATGTTTCTCCATTAACAACTAACAACAATCAAATATTTATCGTTTTAAAGACGCAATAGATCTTTTAGCAAATTTTCCTTATGGCGAAGCTATCAATAAGAAAATTTTCCTAACAACAACATTTAAATTTTTAAATTTATACTATTTGCATTCAAAAATTCAATTTTCTTATGGAATATGATTTTAAATGTCATTTCAAATCAAAATGCTCATAGCAAATTTTTTCCAAGCCGTAGTCGTTTTCACGATATTTTAAAATTTCGTTTAAGCAAATTCAGTTATTTCGTTTGATTACGACCTATACATAAATTATCCGCGTTTCTCTATCAAGAACAAAGGGTTTCAATAAATGAATAAATTAAATATCCTGTAATTTTTCTTTTAGGATCTAAGCGATATTGTTAATCATTTGACAACTACATAAAAACAATAAAAATATGATTCAATGACATAGTTGAATCAGGAGACCACATAACTTACATATATATTCTTTGTTTTCTTGTCGCTTCCAAATTGTCCTAAATATCACCTTGATGTGTCAGAAGCAAAATCACAGAAAATTTTATGTGAATTTTGAAATACCGATTCAAAGTCAGTACTAACAGGTTATCGTGCTCGATAAAATTACAACTTACTAATTGTTCGAAATGGAGCGAACAATTTATGAAAAAATCATAGCAAAACAAAATAATTCTTTTTGTTAAAACAAAATTCAAAATATCTCGAAAACGACTGCATTTTGGAAAATGTTTGTCAAGAGCATTTTGATTTGAAATTATAGGTATTTATTATCATATTATAAAAATGGCATAATTTCACGAATTTCAATATTCCAAATATCTCGAATACTATCGAATTTTAGAAAATTTTAGTTAACAGCATATTGATTTTAAATGGCATTTAGAACCATATTTTCTATAAACTTAGTTTTTTTCAATTAGAAGTTTGAAAACAGGTGTAAAGTTCTTGTTAGAAAAACTTTTTCACTGAAAGTTTCTCCATTGGCATTTAGTATGTTTCTTTTCTTTTAAGGTTTTTGTTCACAAAAATATGGGTTTCTACTTTTCTAACAATTTATTTTTTTAACATGCATTTTTGTTGCAAATCTTTTTACAACTTATTTTTCAGTGCAAATATTTCTTGGATAGTTGTTGTACAAAATACGTTAACTGAACAAAATTTGTTTGATAGTAATGCATGTAAAAGATTTTACGCCCTTTTGAAAAATTGTCCTTGTGTCAAAATGTTCTTATTGCCACAGGAAAACCTGAAGATTCATAAACCGAATACAACTGCAAAGTTTTGTTCGAATCAGTGATGCTCATGGTTTATGGTCAGACGCTTTCTTATGGAATCGTTCTCACCTTTCTATATGAGAAAGGCAAAAAAGTACCATAAAACTACATTATATAAAACGAGATAATCAAACGAAAGGATCTTCCTACTACAGATAAATGCTTACAAATGTTGTCTTATGACATTTTGACAATTATTTATATATATATATATTATATATATATATATATATATATATATATATATATATATATATATATATATATATATATATATATATATATATATATATATATATATATATATATATATATATATATATATATATATATATATATATATATATATATATATATATATATATATATATATATATATATATATATATATATATATATATATATATATATATATATATATATATATATATATATATATATATATATATATATATATATATATATATATATATATATGGGTGGGGCATTGTTATATGGAAAAACGTACTCAAAACCTAATCAACCGAGCAAGCACTTTTTTGGTTCCATTTGGGGTCAATTAGATTTGCCCCGGCATAGCGCATTGCGTTTGAAATTTGTTTGGAAATTAGTATGGGGAAACCTACTTTTTTACATTTTTGGTTTTACAGACTACAATTCTTCCTACAGTATCCCAGCAATTAGATAGTAGTGTAGTTCAGGATATGCTGAACAACTTTGCCGAAGAATGCATGGTGCTAGAATGTCTCTAGAACAAGTTATAGTTGTTCAAAGTTCGATAGATCGAATTAATTGCCAAAAATCATTTTTCTTGCCAACACTGCGGGTGTACCAACGATATTTCATATAGCATACCAAAATAACATCATATACTTTAGATTTACCACTTTGGTATGTTTGGATAAATTATTCAAAAGCCTTAGCTCAATTTCATGGGCGAAGGTAGTTTAGCAATAGGGCGTAGTGAGGGGAGTGGGAGGGGGAGGCTTCAACATATAGAAATTCTAACTGAAATAACTGAAATCTTGTCGAGTTGAAATGAATTATTTTAAAACATTTGCACAATGTCCTATGCATAACAGTAACGATGAAACGAAACATACTGTATCCCTCTACGTTGACTTTATATCAATGGAAGTAAAGTTGAAGACTGACTGGGTTGTGTAAATGTTGTAAAAAATAATTCATCTGAACATTTCATCTCGATAAGATTTCAGTTATTTCAGTTCAAATTTCCATATTTAAAAGTACCCCCCCCACCCTCCCCTCACTACGCCCTATTGCTAAAATACCTATACCTATGAAATTGAGCTAAGACTTTTGAATAATTCATCCTAACATACCAAAGTGGTAAATCTAAAGTATATAATGTTATTTTGGTATGCTATATGAAATATCATTGGTACACCCGCAGTGTTGACAAGAAAAATGATTTTAGCAAGTAATTCGATCTAACGAGCTTTGAACAGCTATAACTTGTTTTAGAGACATTCTAGCGCCATGCATCCTTCGGCAAAGTTGTTCAGCATATCCTGGACTACACTTCTATCTAATTGCTGGTATACTGCAGGAAGAATTGAAGTCTGTAAAATCGAAAATGCAAAAAAGTAGGTTTTCCCATACTAATTTCCAAACAAATTTCAAACGCAATGCGCTACGCCGGGTTAAATCCAATCGACCCCAAATTTTGCACAGTTGTTTGGGACCCCAAATGGAACCTAAAAAGTGCTGTGCTGAAAAAAACGATTATTTTGCCCCACCCTAATATATATATATATATATATATATATATATATATATATATATATATATATATATATATATATATATATATATATATATATATATATATATATATATATATATATATATATATATATATATATATATATATATATATATATATATATATATATATATATATATATATATATATATATATATATATATATATATATATATATATATATATATATATATATATACCGTTACAGTTACCGAACAGACCACGCCACCATCAAGAAGCACTATCAGCAGTAGCCAACGTGCCATGCCGGCACCTATGGTAGCAACCGACATCGGTGTCAGCAGTAATCGTCGTGACCAGCCCGCAGCCAGGATTCATCAGGTTACAACGAGTCGCTGATCATGCGACACATTCTCACCAACAGATTAGCTGACGAGAACAGTATGAATCAAGCATAGGTTAATTAAGCAAGAAAACGAATAAACGATTCATTCGGACTTCTACCCTCATAAGAATAAGTTTGATTTTTTTAAAAACCTCAACGCTGAGGTATAATTGATTACTGGCGCAGTCGGTAGGATGCGTCAGAGGTAAAGTTAAATTTGTAATTAAACTCTTGAGAGGGAGAAGTCTTCGGCGGGCAACATTACTGTTCATCCATACTGAAGTACATCATCCTATTCGACCAAGAGACGATTTCGAATTAGCAAAAACCCAGGCGCATCCTAGAGGACCGGCATCTCGTCCGAGGAAGCATTACTGGTGCCTGACCAGAAATTTGAGGTGAGTGCCCCAAAATTTTAATTAACCCTTAGTATAAGATAACAAGTGAAGTGTGAAAAGAGTGCAGTGATAAGTGTGAAGTGAGACACGCGATTTCTTTTTAATTTTCATGAAACGTGTGCTACGATCCCAAAAGAATATGTCTGAAGAGCAGGTACAAGATTTGCAGCAGCAAATCAGAAATCTAAACAGAGTTTTACAAGATCGCGATGAACAAATCGCTAACTTACAAGATCGCCACGAAAATGAGAACTCCGGTTCAATCTTGTCGACACAGATAGACGAAGAGTGTCAGAAGGGTAAAATACCGGACCTCATTAAAAATTTGCCAACATTTTCGGGAAATCCGATGCAGATAAACCATTGGATCACGTGTGCTGATCGTGTAATCAAAATATATTGTCATCTGATGGGCACGGAAATTTACGACCTGTGGCTCATGGAAGTGCGAAACAAAATTATAGGAGAGGCTGGAGATTTATTGGCCTCCAGTGGCACTCAATGGCAGCATCCTGCCGAATTAGTGAAATTTGTAGAAAAGCTATGCCTCGAAAAATTTATCGATGGCCTAGACGAACCATATTCATCGCACGTAGGGTTACTACAACCTACTAATACGATAAAGCGAATAAAATAGCTAGAAGAAATGGTGAATACGACATCAAACAAAATGGTCCCAGAACCTATCAAAATAATCCTTTGCCTAGACAAAACCCGAATGTTAGAACATTTCCTCACTCAAACTTACAATCATCATCTGGTGCAAACAGACCTATAAATAACTTTTCAAATTATCATCCAGCGGCAAGTCCCACTCGACCCGTAAACACTTATTTAAATTTCCAGCCAGGGGCAAGTCATATCAAAACTGAAACCGCACCGTTTATCAAATCCAATCAAATCAGATACACACAGAAACCAATTCAAGAACTATCGAATCAAGAAGTTGAAACTAATGAATACGAGTATGAACCCACATATTACTCAGAAACGGAGGAAAGGCAACATACAAACCCTCTGGAAGCATACATTGAAGAGGAGACCGGTAATGAGATAAATTTTCATACGGCCCTGAGTACACTGAATCTAAGATGAAAGCGGATTTCGTCCCTTTCATCGTAGTAGAGTCAAAATGGACCTCTGAAATTTTTAATTGATACAGGCGCTAATAAGTCTTTCATTAGTCCGCGTCATATAAATCTAGGCAATGTTTACGAAACCGCGACACCCATGAAGGTAAATAACGTCAGTGGCAGATTTGAAATAAACTACTATATGGAATTGAACCCTTTCTACGGAAATAATGGTTCAAAAGACTTAATTTCCTAATATACGAAATCCACGATTGTTTTGATGGATTAATAGGATACGAATCCTTGAGTCTATTAAACGCAGCTATTTCTACAAATTCAAATGTACTGCATTTGCCTTTTGCTGACATAATCATGCAAAAGAAATTCCCTGAAACATCAAAATTTCAACTTTATTCGAATGAGACAAAAGTGATCGAATTGCCGTTGTGTCAAAAAGACGGAGAATTTCTCGTTTCAAAGGACGTATTTATCGATGATAAAGCTTTTATTCATGCTGGTCTTTATAAAGCTGAAAACTTTTCGGCCCAAGTATTAATTACTAATACGAAAAATACTTATATCGAGTTAGAAATTCTGAAAGCAGATATTGAAGCTAATAATTTTGAAACCGACTATCCTTCAAAATCAGCTCCAGACACAAATGCACAAACCGATTTAATAGACCAATTACGCCTTGATCACCTTAATAAAGATGAACGTACTGGTCTTGTTAATCTAATTTCAGAATACCAATCGATTTTCCACTTAAAATCAGAAAAACTGACCTTTACAAACGTCGTAAAACACAGAATAGATACAAGCGATGATATTCCGATGTATACCAGGAGTTATAGATACCCGTCCTGTCTCAAGGAAGAAGTTCAAAAACAAATCAGAGATCTTCTTCAACAAGGAATTATAAGGCCCTCGAATTCTCCCTGGTCCTCACCTATCTGGGTAGTACCCAAGAAGATAGATGCCTCAGGACAAAAGAAATGGAGGCTTGTCATCGACTATCGAAAGCTCAATGAAAAGACGGTCGATGACAAATCGTCGTTGTTGTGCTATCTTATGACAAACGCCATTTTGGAGTGAACTGAGTTAGATATGCCATGTTACTAAGTTTTAAAATCTCCATAAAGTCGCGTTTTCAGAATTTTGAAATTCTACTGGGCTACTGAGATATAGCGAAACACGATTATGACAAGCGCCAATTTCTCGAGTGATCGAGCTGTGCTATCTTATGACAAAGAAAAAACAGACAACGTTCTTAGTTTGTTGGCTTGCTATAAGTCGAAAAGCTTATAGCAAGCCAACAGATGTCTCTGATGACATAGATAATTCCTATGCAGATCAACCATAAGCATTAGCTAGGTTCTTGTCTCGGGAGCAAAACTTTTCCAACCATAGTTTTTTTCTGGGCTGGTTGGCTTATATATTCATGATTATTGAACAAATTTCCTTTTGAGATTTCCACTTGTTTTGGAAAGTATACCGAAATGTAGTGATGGATTATGCAAGAAGAACATTTGTTTCGTCTAGTCACCTGTCAACAATAACATTGTTTGATATACATTGTCTCTAAATTGTCAATGAAACCAATTTTTGTTCATTGTTTTTTCTGAATAAAGGAGGAAAATTGGAAAAACTTTGTGTTCTAATAACATCATTTTGTAACCTGATATTGCTGCTATCGCATGGAAAAGTATGATATTGGACATAGTGATCTATAACGCATAATTTTACGAATCAGTTATAATTCATTTTTATATGAAATCTTCTGTGCACATTTGTGACACGTCATACATATTTTATCATCAATACACACTTATGACACGTATGTGAGCGACTTTGGTTTACATTTTAAGCAAAAACTGTAAATATAGTCAACCGATCTTCGTACAAATCGAGAGTTTACTTCAGAAAATATAGAAGCATCGAATGCCTTCTCCGAAAAGCTTCTAACATTTATAAATTTTAAGATATTCAATCTCAAACTTTAAAAATCGTTTTTCTCGAAAAGTGCTAAATGGCGCTTGTCATAAGCACAACAGCGACGAAATACCCAATCCCTAACATTACCGAAGTACTAGACAAACTCGGTAGATGCAATTATTTTACCACACTTGATTTAGCCTCGGATTTTCACCAAATAGAGGTAAACCCACGGGATATCTCTAAAACTGCCTTTACAGTAGAACACGGAAAATATGAGTTTGTGAAAATGCCCTGTGGGTTAAAGAACGCTCCATCCACATTTCAAAGAGTGATGAATAACGTTCTACGAGATTTAATTGGAAAGGTATGTTTGGTGTATATGGATGACATCATCATATACTCCACATCACTACAGGAACATTTAATAAATTTACGAAAGGTATTCGACGCCTTGCATAAAAACAATCTGAAGGTCCAATTAGACAAATCAAAGTTTTTGTGCAAAGGTAATCGCTATCAAAAACTGGCCAATCCCTAAAACGGAAACAGAACTAAGAGGTTTCCTTGGTACACTAGGCTATTACCGTCGTTTTATCAAGGACTTAATGTGTCTAAAACCAGATTTATGCTCTTCCATTCTAAGCATAAAAAGATAATTCAACCTGCTGGTCTCACTGTGAATGGAGAAGTAATACCCTGTGTTGATAGATTCAAGTACCTCGGTCTGATAATGGATCCCACACTGTCCTGGAATTATCATTTAGACTCACTTGAAGGCAAGCTCTCGAGTATCTGCGGTTTAATAAGAAAAGTTGGCGAATTTCTTCCAACTAAAGCATTAGAGAAGCTGTATTTTTCTTTTTTCCACGCCCGTCTGCAATATCTCGTCTTAATTTGGGGCTCTGCCAGCAAGCAACGTCTCAAAAGAATACAAGTTCTGCAAAATCGGTCGCTAAAGACGACTTACAAGCTACCTCGAATGCATTCATCTGTTTTGCTATTTTCAGATAGTCGTGTCTCTGTTCTACCAGTTATTGGATTGTACCACCAGCAGATTATAGCATATACTCATGCCATCAAGAGCGGACGTAATATTATATCCAATGTGAACTTCCACGTAATCAACCATAGTCATCACACGAGACAAGCTCATCATATACCTGTTCTGAAACCAAGGACTGACTACGGGAAGAGGAATCTAGCATACCTTGGACCCTTTCTTTACAACCGGATACCAGAAGATATAAAGCGTATTTCGAACACGCCACTATTTAAATCTAAGCTTAACTTACATCAGAAATCAAATGTTCATAGATATTTATTGTAAATTTTACGTGTAGTAGCTACCCCTCGCAAGCGTAAATGTACATCGCTCATCCCCTTCAAAGAGTCAGAGGCTCACTGGGGATGCTGAACATGTCTCGGTGTCGTTTGTCGTGGTTGTGGCCAGAGTGCTTGCTCTGGTACACAATGTACCCAACCTCCAGGGGTATAACTGGAATGTATGTGTGACACCAATGTAAGTAATCTATTTCAATAAAAAAAAGGAAGGGAGAGAAGGTTGAACATACAGACGAATTCATAAAAACGTTCAATAAATGCAAAATTTTATTGACTAGTAGTCACTTTTTACAATATCTGGATTTTTCGATGTACTTTTTTGCCATAGATAAGAGGACGACCAGCCTCTTGACCTTAACAAGCTATTCAAAATTAGACAAGACATAGTCGACGAGGTTACCTTGCAGCTAAATAAAACAGCTCAAAGAAATACCGATTACCATAATAGAACTAAAGAAGAGGTACCAAACTTTGCGGAAAATGAAGAGGTATTTAACGCAATTCAAGGAATCAAGAAGAAGACCAAACCCAAATTCAAAAAAATTAAGGTCAACGTAAATAGATTTAAAACAATTATAGATTCCAGAGATATAAAGTGCCATAAAACCAAATTAAAACGCAGAATAAAACGCTAATCCAAATTTTATTTCTACAGGAATGACACCCACACTATTCATAATACTAATGATGAATTTGGCAGTGACAAACACGGTTGGACAGAAACGAATCCAAATTTACGACCTTACGAACAACCCCGGACTGGTGTCGTTGCAACTTGGAGCTGGGCGAATAAAAACAGGATCACACAAAATTTTCCACGTAATATATATTGCACATTTAGATTCAACACTCTCTAAAATCAGAGCGATTGTGAATGGCCTTAGCATATTTAACGTAGGAGACACCGTAGTTCTAATTAATAAAAAATTAGATATGATTCAAAAAACCTACAAACACCTCGCACCCATCACTAGAAACAAAAGAGGTCTGTTTAATGGTATTGGAAGTATGATCAAAATTATTACAGGGAATTTAGATCACCAAGATTGACAATCTAAAATATCTCACAAAAATAGACAGTCAATTAAACAATCTGCTAGAACTAAACAAAGCTCTGGTTACGGAAAATAACGAACAAGTGAACATAAATCATAAAGTTCAAGACAGGTTGAATAGGATCATTAACGCCATAAATAACCAACAAGATGTCATTAAAAGTAATCTCATTCGATACAGACAGGACATTCTAAACGGAAGAAACATTACAGACGAAATAAGAATTCTTAAAGAAATGTTCAATCTTAATCTTAACGTAGATCTCTTAGCAAGTCATGTGAACAATATTTTCGAAGCTATACAAATGTCTAAAGTAAAAACTATTTCCAAAGATATCTTATCCATAGAAGAGCTAAATGAGGCTGCTAAAATATTACAAAATGAAAATGTTATTATCGACAGTTTTGATCAAGTTATAGAGTATCTAGATATTATTGTAGTCCACAAACATTCAAAAATTATATTCATTGTACTGATACCGCAGCTAAAGAGGGACGTCATCGAGCATCAACTACTAGAACCAATGGCTAAAAACGGAAAGCTGCTAAATCTACATTCTTCGGAAGCATTAAACAATCGGAATTCAACATATCTAATCATTGGAGAATGCAGGAGGATAGGAGAGAGTGTTATATGCAACGAACAAAACGTTAAGGACGTTTCAAGAGACACGTGCTAATCGAAACTATTAAGAGTAATATCCGGCAGCTCATGGAGGCAGAAGTCGAACACCAAGTCAAACAAATCTCAAGTAATTACATACTCATTACAGGAGAAGAAGTCACTCCTATAACTTCAAATTGTGGGCTCTCCAACCGAAACATATCTGGAAACGTACTAATATTTTTCAAAAATTGTACTGTTACCGTCAACCACACACAGTTCATAAACATTCAATATGTTTCAAAACAACAACCCTTAATAATCACATTGCATGGATTAAAAATCATCGGTAAAACTATCAGTACAAATTTCACACTCCAGAAACTGAAGGAAATCAATCTTCAAACCAGACAACAATTACAATTTTTACACAAAGAGCAGAAAAATTAATTTCTTGCAACACTAATACTAATCAATACTATCGTCGTCATTTTGACACTCTATCTATCCAAATATCATTCCACGTGCAAACCAAAGTCGAATCACCAAAACGAACCGGGACGGTTCGTTCTTCAGGAAGAAGCAGTTACCGAGCAGACCACGCCACCATCAAGAAGCACTATCAGCAGTAGTCAACGTGCCATGCCGGCACCTATGGTAGCAACCGACATCGGTGTCAGCAGTAATCGTCGTGACCAGCCCGCAGCCAGGATTCATCAGGTTACAACGAGTCGCTGATCACGCGACACATTCTCACCAACAGATTAGCTGACGAGAACAGTTTGAATCAAGCATAGGTTACCATAAGCAACAAAACGAATAAACGATTCATTCGGACTTGTACCCTCATAAGAATAAGTTTGATTTTTTTAAAAACCTCAACGCTGAGGTATAATTGATTATATATATATATATATATATATATATATATATATATATATATATATATATATATATATATATATATATATATATATATATATATATATATATATATATATATATATATATATATATATATATATATATATATATATATATATATATATATATATATATATATATATATATATATATATATATATATATATATATATATATATATATATATATATATATATATATATATACATATATATATATATATATATATATATATATATATATATATATATATATATATATATATATATATATATATATATATATATATATATATATATATATATATATATATATATATATATATATATATATATATATATATATATATATATATATTATAGTCCGCCTATAATTCCTTGATTGATAGATTTTACCAGCGGACATACCTATAAATAAAGTACAATCAATCTTCGTCTTGATCATACTTCGGTACGCAATTATTTATGCATATGGAGCATGATCCAGCTATTTACTGCTACCTGGTTAATGGTTCAATTTATGTACTCTAGTTTCATATTTGATCATCAATTTTGTTCCTAGATTGTACTCTTCCAAGGCATCTTGCTGCACCGATCCAATGTTGGTACACGATGGGTGGTGCATAGAACGATCACCGAGCGTGTGGACTAAAAAATATAATACACACAAATAACTTAATTTAAAAGTAAAAATAATAACATTCCCTTGCTTCCAGACCGTTCAGCACGTAGTTCAATGATCTTTCGTGTCTTAAACCAGCCGGCACCATAATGCACAGCCAGCAGCGAAGCAGAGCACAATAAATTCGTTCGCTCAACCGTGCGCTCAATCTATCTGGCGGAGAGCATCCAGCAGGTACCGTAGTTAGAAAGGAATACCACGCACTGAAGAAGCACGCAGTTAGTGCTCATTCAATCATCGGTTGAAGCTCTGAAGGCACTTTTACAGTCCAACTACGCCTTTCGAAGATTGCTAATAACGTAAATGCATTTAACGAAAGCACTTAACTTATTGTTGACCTATCCATTTCAGTAAATTGTAGACATGCATAGTTCGATTTCCTTCTTCCATGTGATTTATTCTCTCCGCTTCTGATGGATTTTGGGATCTGACCGAAGTTGAAGTTGCTGCAGCTGCAGATGATTTAATGAATAATCCCAAACTTACCCTCCGAACGGTGCAATGTGTAAACGTGATAAAATTGAATTGATTTCGTTTTCTTCAATGATGATAATGCGGTAATGATGGCTTGATTGGAAGAAAAAGCGCTCTAATGAAGACGCGGAAGGAACAAAGCAAGACGACCGCTAACGGAATACCATATTATTTTGCGAGAAAGTGTGAATTCGGAAAGTGGCAAATCTACAATGAACGCTTACTCAACAGCATTTAAATCTTTTGATGACCTGCGTAGCGGGGCACCGCAGTACCTAGATGCGCAACGTTCAGTGGTTCGAAAAGAATCGGAAAAAAATTCGGTTTTCTCTTTAATATTTTGATTGTTTTATTTGACCTAGGCAAAAGCAAGATTGCGGCCGCGTAGATCGTACAAATGAATTAGTTTTATCACATGGACCGAATAATATTTTCAAAAAATCACATCTGGTTTCGGTTGTACAACGCACTATGGTCCCAAAGCTGTATTTAGGAAGACAAAACTGTTTGTGCCTAAACAGTTGGTTTTAGATATATAGTATCTTCGGAAAACTTTCTTAGAACTTTCTTGCCGATTTTTTTATATTAGTTGAATTAGGGTGGTCCTTGTGGTTAGGGTGTTCAACGTATCAACTTCTTAGATATGTAAAATTAAGCTACCTAATGTTCTACAAAGTCATAAATTAATCAAATTAGAGCAACTTTTCTGAAGATATATAGCTTTGAAAAAAAACCATTTTTGTTTTGAAAATCGCCTGTAACTATTCAAACAAAAGAGATAGAAACTTCATTGCTTCGGAAAAAATGTGTAATTACAAAAGTTCTAAAAACCTTTAGAACAAAGTATTGGCGAGAAATTAACACATAAAAAGATATTAATAGAAAACCAATTTTTAAAGAGCCACCCTACCTTAAATATTGCAAAAATCATAGCCCATGAACCATTAGAGATAGCCACATACTTTCTTCAGAAAAGTTGCTCCAATTCCATTGATTTATAACTTTGTGGAACATTATGTAGCTTAATTTTACATATCTAAGAAGTTGATACTTTGAACACCATAACCACAAGGACCACCCTAATTCAACTAATATAAAAAAATCGGCAAGAAAGTTCTAAGAAAGTTTTCCGAAGATACTATATATCTAAATCCAACGGTTTAGGCGCAAACAGTTTTGTCTTCCTAAATACAGCTTTGGGACCATAGTGCAACGGTTGAGTTTATATTGATGATATAATCAACTGTATAGCACGTATATTTCAATAAGTAGAAAGATATCCTGCTTCGGCGAAAAATTGTTTTGAGTCTGTGCTAGTTGGGTTTTTACTCACCGCAGCGCTTATACCTCAGCACTCGATCTGGTGACTTGAAATGTAGATGGCCAAAGGAGAGAATCTTTGCTAAACTCATAGAGAAATAACCAATTAAATAGTAGGATTTTTACTCAACAGATTCTACTCATGGTACAGATATATTTATGAAAAGTATCGGAGTTGGGTACCTTTATTGCTATCTTTGGATTTAGTTCCATATACCTCAACTAGAGACAAATAAAAAATATAACATTTGACGGAACTAACATCATTCGATTTAAATATATGATATGATGGAAATATAACATGTCTTAACTTGTAAATTAATATCGGATTTTTTGGAAATTGAAAACCCTATGTCATTACATTAAAGTACTAATAACTTGTTTGATCAACTCAGATCATATTACGCTAGTCGTTAAAGTTGTTAAGAATAACATAGACTATGAGAACGTTAAGCCTGCCGATAGATGGATACTTACAAAGCCGATACAAAGTGGCTAAATATAAAATTATGGTTGTATTTTTTCGCACAAGCTTCAATCCATTAAAGAAATGTCTAAATGACTGCTGTCCCACAAGTGTGATAAGAAAATAACGACTCTCTGAGCAGATTTCTAGTTGTGTAAAAATATCTCAGACGTCGCTTCTTGAAATTTTTTATAACTATTCCTAACGAAGGGTGTTCGGTTTTATAACAAAGTTGTAAATAATAAAATTAGCTTGCAGATTCTCAGTTATGGTGATAATCCAATGTAACTATACAGATCCATTTAGCAACGTAAATGCGAACAAAATAGTTTCTCCCTTTCAATTATCGAAAAAAACGACCAAGAGATGGACCTAGGATATAAAAAAATGTCGTTTTTCCTCAATAGTACGCACCCTCCTTCAAAGTGGAACAAAAGTCTACAATTACATTGAATCGTCTGAGAGTTGCACTTTTTTTCACATTGATGGAGTATGCATACACTTGACACAATTATGTGATAGTCCAATTTGGTGTGGCATGTGCAAATCTTGGAACTGTTAAATCTAGTCCAGTATTTTAATGAATCATAAAATTATATGAAAACATTAGTTACCTTGTTGCTTAAATTTTCTCTGCAATGGCTCTTCATACACATCAATCACTAATAGTAAAAGATATTAGAAACATAGAGGCATAATCTCCATTTAAAATTAACTTAAATTTGGAAACCCTGCAAATGAAGTTGACAACTGATTTTGTATGCAGAATAAAAAGTGAAAACAATTTGCATCTTGCCTACTATGCCTTATGCCAGATATCCAACAACTCGTAAGTTGTTTCCTATTTACGAACTAGTTGATTTTGATGCTCGAAGTTAGCACCAAATACAAATATGTATTTGTTAGCACTCAGAAAATTTTCTGAATATAATTTCGAGGAAATTGCAGAACATTAAATTAAAAATGTTAATAAATAGACATGGACATTCGATCACATCACATCACAGATTGTGTGTAAATTGATTTGATTTCTTATTTAAAGTCAATTATATTAATGTTCGTAGTTCAATTATTATACTCAGGGCTATTGGGATAAATTACGGGCTCGTTTAAGCTCGAAATCTATTGAAAGGATAGTTATCTGCTTTTAAGTATAGTGCATATAAAGTTTTGTGGCAGAACTGTAGTAGAATACACTGAGTAAATTGATTTTATATATTATTTTTTTTGGTTTATATTCCGTCGTTCTCTGTCGGCAATGAGTGCCTATCACCGACGCCAGAGAGGTGTTTCCACAACCAGATATCGGGTCATCAAAACATGGACCGGGACCAACGGTTCTACTTCCCTCGTGAAGGAAGTCGTGACACAGAGTTTTCACCTCAGAAAATCTCACCGACCTCGACTGGGAATGAACCCAGACCCACTGGCCTAAGTGGCAATCACGCTTACCACTAATCTACCAGCGCAGCCTCTGATCAAAATTTGGTCAAACAAGAATGCATGAAGATTTATTTTTGTATTAAAAAAGCATTTTTTTCATAAGTTCAATTAGTATAAAATACAGAAAAATATTCAGCGTCTTTTAACTACTGCCATCAAATTACATACACCCCTCTCGTCCACTTTGTTTGCCACAGCCAGTTTAACTATTATGGGTCTTCTGCAGGTTCCGCTTGACGATGGACTCGATTAGGCCGTTCCCTAGTGTGTAAGGAGTGTTCTTGTTCTTGTCCGCCACCTGAACGTTGTTGGCGACATATCACTAAATGTCCTTTTTCCGTAATGGCAGGAGACAAAATCCAACCAATAGCATAGAACGATCGCGTTGCTTCATGTAAGGTAGCCAACGTTTTTTTCATGCACTCTTTCACGTAATATACAGAAAGCATGCCGAATCAGATATTTCTGTGTGAAGTTGGACAGCTTCAAATGCTTGAAAATATCGACCACTTTACCCTTCCGGTTGGCATTACTCTGGCGGCAGTTGATTTGGCTACTTTTAAAGTTTTCGCTAACTCGGCGTGCAAAGTAGTTCGGATTCAGGCGATACGTGAGCAAAATTTCGCTGCGTTGCTCTTCTTGCTTGGACGACACTTTTATAACTGACTGCTATAACTGCTTGGACGGCACTTTTATAACTTTTATAAGCAAATGTGAAAATCAAAAAAGAGGCATCTTTATGCACGCAGGCAGATTAGGGTTTTTCAGATTTTGAATACTGTCCAAAGAAATGCGTCAAGCTTAAGTCGACCAAATTTTGATCGTAAAACCATTTAAATATTTCTACGAAATTTTTAGTGATTTTAAAAGAAGCCGAAAGCATAGGGTGAGCGGTCCATTAGTAATGATTTTTTCCCTTTTCGCAATGCACACGCTTACATTACATTCACATTAAGTCACGTTCGTTTATGCAAATGAAATTGTGATACATCGATGTTTTCAAATGTGTGTAGTGCGAGATACATGCGTTGCACATCTAAATTTTTTCGAAATGGTTCAAAATTTCGAGTGGGTAATTACCCACTCGGTTATTTTCGAGTGGGTAGTACTACCCACGCTTTCCGCCGGCCCTGACGAGTACAACTGTACGTCAATGATTCTTCTTAAAACATTTTTTCAAATAACCTAAGTGTATTAACCCTAGAACGTTGCACTTCCGTTTCCACCCTAGAACGTTGCACTGCACTGGGGTACAAATGTACCCCACGCGTTTAATTGCAATTTTCGCAGGTAAAAATGCAAGGAAGGGAATGTATAATACATCATTTTCTTCGTTTTTTAATTGCGAAAACAGCTCTGTAAGTAAAAGTACGGAATTAATTGCAACAATGATACATAAATTGGTTTAAACAAAAAAGGGAAAAAAATTTGACTTTATTTACAAAAAATACTATAACTTTGCGAATTTTTAACCGATTAGTAAAAAATCAAATGACCCTAAAAGTTGAAAGAATAGTCTAGAAACGGTATAAAATGGAAATTCGATATTTTTGAAAAAGTGCAATTATTTGAAAAAGTGAAAGTTTAAAAATCGGGTTTTGGAAAATACCATGAAATGGGATGGAAATTGAAATGAAAAATATATTTATGACCAGTAGTAGTATTGGTAACACGCAACGTACATTGTAGTACATTGGTAACACGCAACGTTACTGTTACAGCAGTTACTGTGCGTAAATTATACTTGCGAGCCCATTGTTTTAAAAAAAAACTATAAAAAACAATAAAAATCAGCAAAAAATGAGAACGATTTTTTTTTCTACTTCAAGATTGAATTAAATTAATTGAATAAATGATTAAAAACGATTATATAGCACTAATTGTTACTTATGTAGTGAAACAACTAGTATTTAAACTGGTGTTGTCACCAGTCACATTTGCACTGACAGAAGGAAACCTGACAAAACACTAACGGCAACCGTACATTGGGGTACAAATGTACCCCACGCCAACTTTGACACCTGCTCCCACGAAGCAAACTGACTATACCACTTTTTCCTACTCTTACTAGGAACTCTAAATTGAATTATGGTTAGGGTCCCAGGTCGATAAATGCCAAATTCTCGTCTTCACACGGCTCCAAAGCAAGCATGGGGTACATTTGTACTCAAGCGCAACGTTTTAGGGTTAAGACAGGAATTTACGACACAATTTAGGGGTGCCGCAAGCTTGAATGCGTTTTAATAAAAATTTAAAAATTACTTTCGAATTCTAGACTATATAAATTGGTCAGTTCTGCGGATGTTCTTCAACAAGCTGGGAGGTCACAATTCGAGTCAAAATATCAATTTCATTTAACATTCCTAGCACCTAGCCAAAAAAAAGTTACACAGAGCCCCAAACCTCCAAATTAGTCGGAACACTAACTTCAAGCTAATCTCTTGCCCAGTATTATAAGGCCAAACATGATCCACTTCGACACGTTTTTTTAGCTAGCCGGGTCAAAACCGGTAGTATTCACCAAAAATTGTAACTAGAAGTTCTACCAACTAATTTATCTTCAAAAACATTTAGATTTGGATTAAAACCATTCTGAAAATTGAGTTTGAAATTCGGATCAATACTACCAGTCAACACCTAATTCTTATAGAAAGTTAACATTTCAATTATAAGCACAATTCCGTAGGCAAATGCAATTGAATGTCATAACAAACCCAACATAGGCTCCTTGCATTCTCGCTAGTGATGTTGAACTAACATTTATTCGCTTCCTCGGCTTTGAAGAAAAAAAACATTCATCTCAAATGTTTTTTGTGTGGTGGATATCTCGTAGTATATTAGCTGAAATGTACAGCCTCCCACGATTCTTGCTATCATATATGCTATGCTACGCTATGATATGCTAATACAAATATTTAATGTAAGACACCAACATAGGTAACATTGACATTCATTTATTTTGACCTTTGGTGAGACCTGATTCTACTTCTACATATTTCGGGTGCAGAAAGATTCTTCATTTCATTAATATTGCTTTTCTTCGGAGAATACCAACTTATCGAAGAAGTATCACTCATTGCCCATCCAAGAGAGTCTGATTCAACACCCACGAAAAATAGACATCACACATCAAAACGGACTAGATGCAGTATAGTAGACATTCATAATCCTCGTGCATGGCCTTCAAAACGACGCACAGTGACCACCCTCCATACAAAAGTCGGACAAAACTCTAAAAGGTGTCCGAATTTGATGAAAACTTCACTTTGGGGTAATTTTGTGACGCTGAATTCATATTCGATGCCATTTTTTACAATTCAATATTTTAATACTTAGAGTGGCTCAAAAATTCAACATTTACGAATACAAAACGCACTATATTTGAAAATTCATTTTCAAAAAAATGAAGTTTAGTGAATTAAAAGAACACATTACATTACATTACGAACCCCAGGGTAACCACTACCATGCGTCTCCTTTAGGCCTATCAAGAAAAATCATCTTTTTCATACCTCGGGACATTCATTTCCGGAAAGTGCAATAGTTTTCGAGTAGCATGGACTACAAGTGATCTTTCCAAACTGTTTCAAAATATGTTAATTCCATGCACGGTTTATGATTTTTGTATATGTCTGAGCGACTAAACCGGACGGGAACTATAAACCCAAGAAATAGCCTTTACAATGAAACTGGTTGGACCCTAATCGGAATCATAACTGAAATTTTAATTGCAGTAGTTTCAGTACAGTTTTGTTCAGAATTGAACATCAATTTCGCTTTTAAAGTACTGCAAAAAATCTAACTTTCATCTTTAATATTTTGAAAAAAAAACAAACATGAAACATTATATTGTGAAAAATCAAAAATAAAATTTTGAGATTTTGTCCAGCTAGGCGACGTTGTGCGATGAGTCGTCATCCTAGGGCAACAACTCCCCCATCCAAAAACACCAAAACAGGGTCTGTTTTCACATCCAACCAAAAACGAATTGAAACACGGCGGAAAGGAGACATAAAAATAAACACGAATAAATCAACATGCGAGTAAATCGGATAGAGCCAAATTGAAGTAATATATTTTATTTTCGCTCCAGTAATTCTCCTTATGCTTCTGCATAGCTCGACTCAGAAAATATATATTTGAGTCATGCTACTCGAAGTGAGTGTGCATGTAGTCGTGTTAAGCCGCGTGTCTCCAATAATTTTGGTGCGGAAAAGAGGCACAATATCCAGACATCCAATTCTATATGGGATACAACACTTGAGGGAGGAAACATATGAGTCACAGCCATAATTGTGAGTGCCTTTTTCGGAATGCATTTTGCTACACGCGACACCAATCGTTATGGTTTGAAACAGCTGAAGTTCCGTAAATTAATACAGTCGGGTTTGAGTCGATGTCAGCTAATTTCAAGTGGAATTAATTGAACTGCTGTTCAATAAACTTCGCTTGTTACGATTCTTTCACATAGTTTTGCTTCCTTCGGTAGCTCCGTCACCGTTGAAATGGCGCAGTAAATATCCAGTAAAATGTCGTTCGTTCGGTAAGTAAATTCTGCTTGGAATACAGTTATATTTAGATTGTGTATCTGCGTGCAATTATCCACAAAACCTAAAACGATGACTTTATGCTGAGAACGAGTCGCATCAGCCGATATCAGCAAGAAATTTAGATCAAAATGATTTTGACAAAGGCTTAGCCTTGAAGCCCCTAGTACACTAGTGTACGAAATTTCGTATGAACATTCATCAAAATTCATCAAAAATCTTCACCATTTATTCGTTTGTTAAATATTTCATACAGTCCAAGGAATTGAGATTCTCAAATTTTAAGATCTTTAGGATCTGTAAAACTAGCTGATTCCTATTACACCGGACTCTCCATAATTGTAACATCAATATATGGTTAAGCTCCAATCTACCTCAATTTGTAGAGTGCGGTTAACCGAAAATTGATACCGACACAATTAGTATGAGTAGGAAGGATATGCCTCGAAAGATGCTAATAACCCACAACCTTGTTAACGTCAAACCCAGAAAGAAATAAGTAAGAAAACAGATAGTTGAAGGGCGAATTTCAAAATACAACAAAACCAAGAAAGAAAATAATAAAAAGAATAGATATTTTCACATTGTGTATAAACCCAACAAAAGACTCGCACACGCTACTCCTCAACTTGGTGGTTCTCCCAAGTGACGAAAGTGAAGCATTGCGTACAACACATCCTGGCTGCATTGGCTCACCGTGTTATGACTTTGGCCGTGTTGACAATTGTATACACAAGTGGTCTCCTGCACAGTGAAGAAAAACACGACAAATGATGATGACTAATCCAACTGTGTGTTGCTGCCTTGTCCTGCCACAGAATCGATAGTAAGCACGCCGAAAACAATGCTAGAATGAAGGGTGTGGAGCGGGGATTTCCTATCGCCCAACTTCCTTTCCATGAATGTCTGGTACGTCTGCACTTCTCAACATGATTTGAATATTTTCGTCGTCATTCCGGTTGATGTCGTTGTAGCAGTAGCATGTGTGCTGTATAATAAATGCGGCATGCCAGACGATCAGATTGCCAGTATATGCACTTTAACTTTTCAACACTATCTTAAGTTCTTTCTTCGACGATTATGCACATGCATGTCCTGAATGTTGAGAATTAAACAGGCAAGATGTAACGACAACAAGATGTCTTGGTTTACTCTGGACATAAATCATCTTGGTAAAGAATATGGGGGAACTAGGAGTAAACTGAACAAGAACCATTCATAAATAATGTTACAAGAATAATCGACGAATTGGGACAATGTCCGTGAGATGATTTATTCAAATACAGGTATTCGCCATTTATTTTCAATTTTTCTATATTGTAACTAGGAGAGCCTGTGCATTTTCCAACTTCAACGAATCATTAAAATTTAACTCTATATTTTCAAGTTGTGAAGTAAAATAATAGAAAGCCTAAAATAGCAAGCTGGCATTAAATGTGAATATCTTTGACAAGCATCGCTAACAATTCAAGTTTTTGATTCTCGCAATTGTACTTTTCATCCACTTCTAGTCGGCATCTGCAAAAGCACACCCATGGCCTGTTGGATACTACAAAGCATAGTTTTTCAATTAGTACTTAGTAATTAGTACTACTGAATGCAAATATGGTACAGACCTAGTACTCAGGCGTACGATGTAGAAGAGCACAACTCCAATCACGGATCGCTCAATTATCAAAAAACGATCAGCGGGACAGTAGTGTATGACATTCCATCCATCATTAATTGTACATTCCGTCTGACATTGGTCCGATATTGACCTTATATTCGAACCATTTTTCCCATACATTTCATGAAGAACTGCCATTAATACAGATTTTTCTGTATTATACAGATTTTAAGCACATTGTTCTAACCTGATACAGAACACAGATTTAATACAGATTTTCAATACACAATACAGATTTATATAGATTTTTTGAAGTTTCAATTGACAATGGTTTGCTGGACTCTTCATGCAGCCGTTTTCATTAACAAGGCCATTTCTTCAATAAATTATTGTCAACTGACCCATAACACTTATTTCATTCCAATGGGGCGGGAAATCACTTTTTTTAAATTCCTTTGTTTATAATTGAATTTATAGTAGACAATACTTGTATAAATGCGCATCAATTATCAAAATTCTTTTTCTTCATTGAACACAGAAAAAAAATTTGTGCAGATTTTCAACGAAATCTAGACGAAAGACGACTATTAGCAGCAACAACCGGTGGGTGGCCCAAGCAAATTATCATGGGTTCAGACACTGTTACAGCTCAGCATCATTCACGTTCACTCCATTCGCTCTTATTTTCGTCACCACCGACCGATCGAGGTAGGCAGTGAGCACTGTTTCACTCACAAAGATGAGAGGATATGAGAATGAAATCCAACCGAGTTGCCAGTTGCTCATTATGTTTTCTTTAATGTCAATATATTGCTTAGTGTGATAAAATATGTTTAAGGATTATAGTCAAATCGACCACCGTCATAGGCTGTATCAAATAAAGTAAGGAAAACGGACCGCGACTTTGCATTTGTTATTCTCAAAACTATTCCCGTTTTATCGGTTTCAAACTGGTTTCCGTTTCATCGGTCTTGCGGTTACCCGTTGTCTTGATGAGAACCTAGAGTCCAACGAAAATCTTCGGCCTCATACGCCCGATCAAAAGACAAATCGAGGCAGCACAACGTAGGCCCGTCGCCGTCGCCATCTCCATGTGCCGTCTTCCATCTGCACTACGGTGTAACTCCACCGTAGTGCAGATGGAAGACGGCACATGGGGACGGCGAATGAACCATGAGTTGCATCAGCTGTTGGGGGAGCCGCCCATCTGTCATACCGCGAAAATCGGACGACTACGGTGGGCCGGGCACGTAGCCAGAATGTCGGACAATAGCCCGGTGAAAACGGTTCTCAATTGCAATCCGACCGGTACAAGAAGACGTGGCGCGCAGCGAGCACGATGGATCGACCAGGTGGAAGACGATTTGCGGACCCTTCGCAGACTGCGTGGCTGACGACGCGCGGCCATGGACCGAATGGAATGGAGGAATCTTTTGTATACGGCACAGGCCACTTCGGCCTTAATCTGTTAATAAATAAATAAAACGTAGGCCCTAACGAAACAGACATAATCAGGTCCTTAAAAAACCATCAATATAGTTCACAACCATCCGCACACCAACTTATTCTTAACCAAATTTTAACAGTTTAAAATGACGATAACGAGCATCTTAACAAATTTTTCTCGATTTCTTCGGTACATTGAAAGTTTCCAAAAATGTAATTATTTTTTAAAATGCACAAGGAAAGAGAATACTGTTCTTTTAAACTTAAAATGCGAATTTCGAAGGTCCTGACGAAACAATATTTGGCCGTGACCGAAATTACAAAAGGCCACTCAAATGAGCTTAAGACATTGGTTTCCAGACTAAAGCAAGTCTCAGACAAGCTCCTCATGAAGGAGTATTGTATCCACATACCAGCCCACAAAGTTGAGATAAATGGCCTAGTCACCAACTCACGTTTGACATGCATGGATTTTCTGGTCACGGGGTTGTATGTTTCAAAGATTCCCAGCTCCAGCCAGTAAAGATTTTGCATTACAAACTATGACAATCAGGATCAGTCACAAAAGACGGTACAAAATTCACACAATTTGGCAATGTACACTCCTATCAGCTGACTTTCGCCGGGTCAGTTTTGCCGTCCTCTTGTACAAGATACGTATACCTGTTCGCCCATTTGTACCACGAGGTCATGAATTGATGATGCCTGTAGTGCGAATGCTGAGAAGTCCCGCGAACAAACAGCTCGAGAAGAATCTCTCAAAAGACGCTCTAAGGACTTCTTTGCAGAAATGCTAAGGAAAGCTACGCTACCGATCATAACAGACTTTTATGCTTTCTTGGGGTGGGGACAGAAAGTGTGCACCTTTTACTCTGCCTAGAAGCTATACATAGGCAGAATATTTCCTCACCTGAAACTTCCTATAAAGACCAAAAGGGGGTCCACCAAATATAACAGATGGAACTTTGAAATCGAACAAGGAGTTCCCAGCGCTATCAGAGTTACAAAAAACCGCAAGTGTTCTAATAATTTAGCCAAAGATTCAAGCTAGTGCTGGAGTGATGAAATTCTCTGATGGCGAGCTTGTTATATACACCTTCCAACATTCCTGATCCCCTTAACCGCTTCATGCTAATGTTGTTTATAAACAAAAACATTTCAAAACAGATGTAACTTATAGTTTAAACAAGATTTGGTCACAGACACAGGTATGGTTAATAACTGGGACTATTATTTTTTCTTTAATCTGATTGGAGTCCGCTACAGCAGTGCTGCCAGGATCATTTTCAGTAAGCGATGAAAAATGAAATTTTTTTATATTTACACTGACTTATTGAAAACTTATAGAATCTGTTAATTTAGATTTTCTTCGACTAATTTTTTGTGCAATTTGACTCTTGTAAATATTCTTGAATTATAGTATGCATCGGAAGGCAAAAATTGAGCAGCTTCTAGCACAACGAGAGAATGACATATCTTATTTGTGTTTCCTGATCTCAACAATCTCAAGAGAAAATTGTTTTAGAACCCTATATACGCTAGAAAAAAGTTGGTCAAAAAAGATTAAAATGCGACCGATACAGTCGACAAAATCGAGTCCATTGAAGAACTGCCAACGGAGGAAGAGTATACTTTTTTGTATGGCGTGATTTACGCTCAGACAAATCGCGTACCAGACTGGACGCTGCGGACAGTCTTCCACCCCGTGGTGGAATAAAGGGTGCTCAGACTTGTACGCGGAGGATGCTTCCGAATATAAAGACTCCCAGAAAGTTAGAACGCCGGTTTACTTTAACAAGGACGCGACTGTGGAAACGATAACGCATTTATCGGAGTCGGTTCGTCCACGGGTTAACGAGAGACACATCGATAAGCAAGTGAGAGGGGTCGCCATTCCAAAACAGGGAAAACTAGCCTCCGATCACAACTGATATTGGCCGATTGTAAAGCTTATTCTAGCCTGTATGGATCAAGAAATATTGCCATTTGGTTTCCTGTCTGATACTCCATTTGGCTTCCGCAAAGGAAAATGGACGAACGATTGTTGATGAAATTTTGGCATGGTGATACAACAACATCAAGATTTAGCATTTAGGTCATCGTGATTGTTGTGTCCAATCTTTTACTCGTACTCTTCAATTTGTTATGCCAATGACATAGACGAATGTCAATTCCTGCTAGCTAAGGCAACTTATAGATGACGGAGTGGTCTCTGTTACAGGATGCAAAGCTGTCGATCTGTATGGACCGTTACAAGATACCTTGGGCAATTTGTGTACTTGTGCTCTTTAGTTGAGCATTGAATTCCTTATTGCGAATACTGAGCTGGTCATATGATCAAGAATGCGTGAACTAAAGCGACTACACTATTGATGGCTCAGACCATCGCTCTGATTTTATCGTTTGAATATGTGGAGGTTTGATTCGACTCTGAAGAGACTTCTTGGGGCTGTACCATCTGAAACCGAAATGTCGAAGAGTCTTGATGTGCTGGTGGGCGTTCATCAATATCAATTCTGGGACCTCTCATATAGATTTCTCATTCTACGCGATCGTTTGAACCCGTTTTCCGTTTCGAAAGGCTTGTCGATTTATGACCATGCACTTCGACTACATGGCACAGAGCATCAGTCAGACCGGACTAAGTCGCAAAACATCAAAAAATGAGATAATGATAGCACTGGATAAAGAATTTCTTCAGGTACATTCGACTTTTACCAGATTTGAAATATATAACCATAAACAAGAATTATGACAATTATGTAAAGGATGCTGCGATTCAAACTTTAAACTCATTTTTCTCGATATCAATATATTGTCACTTAGTCCGGTCTGACTTAACACCGACCATTTCTTCTTCGTATAGTCCAAATAGAGTTTATTTTTCAGATACTTCTGAACCAACTGTTTTCTTCTACACATCCACGAAAGACGAGAATGGTGGAATACCGGTTCAGATACGTCGGCAAGCTATCCCAAGCATTTTTATAATAAATTTCGAGATGTCGACTGCATATTCTACATTAACGGATCAAACCTCAAAGATTTTACCTGCTTCGGAAAATATGATAATATCACTATCATTTAAACTCAATGATTCTGCTTCTGTAAACTTTACACAATTAAATGCAATTCAGTAAATCCTTGGGATCATTAACACTTTGCCTACAGACCATTATTTCATTGTTCGAACCAGAGCTGAGATTTATCGGTCACGTTACGACCTTGGCGAAACGCAAAGTGTAGTAGTGTTCAGAAATCTATCCGGAAATGACGAAATTCAAATGAGAGACTCATCAGTACAACAGCACAGTATAAGTAAACACGGGTCAATGTATGTCGACAGGGCACTCAGAAGCGACATGAAATTTGTATTTGCTTTGCTCTAAGGAAACTGAAAATTAGAAAGGAGAGAGAACTCTATTGCACAATATTGGTGTGTGACATATTTCATCCCTGATTCGGACAGCCTTAGCTCTATTGAGGCTATCCGTTCGGTGAAATCTCCCAAGCTGGTATATACTGGGGAAACTACGGCAGTTATTGCTTGCTTTATCTGAAAAATCATTCCAGATTACCTTAGGTGGGACCCGTTCGCATTGCTCCATTGCGGTGAATGACAAGGCGTTGAACTCCTTTGCTAAGGTGAGTGATTTAGAATGTGACATCTACGAAAGGCCAATTTGCTTCAATGTTCTTTTTCGGAATTTATCGTCAGAGAACTCTCGAAAGTAGGCAGACTTCGTGGAGCAATCGGGAACTGTGTTGTTTCGAATCTAATGTTGGCACGTTTGTCGAATATTGTGGCACCATGTCTCAGCTATTAAATTGCCTTTGGGCCAGAGAACCCTAGGCTTCGATAAGAACCCAAAGTTTGACCGCTTTATAAGAAATTGAAAAATGTGTAAAAATACGTTTGAATATTGAATGTAAATTTTTTACACTTAAATATCATACTTTTATTGTGTTTTGTTTGTGATCCATATTTTATAAATTAGTTTGAAAATTTTCTCTGGTTTAATTCCAAAATATTCTAAAAAATGCAATGTGCTTAAAAAACTACACGTGTACTGTATTAAAGGGATTACATCACTCTAGAGCACGAAAAACAGGCACACTTCGTAAATTTTTCTTGACGCAATGAAGAGATAAATCGAGATCCTTCAAAATGGTATTAAAATACTAGTTGTGATGTACAAAAAGAGATGTTTTCAAGTAGTTTCATCGCAAGATGGCGGCTGTGCTGCATTTTACCTTTTTTTCGATTTCTTAGAACGGTATCAATCAACGCACATAGGAATTATTCTTTCGCGAAATTGTACATTTTTAATAGAACCAGAAAATGTGCTAAAAATAGACACAAAATTGCTTATAAAAATATGCAATGAAAAAATAAATCCCTACGAATATCGCTGGAGAAAAACAATTTTAAACATATTATGAAAATTTCAGGACAATCAAAAATCATTTGTTCGTTGTTACATTTCCGAAAGTGGTATTGTAAAAAACGCGGTTAAAATGTTCAGTTAGATTAGGGTATATATAAGACGCGTTGCGGCCGAATTGAAAATTTTTATCATTTTTATAATATTGTCGTTTTATAGATTTTGACATAACCCCTTAAACAAATATATGTAGGACAAATGAATCTTTTTTGTGCTTTTTTCAATTCAACTTTTGTCATGAAATACGCTCAAATGAGAGCATGGGTAGCCTATCATCTAAGAAATCTAGTAACTACCCAAAAACTATTTTGGTATCACGCTTCTGTAGCTTCTTCGGGGAAACTACTTTCGATTCCGTCCAAGCTGTCGACTATAGCGAAAAATTAGACCTGTGGCTAATGGACTTCCGGTACTCGATGGAAACAACCATTAATTTTCGTCCGGAATTTATTTTTTCGCTAGACCCCGACCGTAGTGATTGTTTTGGCAAGTTGAACTAATATGGTTTCAAGTCTCGATCCAACTATACACATAATAATCTGTTATATTCGCAAGTTGCACTAAAAAGACATGGCCCCCAATTATCACGATCATGTTTACGAAAAATTACTAATTACGTTGTACAGATTCGCTATCCGCACTTCTTTCACTTTTCGGACTGTTACCTGTCGAGATGTCGAAAGCTATGCTACTGGAGCGCTCTACACATTGTAACTCACAGTGGCACTAGGAAAGTGATTTATCTCATCACAGGGAAATCCAAACCTCCTATCGGCGTTTCGCAATGACCCATGCTCAATGCAAATAGCAGGCTGCACGGAAACAGGAAGTCATTCGCGTGAAGATAATCGTTGAAAATTTATACTTGAGAAGTACTTTCTTGGTCGATGAAGATGTAACAGTTTAGAGAAGAAAAAACGAAGAGGCAGACATTTGTTTTAAAACTCTAGTTATCATCCGCATCAAGATGTTAGTTGCGCAATAAACCCTCACGGTAGACGCACCGCATGCATACAAATCCCACTGTACCGACAATTGTCGTACTTCATAGCTTTGGCGAGGACCTTGCCCTTTGTAGTACTCCGATCGATCCATGATACTGCGCACTTCAGCCCTCTCCCGGGAAGTCGAATCTGCACAACACACCCCTCATAACGAATGAATACACGGCAGAAGAACCGAATGCTCAAAACGAATGGGGGTGTGTTTATGAAATTTATGCTGAAACTCGCCGGAATTTCACCACACGTGAAAGATAGAGCCGGCGAAGCATATAATGAAGGTGAGCTCTTTCGATGGCTTTGTTGAATAATTTTAAATTTGAAAGGAGATGGTCAATATAAGCTGCACTGACTGTTAAATTTATCAATTAGTCTCGGCAAGAAAAAAAACTGCACAGAATTCGGCGCTTATCAAGCGCATTTCAACTAAAACATCGTTTTCATTTCTTCATAACATGAGATGATAACAGGACTGAGGAAAGTACAAGGTGAAGGACGCGAGCAGAGCAGAGTTTTATTGATTTTACTAGTGAGCAGGCGGTGAGACAAACGCCTCAATGTTCATTGTGGAGAAAGAATTTTTTCAGACGCATACGCATAACTGTAGCAACTACACCCCGCTTTCCCCCTCGGCAAGCATATATCTTTCGAGTTTCGCTTACTTGACTTTCTTTCGTTTCTCCAGACTGCACGCACTGATTGCAGGTGATTATTATCGATCGTATACCTATCCAGGAGGCCTGACCCACACGCGATCGCCGTCGGAGCGCTTTCCAGTCGCACTACTACGTTGAAATAGGCAGCGCGGAGTTGCGAAGAAAAACCTAACTGATTACTAGCAATCTCCTCTCTTTCTCTCGATATGTATCGGGCAACTCTTTAATGCTATCAATTTCTTCTTTCACTACTTTTACTACTGTAGCCAACTATACACCTTTTTTGCACATTAAACTCAAATACAGCTACTGTTTTGTTATTATGTTTTACACAACAAAAAGTTAAGCACAGTCGTTCGAATAATTATTGAAAATTTAGCCGAAAAAAAGCCAAGTAAATCTCAACATGAACTATGAACAGGATGAAAACTCGACCACACCTTACGGGACCGCGATGTTGAATGAGTAGCTCTCCCGGTGTGTGCGGAAATTTAGGACATGTGGATGGGGGCAAAAAGGAATCCTTGTGTACCAACCGGCAAACGATAGAGGCTTGATCATGAACCGGTGCATAAAATGATAAGAAAAAATCCGACAGTGATGTTAGGATTAAAAATGTTTTAAACTTTTTTTGTTTCTTCTTTCGGGTTAAAAACAATCTTGACCGAAGATGGTTGAGATGATAGAGAATCAAACCCTAGTCGGCTGCATATTAATAATAGGTGTGACCATCTATTCCAAGTAGCATTTCAAGTTTTATAGCACACTATAAGTGCATTCTAAGTTTTAAAAAGGGCTTCAAGAGTGCCATAAAACTAACGGCACCGGTGGTTGAGTGATAAGCGTGACCGCCACTCATTCCAGTTGGCCTGTGTTCAATTCCAGCCGAGGTCGTTGAGATTTTTCGGAACTGAAAAAATCTGTGGCCACGTCTTCCTTTGGAAGGGAAGTAAAGCCGTTGGTCCCCGGTCCATGATGAGTTGATGGATCGATATCTAGTCCAGATAGTGGAGTCATTTCTCTGGTGCCGGTAAAGAAGAAGTAGAATCCAACTCTATACTAACAAATATCCTCCTCCCGTAATACGTGTGAAGTGCGCAGTAGTATATACGGCCTCTAGCAAAAGCAAATATCGCATTAACCATTCCTTCCTTTTCCTTCCGCGATCTACGTTCGGGTCTAGCCGGCGCCGGTATTGATCAATAAAACACTTTAGGATTACCAGGAGTTGCACATTGAAAGATGCTACTCCCAAGCATAATTATCTACTTATTCCCTGTGCAACTTCAGCTAGTCCAGATCGATAACGAAGTAGCAGCCAGGGGTGGGCCGCACAAGCTCAAGCTCAAAAGTGTCATAAAACCGTAATTGTTACTAGGGTGCTATGTTGCCCTCCGTATAAAAAATATAAGACGTACATATTGACAAAAATGTAATTCAGTCGAAATCGTTCTTGAGCATAAAAGGTCATTTAAATGAAGATAATGACATTAAAGGATTACACTACTGCAGAATTTAAAAAATATCGCGATTCTTTTGTAAGTCTAAAATGTGCTTTAGAGTCTTAAAATCCAATATACCTTATACAACAAGAATATCTAAATGTTTAGATTTTCACTTCTACCACAACGCCTACTCTATACCCTGAGAATATTTTACCAGCGGACGTCAAACGGTGAGATAACATTGCACTCTCATGTTTCCTATCTCAGACCTGGGATCAGCCTTCTGCTGTAGCAGCGGAATGAGAGGGTGCCAACGGACGGGCTTCATAACCCGTACCGTAAAATGTATGCCCTAATCCAAGGTGTGACGCGACCTGTGCCGAGGGATGCATGCCAGGGGGGGGGGGGGGGGGTCACCAGTTCGAACCCAAACACTATGTAAAACTATGACTGAATTCGAAGTGATGGCCAAAACCAAGCCACGCATGGAGCCCAGGGCACCAGGGTTCACCACACAGTATTTTTGCGCTTACGCTGTTAAACGAGGCTCTGACAGAGTTGACTTTCTATCACTAGCTATTCATAGGAACAAAATGGAAAACATAAATAGTACGATTAACATGAGTATGGATGAGATTGCGGAGAAGGTGGTGAAAGAGGAGAAGGATTGCGCGGCAAGTAAACTTGGGGGAGCTGCTGAAAAGCGGCTCGTTAGAGGATGTTGTGTCCTGCGGCTTTCAATTCTCCACTCTCCAGCTAGAGACAAGGATCGGATAGTGATCAAGGTGGACACAGACCAGCCCAACGGAGCAACCGATGATCGGAGGACTTCCAGAATGAAACGCGAGGAACACGAGGCACTCTTCACTTAAGTGCCACATGGCCGACTTGGCGCTGAAGTGATAGAGTTGATCAAAATTCCATAAGGTACCAGCCAAGCAACCGCGTTAGACAGAGACCGAGTCGCTGTAGTGGGTGCAGCAAGGATCCTCAACAGAAAAAGATCAAGGAACATGATCCAAGACTACCACAAAAACCTGAGCAGCGCTTCGTTGAAACCCGTTGAAACGTCGCAGATTCCAACGCAGGTGCCGTACATCGGCGCACAGAACGCTGAGTCGTGGAGAGAAGCACGGTCCTCAAAACGGCACATCTTCTGTTGGCGGTAAATGAGGCTTAACTGAACCTGATGACCTCCCAACACAACCAGCTGAACTACGTATTCGTAAAGGCTAGAATGAACCAGCTGAAGAGTGCCCCGGTCTTCACCGAACGTGGAAGTTCTAGGCAAACATGGACTAAAAAAGCTCCTGTGAGTTGCTCAACGCGGAACACTTCACGGCGGACTTCTGATTATAGCAAACCTGCACCAACGATCACGAGTGCATCAGTGGCAGCCCGTTTGACGAGCTATACACAAAAGCATCCTACCGTATGCGGCAAAAATGAGCAGCATTCGTGTGAACCTTCAGTATGCAATAGGTGCCACAAGCTTCGTTGCCCGGAGGTTCACCAAAGAGCGCCTAGACAGCGCTCTTATACAGGGGTCGTGGCAAATAAACATTTTTATTACGTTGAAAAATCTGTACTGTTCTGAAACAACTGGTATTTTTAGAAGCAGCAGATGTTTTATTTTGACAATTTGGAGTGACAACGGCTGAAAATTTATCAAATCAAAGGGGCTTTACGAAGCAAGTTCTGCTTAGTTTCAATCGCTTAATTGCAACACAAATTGAATTACTTGAAGTCGAAAAAATTCCTAAAATATTCAAACAACAATGAACACGTTCATTTGTAATTGATTTCCAAGGACCATTTACCTTCCAGCCCGACCTTTTCCGAAATGGCTCCAGTTTCACGGAGCGATATAGCAAAACATACTCCGAGAGAATCGGAGAGACTGTCGCCGACTATAACTCTAATGCTCAGATAGGTAACTGTTTTATCCGACTCTGCAAAACGGTACAAATCACACGCATGTCATGCCTGTATGATGGGAACAGTGCAGTAGCTTGAATTTGCCTATTAAGAAGGTAGGTGCAATCGGGCATTACACGTGTATTAACATACTAAGATGTTATTTTTTTTTTATAAAATATGTGAGAATGCCTTATTAAAATCTTACCATAATCTTTAATTGGATATTGGAGTAATTTAAAATGAAATTATTTTTAAAATCAACTAAACATCAGTTCAACTGACTACATCTACACGGAGAAAGATTATACATCAAAAATTTACCCAAAAAACCTTTCTATATGAGAAAGGCAAAAAGCGTTTAACCTATCTTTTACTTCTAATTAAAATGTGGTTGAACCAAATTTTCGTTGAAAATGATAATCAAGCGCAGTAGATTTTTTTTTACTTTTCATTTTCCTCACTTGAAAACACTTTGGTATCATTGGAAATGTTGTGCGTATTGTCAACTTTATTGTGTGCTAGAAACAACAAAAAAATTGATTAATTGAAATACGAAAATTAGCTTGTTTTACGATGGCCAACTAATTAACAAAATAACTATTCTTTTTAAAAAAATTTTCCATAACATTATGAACTATTGAGTGTTTGAGCACATAATACAACGTATGTTAATAGTTTATCCGGAAATATTCACACCCGGCGCTAGTTTAGTTCTGGCACTAAGTTTGTGCCGGATTCTGATGAAAGAAAGCTTGCGCGCTGTTAAGGAGTAATAGGTTTTTGTGTCCTTTACTTTCAAACGTGATTTCAACGAATTTTCCTTAGGAGGAAATATTGGTTCTCACCCAAACTTTCTCCTTAACAAGAAATATAGTATAGTGGATATTGCATTAACTTGCTAAGCCGAACCATGTTTACATTTTATCGGTATCATGAGCTGTAACAAAATGTATTTTCTTACGGAACACTACGCATGGCAAATTGTTTGCCCATGAACACTAGTTGTGTCTTGGTTTTTAAAGCTAGCGTCAATCCGGCGCTAGGTTAGTTCTGATGAGAGGGAACGCATCTTCGTAACTAACTAATAGTTTGCCAGTAAAGATTATTTATAACTCTTGAGAAAATTTATGGGATTTATAGTAGGAGACACAAAAGTATTTAAACCGAATTAATTCGTGCACGAAAGGTGATTGAAAATAGTTGGTGCTGCAATCTTCGGAGGTGTAATAACAGATTCACTGTACTGTCAAAGCATTAGCAAGACTGTTTCGGTATTAATGGAAACGATAAGCTTTTCTATTTTATATCTCCAATCCCCATTAACTGGCAGAAAATGACATATTGTAAACGGACAACATCGAAAAAATATACCAGACGATGGCAGGTGTGCTGGTCAAATGAAATATAACATATGTTGCCGTTTTACAGAAGGGTGACCGACGGATTCATTCAAAAAATTGGTTCTGGATGATTTCGGATGTCAATTTTAAATCAATAAATCATGCAAATATATGTCAACCGAAACTTTGAAAAATATATTGATTCATGTTTTCAACAAGTTGTATGTATTGGACTACAAGCCTCTCTTTATATTTGGTTGAAGAGTTATTTCTCCATAATTACTTCTAAAAATAATATGGGATCTGTGATCTCGCCAGCAGAATCTTTTTTCGAACGTTTATTCCACCGAATTAATCATTAACAACCAGAGGCGGATCCACCTGGGAATCGCCCCCCCCCCCCCAAATTTCAAAATTTTCAACTTATTGAGAAATTTTAAATTTGTCTCAATTTTATATTAGTTTTAAACTCAAAATAATTTCAAACCAAATTTAATCACTAAAATTGTTATTACGTCTTACGTATTGTACAATGTTCATTTCAATATCGAAATTTCAGACAAAATTTTTAATGATTTTTAAAAATATTCTATTCTTAGCATGTGCAAGAAAGAGAGGCAACAACAATTACAATATTTTTTACAAACAAAATCGGATCAATTTACAATCTTCTTTAAACTATATACCTGAAGATTTTGGGATACACAAAAGGACACTGGCATTTTTGCCGCAATTTACTGTTTCCATGACCATATATTATTTTCACACATATTTAACATGGGGCTTCTAGAGCCAAAATCAAATCACAGAAATCCGAAAAAGGGAAATTTTTGTTAGGGTCTACTAAGCATTTTAGTTGCTCTGTTGATGATTCTATTATAATGGTGGATAAAGGTTTAAAAAAAAAAATAAAAATAACTTCTTAATAGCCGATTTTCTATAGCGATTGGAAAATCTGGTAAAGTTCGCTTCCCTCAGAAAGTTATTATATTACATTTTTAAGTTACGATCCCTATTTCTGTCACACCAAAGGTTGCAAATATGTAAGTCTTCTTTGATGTCTTCATTGTTCCTTTTTTAAAAAGAGCTTCATATCGTCGGCATGAACTAGTTTTTTTTATATAAAGACTTGGTGCCGTTTATAAACGAAATGAACAGAAAAGAGTTCAGACGAGAGCCTTGAGAGACCCGTGAGATGATTTAAATAGAATACAATTTTTTCTCGTTGAATCTTTGTCGCTTAATTAAATAATATTCGAGCCGTTTCTGGAGATCTGATTCCACGCACTTAATGCATCTTACGAATCTAAGTATTTTTTGCCAAGCACTCAGCAAAACCAATCTTTAGCGGAGATTTTATTAAGGGTGAAGTTTTTTTGATATTGAAAATAAATTGCTGAAAAGCTGATTTGAAAAGGAAATTTAATTCCCAAAATATGTTGACTAGTTGGCTGTGCAGAAATTGCAGAACTGAATTGAGTGTGAATTCTCAATTTTTGCAATTTAAATAATTGTAAGAATATGTCAATACTATCAAATGAGCGACCGAAAATAAAAGTCGCAAGGACAGAACATACTTCTTAAAACCCGTTTCGAATATACTAGAATATAAAAACCGGATATAAACTTCAAGCATAAAAATCAGACTGGGACATTATTTTGTAAGAGTCAGATAAAAAAAACCTTCAGCAAAAGACCCGGAAAAGAATATATCCGATACTTACAAAAGAGTTTTTGATAGCCGACTTTTAATCTTGAACAAGATATGTATCCTACGAACAATTTATTCATTTTTAAACGATTTTGATACTGGAGGTTCATCCTTGCCGAGGTTCACGGGGAGAACTTTTTAAGCGATTCTTATGCTGAAAGATTTCTGTCCGATTTTTGTACTTGAAGTTTATTTCCGATTTTGATATTCTAATATGTTTGAACCGGGTTTTGCGAAGCGTGTTCTATCCTTGCGACTTTTATTTTCGGTCGCTCAAATGTCTTGCTGAAGTATGTGTAGAGAGCCTCAATATTCATTATCGATTGTTTCAAAGAGACTAGCAATACAAAAAATAATAACAGTTTCTCAACGATTTCTTATCAGATTTTTCTCTACTTTTCAAAATTAGCACTAAACAGTTCCCTGAGTTAGGAAAAATATTGGATTGTCTGTAGAAAATTATAGGAATGAATCGAAATATTCGCGACCATGCCCTCCTAAGAAATTGTAGGATAAATTTCTAGGAAAATATTTCTCAGGCGCATTTTTAAAGGAAAGTTTTACGATTTTAATTTTTTTTAAAGTATTTTAGAAAATTGGCCGAAATTTAAAAAAATATCTAAATTGTAAAGCATATCGAAAAAACTGCTTTTTCGTTTTCAAAGATTGTCGCTTTTTATGGCATTCTAAGTTGAACCTCAAATAAAACATGTGAATAGATTGTGAAAACATCGTATTTGTACAACCTTCACAATCCGAAAATGAGTTGCAAATATGCAAAAAATATGCAAAAAAAACATGTAATGAAATTTTTCAAAAAAAACATGCACTGAAATTTTTCAAATATCTAAAAAGTATGTTAGCATTAAAAACTACAAAGCTGCAATTTTTTCTACCTTTTTTATCGCATTCGAAAAGAAAATTGTGTGTTTTTAGGTCGAATAGTATGAATTTTAAAAATACGTTTAAATTTCTAGCTTCCACATGATGCAATTACATTCAGAACTTTTCCTTTCTTTTTATATTCCCCAATCCCTGCTCCCACGCGGACTTGGCAAAGTAGCAGAAAGTGGCCACAACACATTATTTCTGTTAAGTAATGAGCTGTAATGAGGACTTCTGGGTCTAGAGGCTTACAGGGAAAAGGAAAGGATCAAGAAAAGTTGAAGCAGAAAATTTTATCAACGTTTTCGAAAAAATACTTGGTTTGGCAGACACTTTGTATACATGGATTGGAATTTTTGTGATAAATAGCACTACCCATCAGAATAATTCGGTCACGTAACATAGTTGTTACGTGTTGAACCGGCGTAGCTTCTTGTCACAACGAAAAATTAGCTCAGAAATAGTATACCTCCAACAATGTGCAAATCGTACCCAAGAACAAAAACCCTCTAAACACGCTAGGGTTTTGGTCATTTTTTGTATTCACTAAACTTTTTTATTCAGTGAATTTCAAAAAAAAAAGAAAATAGTTTGTTCATTTACATAAAAACATAATCTGTATTCACTTAATCAAGTTTGACCAATTTTTGGACGTTTCACCCTTTATAGCTCTAAAATTACTTTTTCCTAAAAACTACAAAAAGTTACTTTGATAAAAATTAGAGATCCCCTCGCAGAGATGGGACCTAATTTTATATCATCAGTTGCTCTTTAACATTATCCTAGCCTACTTACTGTAGTCCAATAATATGAAAAAGGTGGTCGAAACCAGTTCAAATGAATATATTTTATCAGCTTTAACCAATAATATGATACTAAACTTTTTTAAAGCAACCAAAGTCATGACCAAAACTTTTTATTTCTGCTATTATTAAGCCTTAATATGATTTGTAAATAGATAATGACAGAATCTGGGTACATTTTAGCATCTATCTATCTCTCCGTGCAGAGGTAACATTTCTATATCACTCCGATTACTTCGAGGTAAATTCGAGGTGATCTTTGTGATACATATGACATGTTCTTAGGTGGTTCCGAAATATCACAAACTTTACATTAACATTTATATTCAAAATCATATATTGAAATATTTAAATTAAATTTGAATCTCTTCAGCTATAATTTTAAAGACTCTTAGATAAATAAATCATTATCTTATGCCTACGCAAGATTAGTTCTGGAATATTGCAGCATAATCTATCTATCTATCTATCTATCTATCTATCTATCTATCTATCTATCTATCTATCTATCTTCTATATATAAAAGTCAATGTTTGTATGTATATGATTTATGGACTCCCAAACTGCTTGACCGATAGCCCGAAAAATTTATACATAGTAGGCATTTGTTATGGAGCCAAATTATCAGTGATTCAAAAATGTTTAATTTCATAAAACTTAAAAGATCAAAAACACATAACTTGAAATATCATTTTCAGCCAAAACAAAAAATCTGTGAATTATTTTTCGCTAACGAATGCAGGACAAAATTTTAAAAATTTTGGTAGTAAAACTGACCTGTAATGACTCATATATAAATATTGTAATATCACTTTATGCAGTCTAGATCTGCTTGACGACAATAAATACACTATGCTATATTTCTCCTTAGTGAAGAACAATTTTGGTGAAAACTATTTTTCTCCATTAAAGAGAAAATTGTTTAAAACCAATTTTGCGCGCGAAGAGTACAAAACCTATAACTAAATTAGTTATGGAATTTGCGTTTTGACTTCGTCTCAGCAGAATCCGACACTAACTTAGTTAACGGACTAAGCTAGCGCCGGATTGTGTCTCCGTTTTTATGAGCTAGCGTCAATCCGGCGCTAGCTTAGTCCATTAACTAAGTTAGTGTTGGATTCAGATGAGAGAGTGTTGAAACGCGAATTCCATAACTAATTTAGTTAATAAATAATATAAAAATAAGCTTTTGCAAATGTATTGAACACTTTGTAAATGCTGGACAAAAACGTTGTAAGGAATAGCGATACTCGATTGATACCTAACCGATCTGTGTTAAATTCCTAATCTCATCACATACGGTTAGATTTCTTCAGTGCCCTAAGTTTATTATAATAGTCTTTACAATAAACTTAAGGCAATGTAATAAACATAAAAATAAACTTATAACTGATCAGGTCAACGTGACAGAGTTTATCAATTATAAAAGACCTTTTTAAAACCCGTTCTTTATTACAAGGAAAAAATACATTTTAGTACAAGAACGACTAGCTCAATTTAAAAATTAGCTTAAAACCATATTGAAGGAAAAAGAAGAAACCCATAATGGATTTCTCAATAATTGCAACCAGCACGATTCCATTGGCCAAATACGGTCATGAAACAGCCAGCAATAATAGATGTCATCGAATATTTGAAGAGTACAACTTTGTTCTCTAATGCACATGTATTTCTTTCACTTACCGGTTTTCCCTAAAGGAACTTTTGTCTATAGCTTTTACGCTCTGTCTGTGCAGTTAGCCGTCTGGACTAAAACCTCTTCTGCAGATGGAATGATGTCGATCACTTTTTGCAGCTCTTTCGCTTTGCGGTTGTTCGTGTAAATATTCCGTTTCTTGATCTCTCTTCAACAGGATTTTTTTCCGTTTAGTAGCACAATTTAAACAAATTTCTTATACACACTGTATAATATTCAATTTACGGCGCTTTATAAAAATATTAAAAATATTTTCCGATTTCTTCTTGCCTTTTCCACACCATCGAACTGAACAATCACTTTGGAGTAACAATTTCACGTCAACTTGTTTTTATAGGAATTTTGTTAATACCACACTAGTGGGATCTATGAAACTTTCTTTGACTTGCGGTGGAAATTACAGATCTGCAAATAAATTCACTCTGCAATTCGCAAACGCAATTGCTGCTTCACTAATTTGATAAAGAACTGACAAAGGACCCGGTCAACAACGACACTGCGTAAAAACGATGTGCACAACTTCACGGACAGAGTTGGAATGAAGCTAGTCTAGAAAAAATGTTGTAACGCCGCCAGGGCAAAAATAATATTGCTTGATGTTTAAAAACTGTAGATATATTTAACATGGTTCATTGTCCAGAGCGACTGGAGAAGTACGAGCGACAGTGAGCGCCGTGAGCAAAGAAATGGAATAGAAATTTTATGCTTGGCCGGAAGATGAGCGGCGAAGAAGCACCGGTGTGAGAGTTTACTGTATGTACCGTGCGATAGATCAGAGCGTAGTCGAAGAGCGCGACATAGGCTTCTCAGCGATCGTGTCCGGGAAATGGAACCTTTGTGAACGTGAGATGCAACCATTCGTCTTCGCATGGGTCACCACCACACCGACCGGCTGCAATCGGGCAAGTTCAAGCGGAAAGAAATGATGCAAAACGAACGGCGATATAGCAGAACCCATTATCTTTGTCGCTACTCGTTAGCAGTAATTTTATTCCTATGTTCGACTAATATGAAATATTGAAATCCAATGCGAAAAAGATAACGTTGGTTACATTCATTTTGAATTAATAAAACTATCAAAACTCTGTGGTAAATAACCATGAGTTAGTAAATTTTCGTATCCAATTTCTGCTATTCGACGTAGGGCACATATTTTGTTATACAAATACAGTGTTGGCCCGTTTTTATCTTCTCCCGATTTAATATGATGAAATATGTAGTGCTGTGATCGAGTATGGTTAGAGTAGCACATATTAATCTTCAGCATAAACGTGCAGCAACTATGAATCTATCCCGCCTTGTGCAGGAAGGAAAAGCTTTTATAGCTTTGGTTCAAGAAGCGTATTTCCGTAAAGGAAACTTCTATGTTTGAAAGCTACTCAACCTTCGTAGCTTTCAACAAAAAATGGCATGACAAACCCACGTGAAATGCCTCGTGCATGTATGCTTACGAATAGTGCTATTGACGCAAGTCATATATCCGACCTCACAGCTCTCGATATTTGTGCTGTCATGATCCAAATGCCCACCACATAATTTGGGGCAACTCAGATATCAATTTGAGAGGCACCAAACTGATGTAATACTTAAGCAGTACAAATTTGCTCTTATATACAAAGTTGAAACTCAAAAAATCGGAAAACAAATTGAATACTCTGGAAGTACATGCTTTTGAAAGTATCTGTACAAAATTTCATCCAGATCGGAGCACTAGACTTCGAATTACAGCCATTTGTAGCGAGCTGGTTCTTCCACGAACGAAGTTAACACAAAACTTTAAACGCAATTATCTCGGAATGAAGTTTTTTGAAAAGTACCGTTGCGGTGAACGCGATATCTCAAAAATTATTCATCCGATCTTCATTATTTTTTTTTTTGAATTGTTTGTATTTACATTCTCATGTACTTGTACGGTTCCTTTTTCATCAAATTTTTTTCGATGCTTTGCAATGATTTTTTGTTTAAAATTTAGAGCACCAAAAACTCATTTTATTGGTCAAAATGTTTTCTTTGCAAGAAAAAAAATTCTATTGGGAAGCCGATTAGGTACACCACAATACATTTTTCTTCAATAATCTTTTTAGTTTCTGGATTTCAGTTGACCGGTCCGGCTTGCAGAGCGTTCACTGCAAACCTCTGCAAAAAAACACGCTTCGTGGGATGAGACATAACTCCGACAACCTTGAATATTTTTTAAAATTCAACTTGGTTTTTCTGTCTTCGATAGAACTACCAACGAACTGTCTTTCACATTTGCAAATAAAATTTGCATAAAGCGCTTTAAAAAATCACCACAAATACAAAGTTGTGACCCTTAATGTAGGAAATCGCCCAAAATTTGCACAAACTGGTAGAGAAGAGGTGTTAGATGTAACTCTCTGCTCTGTACCGAACGATCTCGAACCATTGTTATCTGATCATAAGTACATCGTCTTTGATCATTTAAACGCCTCGCTACACTCACACGTAGTTTTCCTTTCAAAACATTCAATCTGAGAATTCCTCCTGGCAAGGAATGGCTGTCTGGCTGGATGGAGCCACAACTTGAAGATTATGTAGTATGTTATACTGACGGTTCTTTGTTGGAGGGCCGAGCTGGTGCTGCCGTCTATTGTCGTGATATGAGATTAAACCAGTCTCATACGCTTGGTAGATACTGTGCCGTATTCCAAGCAGAAATCTTTGTGATTCTGTGTGGCGTACAATCGGCACTACAACACGGAATTTGCGGTAAAAGAATCCATTTTTGCTCTGACCGCTAGGTTGTCATGAAAGCACTTAGTTCGACAGATTCGAGATCAAAATTAGTAATCGCATGTCGAACTCAAGTCGAAGAAATTAGCATTTCAAATGCTATCTATCTTCTATGGGTATTCGGTCATTCCTGTATTACTGGAAATGAATGGACGGACGAATTGGCTAGAGTGGGCGCTGCGGATGACTTTGTTGGTCCAGAACCAGTTTTATCACTTTCGATAAGCTGGATAAAGCACCTTATTACTTCCCCAATCCTTCCCATCAGGGAAATGATGAAAAAGCATGTCATGGCAAGGCACAAATCTCCGATGAACATGGGGAACGTGCTATTTGAGCCTCTTACTACTGGTTCCTGAGCCCCCAGTCCGCCAGTGTTTGTATGTTAGGTCACCAAAAATACAAGGATTGGTACCCTCAAAATAGCGACCACACATTTGCTGAGCCCAACGCTCTCGAAAAAATCGGATACTAAAGAACACTATTGTTAGTATTTAGTTTCGTATCAATTTGCTGTTCACGAAGCTTACAAAGATTCCTTTTCTTCTACAGCTTATATTCCCTCACTCTTCACACGCAATCTTATTATTGTTGCATTGTTTTATTCCAATTCTTTTCTCCACTGCTATAAATAACTCTTGACCTGAAACTTCTAGAAAAAAAACCGGCTATCAGATTCCTAGATTAGAGCCGACAAACACCCATTCGCTAAGAGCACCTAGTTTGTTTCGTAGGGGTTAGGTATTTTTCAAAGAGAATGTGTGTGCAAAGTTTGAAATACATCGGTTAAGTAGTTTTTAAATGGCAGTTAACACCGCAAATCGTGTTTTTGCAGAGACGTTCTATAAAATACTTCGTCGTCATTCATGGAAAAATTACAGAATGTTATTGGAATGATAGATTATAATGTACAAAAATTCGCAAAAAAAATGTTTTTTCGCTAAAACCCCTACCCCACCCTTAATCACCTACTTGATCAAAGCACAGAACACGGCAAATTCGAGTAATTGTAAAGAATACATTCTGATGAATATCCAACATCAAAATGTATTTTTTTACCAAAAACGATTTTAATCACCTAATAATGTGAAATTGTAAAGTTCTTCATTCAATGCATTATTTATGGAAAAACTGAATTCCTTTAAGAGGCTGTATATGTTGTGCTGGGCCAAAAAATCAAACGATCTGAAAGCTAGAATAGAAATTGTAACAGTAACGGAATAGTCCTTAACTCCGCCATTTTGTGGAGGCTTTTAAGAGACATATTATTTTGGCTTTCCATGCAAATATATATAAATTTTCAAAGAGCTAAGACTTACCATTCTTTATCCAAAGCTCCTTTTGTGTCTCCTAAAGCAACCCACCGCCTTAAGCGTATCTAATTATTTACACAAACAAACGAACAAATGGAAGAAAGTTCGCCAAATCTTGGAAGAAACTGTTAAATTAATCCTTCAGTAAACTACCAAAAATTTAGTGTAGTTCGATGTAATAGAAAAAAAGATATCCTCAAAAGTAATCCAGAGGTAGACAGTATTCGAAGAAGTTTCTTGTGGGCGAATTTTTAATAAATTTGTTTCATGGAGTCGTTTATTTCGCTTCTCGTTTTCGAAGATATGTTCCAGATCGATAAGATAGAAAATAAGATAGAAAATTAGCTGCCCAAAGATACTATGGCAAATGAAAGTTTGCAGCCTAACAAGTGCTCAAAACACAATCAGATAACTTGAAATTGTTTGGTGTTTATTTCTAGCGCTTTTAGATAGAAAATTAAGTACTATCTTCCGTATTTATTTTATTGAAATAAAATTCAGCTGGTATATTGAAACAGATCATTACTATATTGAACAATAAATAACATGCTATAAATTTTAAAGCATACAAGATAGACACTTAGTGTCTTCAGCAAAGTTGTTCGCAAAAGAAAGAGCCACAAATTTGCTGAAGAAATCGTCTCGCTTTAATCACTTACAAGAAACTTAATGGAAATATCTCACTTATTGGAAAATTAATCTGTGAAAACGCAATATCAAAAGAAACAGCATATTACATCCAATAAATTCTCCAAAGATACAATTGACCTCATCACCTCATGGTCGTTCTAAGCGAGAATTTGTGAAGGTTCTTTTGCCGGCGTCGGCAGTTAAACATGATGATGAGTTATGTTCGATCGAAGACCATTCGGTAGACTTGGGTACAACGCCCAACTCCTACTTAGCAGAAGGCACATGACTCTTCACATTTTCTTTCGATCATGTCCATATGAGTCTGCCTAGTCCTAGTTTTCCGTTCTAAGTTTATAACTGATTCGCTCTAGAATACCTATCCGTCTTTCAATTTCATTGCTTTCGTTTCTCTTAGTCTTGAATTTGCCGAAAATAGCCAACACAATCGATATTGTAGAGCCTTGCGGCAATTGAAACATAGTAACAAAGTTACAATACGTTACAATAAGCGCTACTGGAAGAATTTAGCCAGAAGTTTTTAGAATCTGAGTGTATTACATGCCTCCACCCATCAAGAGCGAAGTTAATTAAAAATATTAGGCTGTTGAGGACATTGAACATAATATTTATCACAATAGTTTTTGTGACATCATTTCTCAAAAATCTGTAGATTGGGTATTTCACGCAAAACAGACAACCCAATTTCCAACAGCATTTCAATATTTTTCATTGAATATACAACACGATTAAGTTTCAATATACCCCATATATTTTTTAACACGTTACGATCTTTTTATCTGTACATACAGATTCTTGGTCCATAAATGGCTGAAAACTCTGTATAAATGGATGTATTCTGCATTTTTGATAACCTTGGGACCTGACTCCCTCCAATCTATGATTGGTCCGGGTAATTGGCCCTAAGGCATGAATGAGAGAGGCATACCTACAACATAAAGTTGATTAAAATAGGTTTTCATCTTTTGACTTCTTATTTTCAACATTGCCGCAAACGGGAAGCAAGCATAGATGCTAACTTATTATTAGCATCGGCATCTTCAGCAGCTATCGAACCGTTGTGTACAAAGCAATATGCATTTAACTTGGCATTATTGTACTGTACCGCACGAATTTACGATTTCGTTTATAAATATTCAGCAGAGAAAAGCAAGTAAAATGTGGAACAAGCTATCAAAGCGCATTTAGGCGGTTCGAAGATAGCGGCAATTAAATCGAATTATACTACTGCAGACGTGTTTTTATCATCCATCAAAATCCAGAGAAATGAGCACGTCCAGCGAAAAGGTGTTCCAAATGTATGTGAGACGAACTAATAATGGCTGTAATCAATGCGTTAAAATTGAACACTCCCGAAGTTAGGAGAAAGGTGAAAATGAAACTGTTATCGAGTTCAGATCCTGGTTGATTAAACACCAAAAAAGATGAAAGGGGCTATGTTGATAGCAAAAATAAAGAAATTAACTATAAGACAACTACACACACTGTATCGATTTAATATTAGCCGAGTTTTCCAAATATCCTAAATATTATTTTGAACTAGGTATACCCCAAAACAACGGACTATACCACAATTCGCGAATAGTCTACAAAAGTGGAAAGATATTTGCAGCAGCCTCATTATCATCTATAATCACACCTCACAATCACATATTAGAGACCAACTACCAGCTCTCCCGCGCACTGAGAACGGCTCGGTCGTGCAGGCATGCTATCGTTTAGACAATACACCTACTTTCAGATTTCTATTCAAATCGCGCCTAAGCGAAGTCAATGCGGTAGAAGGCGACATCAGTTTTCATAACCGACAAAGTCCTCGGTCAAAATTGAAAGTAATTTAGTCGAATTCTAACCGTACCGTTTGCTCAGTACTCAACTTGACTGCATCCGACGCGTATCTGTGTTCTTGAAAATCGACCTAAGCAATGAACCTGCGAATGCGAGTAGTAATTATTAGTGCTCTGATATCGAATATCGCTGCCTGGGAATGTTCCAAACCAGGAAGATTTCGAGCTCCAGAGGAAGAGGACGATAGCTGTGAATTGTACGTGACATGTATACCGAACCCGGATAGTACTTTCGAGATGAGAAATGACCAATGCAGCTCTGGAAGCTTGTTTAGTGCCAAGTATCAACGTTGTATAGTTGGTGACGCCTGTGATAGTTTGGAAGATTTTTACTCCATCGAGTATGAGTGCAAAGAATGTGGCAAATATGTTAATATTAAATCGCAGGATTGCCGTCAATTCGTGAATTGTTTGAAAACTAAGGACCCTGGAGTGTACGTTCCTATCAAGCAAAATTGTCCAAAAGAGCAAGTTTTTTCTGCCAAAACATTGTCCTGTGTGGATGAATCTGAATATCAGTGTCCGCCTATAGTCCTGAAATTCCTATCCGACTTCGTGTGCCTAGACGTCGGTAGATATCCCGATGAATCCGTACCGAATTGTCATGGTTACCGACTTTGCTCCAAGTTACGGAATGGAACACTGGTATCAAAGAATTTTCTTTGTGAAAATAATACTATTTTCTCGGAAACTGAACGTTCATGCGTACCGTCAGATACCTACGATTGCCCGGATGATGGGAACAACGACTTTATCTGCCCTGGTGTTGGACGTTACCCAGATAAAGTATCCAAAACATGCGAAACGTACCACAACTGTGTTCTAAATTCTAAAGGAATTTTAAGATCTTCCGTATCCACATGCCCAAGAGGAACAATTTTCTCCGCCATAACATCGAAATGTGTTTCGTCGTCGGAGTACGTATGCCCAACTCAACTAGCTGAAATGGAACTATTCGCACAGAATACCGGTAATGAGCTCATCTCCATCGCAAATGCAGTTGCAAGTGAGGAGGAGGTAGCTGTTTGCACAAAGTCCGGGCGATTTGCCAATGAAGATGATGAGCTTTGCGAGACATACTATCTCTGTTCACGAGATCCGCAAGGTAATTGGTTCAAGGTCATTGTGCGATGTCCGCCTGGTTCGCTATTTTCTTCTGAACGAAAACGATGTGTTGGTAGCGAAGAATTCACATGTCCAGTAGCAACAACGGAACCCTCGCCAACTACAACCACTGATATTAGTCGCATTGAATGTGTCGGAGCTGGTCGCGTCCCAAACACCGAAGACGTTACCTGCAGAACATATTTTTTATGCTCATTAAACTCGGATAATGCACTTATAAGAGCTCAATTCAGTTGTCCGCAAGATTCGGTGTTTTCTGCGCAATTGAATAAATGCGTAAAAGGCGATGGAATTCCTCATTGTAGTAAAACAACCATTACAACGTTACCGGACAATTCTGACGAATCAGGTGATGGTTTGGATACAACGACGAACGTTCAGGTGATATCAGAGACAACTCACACATTTGGGGGAACGTCAGTCAGTGAATCATTGGCCTTGTCTTCCAATAGTGAACCCATCAATTCAACTACAACTCAAGCAACAACCTACGAATATCCCTGCACCGCGACCGGACGATTCGCAGACATAAACTCAGTGAACTGTCGATCGTATTTCCTCTGTACGGATGACAAATCAGGTGGTATCGTTTCAGTCCATCTCAACTGTCCCAGCGGAATGGTTTTCTCGCGGAACGAAAATAAATGCGTTGTTTCCACTAAATATCTATGTTAGATTGGCTCTGCCATCTGAAAAGAAGTGTATGTTTTAAAAAGCCTGATCCCAAATAAATGTTTAGAAAAAAGGTAATGTTTGCATGATGCTGCAATTCGAGTAAGTTGGGCTAGCTCTTAACTTGTACGCAATAAGTAATTGTAAATTAAAGCTTAAACTCATGACGAAATAAAACCCACGCTGCGGCATGCAAACGGTGAAAGTTGTGGTTTTTTTTTAACGAAGGCGCCTTTTTGTTTCCAACAGTAGCTGACTGAACTCGCGATAACTGATTTGGAAAATGATGTGTGGAGAATCTTCACTGGAGATAATGCGTAGGCTAGTATCGTTTCGAGATCTATTAGGCTACCATGTTGAGGGGGTTTGTTAAAATAGTCTCAATTATGGGAATAGTGTAACTCTGGCTACCTGACACACCACTTACCATCAATTGGATGTAACAAATAGTTGCGTTCTGCTTTGATAATTGGTATACCTTATGTAGTTTATCATGCTATTTTTGACATTTTTCGACGAAAACTGTTCGAAAACCGCAAAACAATGATTTAAATCTATTTGTATTTTATCAATATCCGTCTTCCTGGCGAGAGCTGATTCAAAATGCGGGCACTTTGAATCAAAATCCGACAGGTTTGCTTTGAACTAACATTTGCGCAATAAAATCCGAACAAACGCTGAATTGCAACTAAATATGTAAAGAATATCACCCAAAAATTTTCGCTGTGACCCATTTCAGGGTTGAAATCTGTCGGGATAAATTCGATGTTTCGCTGGGGCAAATGCGCTAACTGTAATGTAATGAGTCTAAATCAGACCAACTTTTTCAGGTTGGAAACAAAGGTGAAAATATGACCGTCATATATAAACAAATGTACGTATCGTAAAGAATTAGAGTAGTGAACAAGAGCAAAGGTGTGTGACCCTTAACTGTATGTTAAAATGAAAATTAATTTTAGCTTTGAAATGCCAGAGAAAAATGATAAATTGAAAATTAAAACTATTAGTTTACAAAAATCATACCAGCAAACAAAACTTTTACTCTGATTTTTTTTTCCTTTTTTATAGCATGAGCTGTTCATTAAATATTGACTGAATTGATTATTATATTCCTATAGCAAAGATAATTTTCGATTTGCGGTACAGTAGCAACATTTTAGCATTTTAAATGTGAGTTTTTCTGCGAGTTTTCAATCTTTAATTCATATATGCATCGTCTAATAGAAAATTGTAATTGAAGGCATGTAGGCTTGAAATTTAATAATCCTCACTACCACCAAAGGTACCGTAATATGAACACCTGTGTTTGCTACAAAGTTAAAATACGATTGAAATGATTTTTGCTAGAGACAATAACCAACAATATGATGAAGACGAACAAATAAAGGGTGTCCCACATCGAAATGCATCACGGAAAAAAAACGCTGCAGACAATAACCCATTGGGTATATTCTCTTGAAAATTTGGGTAAAAGTAGTTTAGAGTATATTGTTTATATTGTATTTTTATCAGTGTCAGTTTTTCGAAAATTGGTCACGCCGCGAATTGATTTTGCGCAAGCATCTAGAAAATCCTCAACTTCGTCATCGGAACAACGGAAAACAACTCGGAATCGTGCAGTTAACGGTCAGTCGTGTGATTAAACGTTAGTACCAAACTCTGAGCATCGAACGGAAGAAGAAATGCAGTCAGAATGGATGTTCTATTAGCGATCAGGATCACGAGCGTGTAGTGAAAGCTTTTGAGCGGTATCCCAGTGTTTCGGTCAGGTATGTGGCCAAAAAAATGAATCTGTCGAAATCTTTCATTCAGAGAGGAAAGAACTGGGAGAAATTGCATACGTACGAAGTGCTGAAAGTTCCAAATCGTGACGAACGGCAAAATACGGTAGTAAAGTCACGGATCCGGCAACTGTACACCCAGATGCTAACGAAGTCTCATTGTCTAATCATGGATGATGAGACTTGCGTCAAGGCGGACTTCCGGCAGCTTCTGGGGATACTGTTCTTCAACGCGCAGCACAAGTTTGATGTGCTAGAGGAAGTAAGGAAGCAGAAACTTTGAAATTTCGCCAATAAATGCAGAGTTTGGAAAGCGATTTGCTCATGTGGCAAACGGAGTGCCTACCAGGACTGTAAACGGGGAGATCTACCTCAAGGAGTGTCTACAGAAGTTTCTGCTTGCTCTGTTGAAGCAACACAAGGGCCCTACGATCTTATGGCCGGATTTAGCTTCGTGCCACTATTAAAATGTTGTCCTGGAGTAGTACGAAACCAACTGGGTCCTACTCAAGAACGTGAACCCCCTCCCTCCAACGCACCGGGACTAAGGCCCACCGAAAAAATACTGGGCAATTATGAAGCAGGCACTACGGTAACATCCCAAGAAGGTCAAATTTGAGGAAGACATGTAGAAAAAGTGAGTTTCCGCGCAGAAGAAGCTGCAGCCAGATGTTGTACATAACCTAATGAGTGGAGTTAAGCGTAAAGTGCAAGCGTACTGTTATGGTATTGAAGGTGAATGAAAAAAATATACCAAAAGCCTACTAATGGGATATATTTTATTTTCTGGAAGTTTGAAAAGGATTAGGTAATTTTCTACAGCGTTTTTTCCGTGATTTAATTTGATGTCGGACACCCTTTATTAAGCGGATTTTGTTTTTTTTTTGGATTTTACTAAAATGCAAATGAATTTTTTTGTTAAGTTCAACAAAATACATGTTCAAAAACTTTCAACTAAAGCATTCGGTGCAATAATTTTAAAGGTAAGTGATTTCTGGTTAATGGGATGGAATCAATGTAACTTCAATTCCTTATTATATTTCAAAAATCATACACCCTGATGAAGGTCGTCAGCTTTATCATGTCTGATACGAGCAAGTGTTAAAAACTGTATTTTGCACACTGTATTTTGATATGCGAAATCTTCTTTGGTTGCTATATTTTCCTGGTGTATTAGACGAAACCAGTTTGATACAGTTTGATGCGGTTTGGCCGCATAATCAAGACCAAGGAACCGAAGCCGCTAATAATCCGCTAGACAATGCGGCCACCGACCCGCCGTCGGAAGCGGCGACCCCTCGGAAGCAAACCTGTGATCCACTTCTTTGCCCGGCTTACTCAAACTTAGGGGCTATGAGTCAATTTAGGTCCGACTGAACGGAGCGACGTTGGACAGCACACAAATAAAATCGATGTGGCGTAGTCACATTAGAAGATACCGTTTTTTTCATTATCGCGAAAAAAAATTGAAAAAAGTTTGAATTCATGTAAAGACATAATGCAATGATTTTATTACATCAAAGTTATAGTATTTTGATAGTATACTCTTCAGTAAAAAACAAACATTAGTCTATGATGATTGGCGGATTTATGGTTTTTCCCGAAACCTTTTTTTTATTTTGAAGGCTTGCGGTGATCGTTTGGAAGCCATGTTTTATTCCGATGATTTCATATGCAGAAACAACAATTTCGAACCCACAGCATTTCGGTTGACGTCATGTCGTTTTTATTATAAATTGCTGCGAATTAAAAAGAGAGGGATAAGATAAGGGTAAAGCACCAATTGTAGTAATGTAAAGAAACATTAAATAAACAATCTGTATGATAAATTTTGTTAGTTATTATTTAAAATAACAAAAATCCTACAAATACAAGTGAGAACTGACTTAATACTCTTAACTAAATGCTAGTTACTATGCTACTCGGTTGAGAATTTTCTCAGCTTCCCAGAGAAATGTGCGACAAAGGATGTTAGCATATTTTTTAGACTTGAGTCTATTAAATACTTACAAATCGACCACAGAAAAAGTTTAATAATGAAATTATACAGAAATAAGAAGAGATAGAAATATTACGTTGAAGAGTAAATTATGGATCGTCTCAATACGCAACGTATGTGTAATAGTTATTGCTATGTACATAATTCATTATTTTGAGGCAATTAATAAAAAAAACCACCTCAATTACTTCAGCATTTTTTTCAGGTTATTTAATTCCCTTAACAAAAAGATATAAAAACTTTATTTAGTAGGACATTTTCTCATCTTTCTAATGAAACTAAAATATTTGAAAAACAAAGTACGCTTTTGGAGTTAAAGGTTTTATAATAAACAAGTTGTTTACAGAAAAAAGTTCAATAACTCTGTACCGGTTGAGATTTGAGAGTATGTATTGAAGGTTTTTTTTTTTATTCAAAGTTAGCATACCAATGCGGGGTTCGTCCAGGTATTGTCACAAATATTGCGGGTTGCAACATACTCCAAAACCCATTAAAATGTCTAATTAAGGGGAACGTCTAGTGTAAACTGCTCAAAATGAAAGTTATTTTCTTCTACCATTTTTAAGGCAAGGCAACAATGGATTTTTTGTGTAATGTTAGGATCGCTTTATACATTCATTGTGTACGAAAAAAATATTTTCAGTCACAAAGAGCCACACATACAGGCGTTCCACGAGTAGACGTCCAACCATTTCCACGTTGAGAAGCGCCGCGGCGAACACGATAACTCTCGATAAAATTGTCGAATATGGGAAATTCAATAAATTTTGTGAAGCTTAGACTTGTAGTTAGTCGATGAACCACAAAAATAGAAAAAAGTTTGAGTTTCGGGAAATGGCTTCATGAAAACCGAAAAATCTCATATTTAATTGTAAAATTCGTTCATTTTTCTTCAAAATAGTTGGGGGAAAAATTTGCTATTCAGTTTCCTGTGGTTGATCGACAGGCTACACATATTGGGCATTCTCATAAAAAGTCAAGTCACTTCGTTGATTAGTTTTTGAGTTATCGTGTTCGCCAATTTGAAAAACGTGGTTTCTGGAAAAAGGCTATAAAAAGGGTGTCCCACATCAAATTGCATTCGGTATTTTCTCTTGAAAATTTGGGTATAAGTAGTATAGAGTGTATTGCTTACACTGTATTTTCATCGCGGTCAGTTTTTCGAAAATTGTTGCCGATAGATTGAAATCTGCGTGCGTTATAGCAAATAAGCGCGAGGAATGCATAGCTGTTTAAACCAAAAGAAGTTCAGCGTTGCCACCGAGATTGCAGGGGACCTTTCTAGAGGTTCAATACTAACAATTGAGCCAGTAAAGAAGAAGTCGATTATTTTGCCCTCTACACCAGACGCCCCCCTTAAGGTACCAAAAATATGCTTTTACTTCCAAACACCTCAAATACCTTCTGCACCTGAACAATATGTGGCAATGATAAATTTTCGATTCTCTCAACTCCATCATCAATCTTCCTGGCTTGAAGCGAATGCTTGGGCATTGTTACGCCTAGCAGTTATTTCTGACATTTAATAAAATTAATTGGATTTCAAAAGAAACGGTTCACCACGAGAAAGTGTAAGAGACTGCACTGCCAAACTGCGGACGAAAGTAGTGCTTATCATTCAGCTAATGAAGACAGTTGTAAGAAACACGAAATAAATAAATCAAATCAATTTTTCATTTATCTAATTTCACTAGCTTCGCACTAGAGGTGATGATCGCAGAAAAAAACACTTCAGTCCGAAAAAGCATGTGGCCATTTACCACTATTGTGCAGCTTTACGTTGTGCTTATGGAGAAGTCCATAGATTGCACACTGCATAATCGATTAGAGCGCAATTAGCGTTTTCTATGCATTTATTACTTAGCGAGGCACTTCATTAAATTAATTCACGATTTTAATTAAGCACTGAAGCACGATGCAAGCCATAGCTTATAAGGCCATCCTCTCCATTGGCTTCCCTTCTGAACATTGGTGACAAGGGTTTCGCAAAAAAATCGATTATTGCCTGTAACACCTTCAGTGGTATTAATAGATAGTGAAGTTCAGGTTTGTTCCGATACCAGAACAAACTGAAAATACTCCGGAACAAAGTGAAAGTTGTTCCGGTCCTCGCTTCGCTTTTTCTGAACGAAAACAGGAAGTTCGATTTGTTTTGCCTTTTGTTAGCATTTAGAGGCAACGTGTGAGTACAGGAACAAACATATAAATCTGCGAAAATGAGTCCGTTGACAAAACTAGTTTCAACACTTGTGAACTGGGAGCGAAGCGTTATTACTTTAAAAATAGTGTAATACTATATTTTTATTCGAAATATTAGTCAATATAACTGTGGAAATCAAATTAAATTAAACATTAAATTAACTTTAAATTAAAGGGAGAAAAACCGATGATGTACACAAATAATTAAATACTTTGAATATTTGTAACTTGTATTATATAACTTATGGCGCCCAAACCGGTTCATCATGTAGTATTAGGCGCTACTATAAGGTCATTCGCCTCTGATACAGAACTCTTATTACCTACATACCTGCGGTATCAGCTAGGGCACGAGCAACCATAGTGATGATCTGGCAACCACACCCTTTGGCAACCACAACTCGAGACAGTGTATGACCTGGACCAGGCCAATGAAGGAATAATGGTGTGCCTCATCATCTATAACAAAGATGTCTGCCCAAGATCGTGGTTCTGGTAAAGCGGCATGCGGCCAACAACATCGAAAAAAGTAAATGAACATATAGCGAAATGACAATTGACATAATCAAAAAACTAATTTCTTATACATTTTACGAAATACTCTTAGCTTCTATATTATCCATTTCTGTGATAGTTTTTTCACGCATTCTCTAAAGAAAAAAATCGACACGATTTTTTTCAATGTGACATTTTTTCAAGTTTTTGTTGAAGATTTTTCAATCCATATCAAACTATTAGATGCGTGGAAAAATTTTCATGATAACAAAAATTGCGTTTTCATATGAGATCACCGGAAAAATCTTGGAAATTATTAATTGTTGTTTAAGGCATATATTCTGCAATTGTTATTAACTAAGATTGGATTTTTAACATTTACGCTCATTCATATAAACTCAAATTTGAGTGGCCATCCACTCAATTTCATAAAAACTGCACCTAGTCAAAAACCAAGCTCTCCTCGTCTACTCAATTTTGAGTTTGATATTAAAATGTTAAACTTGAGTACACTTTACTCAAAAAGTAAATACGAAGAATAGCCATTGTGGAATGTAACGTAACGGATTTTTTTATATAACTACAAAGGAAATTATTGGTACTTCATAAGTCATTTACCTGTACTTCCCGGGCGTTGCCCAGGTGTTTACTTCATGCCGATCGACATCTTGTTGAAATGGCAGGAAATACTCAAACATGAAAGGAAGTAAAATGTAAACAGAAGCCATGAAACTAATCTTTTAGTGTTCTTAACGATTCATATCGACTGTTCAACTGCAAGATATTTTTTATTTAATTTTTGCTGACGTCCAACTCCACAAACCTTTCTTGAGAATAAATATTTTTTTCGCTCGAAACTTTGAAAACTTAATGGTTACTCACGAGTTGAGTTGATCCTATTCAAATTAAAACTCATTTTTTGACAGAATGCATCTAGTTTTGAAAATGAGTGCTCTAAACTCAAATTTTGAGTAGTTTTGAATGTTGCGTGTTTGATAATTTTTTGTTGGTAATATTTAGAATCATTTTGGAAACATTGCAAAAAGAAATCAGACTACAATACTTTACGAGATATTTGAATTATAACAGGCCTGTCACAGGGCGTCTGCTTTGTTGTTAGAATATTTAGGTGCTCTTAGATAATTTCACTGGAATTTTTTTTTGCGGTGCCTTCATGTTTCAGCACAATTGCGATGTATCAGCTTGAAGAAAATTAAAAAAAAAATATCGCCCACGGCATACGAGTGAAATCTGTTTAACACATTGCACAAAACCTGATTCTGGCAATCATGGCAAAAAAAATTTTTTTTTCGACCGTGTTCCTGGTAACAATGCCCACACCGCCTGTTGAAACTTAATGCAAGATGATAAAGGAAAGGAATACCTATAGGAGCATTGTTGCAGTTGTTAAATTTGAAGAGCGAAATAGAAAAATCGCCTATGTCACGTACTTCACTTTTCCATGTGATAATAATTGCAATTGACAAATTTAATGAATGCAGAGCTACGACTGCATTTTAGAACCTTACACAACCATTTATTGTTATGGCAAATTAAGCAACGCCAAAATTGTGTTTCTTTTCGTTTGAAGAAATCAATTCTTGTCATTTATTGATCGTATGATTGATTTTTGTCCCTATTTACTCTTCTCTACCGTCGCTCTTTTGGAATCCCGGAGAATCAGGTGCTCTTTTTTATTTCCCAGTTTGGCGTTTACTTTTACTTATAAGTACAAGGCTGTGAAACCAATTTTTAAAGAGTTGGCTTTGCTATCGAGGTCATCATTGGATCAAGATCGCGGAGACACAACTCGTAAAATTTAAATTTCACATCGCTTCAACGATTTCATTTTTCACGTTTTCCGCAGATGAAAACTCATTATAAAGGCTATGAGAGAACTCAATTTTATAAAATACTAAACTAATGGTTCGCCACGTTTATTCTCCATACAAGTCCGTGGTACTACTTTCCCTCTTTGCTTTGTTTCTATCGCGAATGCAAAGTATGCTTGATGTGCTGGTCTTATACGACACTGCATTCTGACGCAATCTATATATGGGCGACCGAAAATAAAAGTCGTAAGGACAGAACATGCTTCGTAAAAATCCGTTTCAAATATATTAGAATATAAAAACCGGATATAAATTTCAAGCATAAAAAACGGACAAGGACATTACTTTCTAAGAGTCGGAAAAACATCTTCAGTGAAAAAACCGGAAAAAATATATCCGATTCTTACAAAGTAGTATTTGTTAGCCGAATTTTAATCTTGAACATCAAGATATACGCATGCTCCTACGAGCGATTTATTTATTTTTGAACGATTTTTATACTGGAGGTTCATCCTTGCCGAGTTTTTTCGGGTGAGAACTTTTTAAGCGATTCTTATGCTGAAGGATTTCTACCCGATTTTTATGCTTGAAGTTTATTTCCGATTTTTATATTCTAATATGTTTGAAACGGTTTTTGCGAAGCATGTTCTATCCTTGCGACTTTTATTTTCGGTCGCTCATATGTAGTTGTTCATTCATAAAAATTCCACGACATTGATGTTTTACCCCCTGTTGGATTGCAATGGATCATTAAATATATCTAGATTGTATATGGTCTGAGCGTATCTTAAGTTTTCGTAGCTCCTGTACCCCACCAACATTGAATTTCTTCATCAGTTCCGGGGACCGTCAAATTCGAATCCACTGCATACATCTGGTAAGTTTCGATACACCGAACCAAGATCCTAAAATGTATCTGCTGATCGATCGTCATCGTGCAGGAAATTATAAACTGATTTTAAATAATTCTTGCCTTGGACACTTCGACAGGAATACATTTCACGTTTCCGGACCATTTTGTTTGTTTTGGTTTGCATGATGAAAATGGTGGTAACGTTTTTGAACAAGACGGTACAGGTGGCCACGTTTTTTGTGTGTAAGTACAGTTGTCATTTTTCTTTGATAAAATCGATTAAACAAACGGATATGAAGAAAACATAAACAAATGACGTAGTGGGCTTTTCTGTGGCCAGAAGTTTTGTTTCGGTTCGGTCATAATTATTTTTTAACGGTAGTTTCGAGATAAACGTCCCTAAGTTCTCGAACGGAAAATCCGTGGTGAATCTCGGCCATCCCTCTAGTTTATCGTGCGCCAAAGAATAAGGATGCTCGTTTGGATCCTCATGTTTATTTTCAGGGTCGCGGACGCCATGTATTATTACTTGCTACTTGCCACCTGATTACTTGTATAAAACTAATGCGCTAAAAAGTGACAAATGTTCCCACCTTTCTTTCCCTTTATCTTGGTTTTCAGGCGCGTGCGGAAGAGACTCAACTAAGAAAATGTTCAAGTACTTTAATAATATAAGTATTACAGATGAAAGATCGCTCTGTTTAACTAAAAGGGTTTCTATAAAAATGCTTCGAGCTGCAAGGATTTTTTAAATTTTTCGAGAGACCTTTTGAAATATATTTTTGCTTCGTAGCTTATAAAATTTGGAAATATTACATTTCAGCATTTTGTAAAGAAAACGACAATTGCAACTCAAATTGAAAATAATATTTCTAACCAATGCTAAATGGATTGGATGGCAATATAGCTTGGACGGAAAGTTGGATTCTAATACACGGACGTCAGAGCAAAAATACACCAAACAACTTTACAAGCACGCCGAAGCGCAAATTAGAAGTTGTTTGTAATAATAATACGTAGTAATAATATCGAGTTGTTCGTTTTTAACTTTTTCTATTCAAGCTTAGATAATATAATCAGTATCGCATCAGAAGCAATAAATGAAACACATTTAATTTATATATCCAATATGATATACCGTAACGTGAAACACGTCCAGTTTTGTCTAATTAATCGAAATGTGTGTACACGCACGTAACGTTGAGGAGACTGCCACTAGGCTAGTTTTTCTCTGGCGAGGTATGGTCACTATGGTTAGGTATCTCGTGTATAAATCGTTGCAAGATGCCTAACTAGCAGTCCACTGCCAGTCTAGCCCAGGTCCAGCTAAGCGTTGTTGGTAAGTGAAGTGAGTGTTGCCCACTTGCGCATCGTTGCTTCACAATTGGATCCAATTGTTACCGCCGCTGTCTGACTGGCCAGTTCTTCCGCTTTTCTCCATCTCCAATAAAACGCTTTATAAATATTTAGATATACCTACCTACACCAAAGTTGCTGAAACAGTAAATAAATAGAGAAAAGCTTTAATAAAACACGAGATATCCAAAGCCAGGCTGTTCCGCTCTAATCATCTTGATTTCTGCATTAATCGCAGTGCTGGTACCTACATGTGGCGGCAGGCAAAAAAAATAGGTGCTGCCCAAAAAACCATGCCCACTGCTGCCTGCAGTGCATCACTCCCTGCCGACCGTGCACCGGTACCGCATCGCGTTTGATTTGGTGCAAAGTGCTTCATTTTACTTTCATCGCCAAGAGTTGGGAGAAATCGCTTTGCCAAGGTACCGTGACACATAGATTAGGCTCTCGCTTATTATCCTTTCGCGGAGAAATGCTGCTGACTTTTCTTTCATCAGCTATCATCACGGCATCACATGGTGTCTATTTTCATCAAACAACAATCGAACGGTTTTCGATGCAGAACAGGTGTTTTTTTCTATTTGAGCTCGATAAGTTAATCAAGATTGAAAGTTTAATTTTTTACTTGTTCTTCACTATCACTTTCACATGACTTTACTAAACGTGTTCGTGTATAACTCATTCGTGTGTAATACATTTTGTAAAGTCATGTAAAAGTGCCGGTGAAAAACTATAGTAATGATTCAAGCTCTCCATCTTGATTAACTTATAAGGTCAGCATTGGACTGGTTACATCACTGCAAATAGAAACTCTTATCACAAATATTATCATGCAGGTTTTTGATCTTCATTAATCTGAAAGTTCGCCAGATTGATCGAGATATCGCTGAGCTCGGGATTCGGTAGAACACGACATTGGCCATCACATGCTATTTGAATACACTGCCGTTCTACGCATAATTGTCTCATGTAAATAGGGAATTCAATAGAACATGGGACAATTAAGCTTATAACGGCAGTACATGTAAGGCAGCTAAAAAAACTATATGGTAGAAAAAAAAAAAAAATGAAGAATGTGCGATTTGACAATTCAAATTCCATCTTATATTCGATACAATTAATTATATTTAGGTTTAAGGGGTTGTATATGTTGAGATGCGGGAAAAAGAAAAAAGTTTAAATTTTTAAAAAGGTATGTAGCCATATTTTTATGAAATACTTGTTATGCGTTTAGCGTAGTGCAATGTCCAATTTGCAAAATCCACTTGAGAAAATAAAAAAATATTAATAATTGTTGAAGCTATAGCAATTTCCGAAAAACGCGTTTTTTCAAAGAGGTTTTCCGTGACTACGATTCCAGTCCAACAGCTCCACAGAAACCATCAAACTAAAAAATGCATTAGTATATGTACCTGTGGTGTCCTTGAACGATCGATAAAAAAAATTCTTCTTTTTGGAAACGGGAACGATTTTTCCAAAAAAAACACTATTTTTACCTTTAAAAAATTATTAAAAAATTCATAACAATAATATGAAAATTTTGCCGAAAAAATGGAATCGTTCAAGGACACGGCAGCTAAATTACGAACAAGTTAAAAAAAAGTTTTGAGGTCGGTTGAAAACTTTTCCGGCAATCGTAGTCACCGCAAAGACACTTTTGGGAAACATGATTTCGAGATAATAGCGTTTAAAGTTTCAAGTATAAGCAATACCTCCATAAGGGAGTAAGATGAAAAACGCTATAACTTTGCGTCCACCGCTCCGATCTCTATAAAAATTTGAGGTAACATTCTTAACAACCTGAGCTTTACGATAGAAGAGTAAAAAAAATTTCGATTTTTTGTCCGACCTCAACATATATAACCCCTTGAGGTCGAACAGAGAAACTGACAAAAATCGAAGACGAAAAAAGCAGTGTTTCCACACCGTTTGTTAGATCTTCATGAAAATCAATCAGCTTATGTAGAATATTGTTACATTACTAATATGGCGTATAAGTTAATGGGCCTATTTTGGTCCTACTAGGGAGAGTGTCGCACTATTTTTGAACAACTTTTAAATGACGTCATATTATCTATAACCATTCTCAGAATAAAGTATCAGTATACTGTTTCGAAAACATCTATATATTCAGGCCCGACGAGAGAGAGAGGGGCTTCAAGTTTCCCGGGACCCGGGTCTATTGTAGAGGCCCTGTTTACCATGATAATACAAATAGATGCGGGTGGAGATTAAAGAAAAATTTGAAAACCTCATACGAAAAATAAACAGCAATTGTAATATATTTATACTCATTTATCTCATTGGTAAAAGTTTTTAATGGAAACGAATTTAAAAATACTAAAATTCGAACTAATGTTGTGAATACCTTAAACTTTTTGTTCATCGAAGAAACTTAAATTTACCCAACAGTGAGATTGAAGCATTCGTGTATAATTTATTACAAGTGTTTTTTTCCATTTGCTCATTTAATTGGATGGTGATACAAGCTGTCATTTTTTCGAAACTCGATAAGAAAGTATTTTAAGTATTAGCGGAAGCATTTAAAGTTTGCATAAAAATTATTAGCCTGTTAATTATTTTAGGATCTTTCTTCAAATTTTGCTGTAAAGTCATTTTATCGGATAACTTTTTCACATCCCAAAATGATTTAAAACGAACTTTGGGTCAGCACGAGGTTAATACATCGCTTCTGTTGATACTGAGAATAATTTCTGGTCAGAACTCGAACAAATAATGGTTTATTTATGGGACTTGTATCTAAAGACCATGACGATTGATTGATCAAATGGAAGTAACATAGATGATGAATAGTATCAAAATGATTAGATCTCACTATTAGGCTGAGTATATGAGCTTTAGGATTTCCCAACTAGGTTTATGTAATTCAGAAAATCATCCTGAAAAGTTCTTTCGGAGATTTCAAGTCTCTGCGATAAGCATACTCTTTATTGTGAAATTCAGGGTTGATATGTAGCTGTTACGTGTGCATTTACAGTGCTGACAGAAACAATACAATACCAAGATAATTTTAACCCTTTTACCTTAAAATCGTAATTGCATTTTTATAAAAAAAATCCTAGCAATGTACTGTTTTCGGCGAGGCTATTATGGATTATATGCCCTTTACAGCAATCCATGTTCGCACACCGCTAAGAAAAACTCGTTCACGCCATAATGACCACAACAGCCACATTCAGTACCTCAAAATCAACAGCACGCATCATAAACGAGAAATCAATTTAGCCTGGCCATTTTCGCAACGTCACTCGATCTCGAAGAGCGCCGGTCTGAAAAAGTATCCTTTTAGCCTAAAAAACACCTGTGAAATTTGAAGCCGATCCAAGAAATAATAATCGACCCGAAAATGGATTGAAGTGAACCAATGGCATGTTTATAGAAATTTTGCATTTTTCCGTTTTTTTTCTTTATATAAACTATTTTAAAACCAATAAAATTAATATGAAATTGCATATATAATATTTTTATTGAGACGAGAAATAAATTACAAAATTTAAATTTCGCGAGGGATCGATCATTCCTAACCAGGGAGATGGCATCCCTATGTTGATGTACATACGTTGACAGTAACCAACATGTGGTGGCCCTAACCACTTCTAGGCCCATGCTTTCCCATACCCTTGCACCGGGTTGTTTTAATTTTAACAAAGGGTTATGTTTATTGTTGTACCTTCACCAGCAGATCCCTTGAACCCGATGGTGGTTGCTTAAGGACATCGTGGACAGAATCACAAGCTTCTTCTTTTTATTTCATCGTCAAAGTTAAAACATTGCATTGGCGCGCAAGACGAAATCGTTTGTAACTTGAATGTCTTATCTCAGATTGCTTAGACATTGTATCACTGTATGTAAGCATGTTAGTACAAGCAGATGAATAGATTCTCTTCACGTAATTTTTATTCGCTCGGGGAATTTATACCTTTTTGTTTTTCAAAACAAATGAAACACGTGGTAAAAAAATCAGTCAGCTGATTACTGAACGATATGCTTGTGTGCGTGCTTTCTCCTATCGATATAGTACGTTCTAGCTGCACCTTGAGCTGCACACAGATGTGTAACGTAAGCCGAACTTACCCGAACGTAACCGAACATCTGTTGAGATTTTTGCAACGCTTATATGTCAGAATAGATATTTTTTTAGATTAAATTGAATTTCCCGTTCGGTTGAAGTCAAAAGCCGTCGCCACATTGTTAAAAATATGCTGGGGTCCGGTAACAGCGCTGCTCTAGCGACCGAAGTGTTGGTTCACCTGAATGGAACTCGCAGAAGAGAGTTATTGCGTAGAGCTCGAACGCGGGCTTAAAGATCCAGACGTCCGAGGATTGTAGGGCAATCCACCCTGGCAGATAGTAAGTCCGAGACGAATAGGACTCGAGAGCAGTCCTCCGGATGCCCGGAGTGTCAAGCTATATTAACTGACAACGGTATTTGTAGCTCGGCAGCTCAAATCTGTTTTGCCAAGGAAGATGTCGGGGTGCAAAGCGTATAAACCGGCGTTGGACGGCCTCGATTCTGTCAATGCTGTTCTGGTAGAACGAATTCCAAACAGCAGAACAATACTCTAGTGTTGAATGAACTAGCGCGCAATAGAGTGATTTTAAACAGTATACGTCTCTAAAATTTTTCGCTATTCGGGTCGCTCAAGTCGAATAAATGGTAGTTGAACTGAATCGGATGGCGTTTCCGCGTGAACGTAACGATTGAGCTTTACTCGGGTTTAAAACCATTCTGTGTAGATCACACCACATACTAAAGCTCTCCAGTTTACTCTGAAGACTCCCGTATTTGTCGAAAAAAATTCATGTCGTCGGCGAAAGAAAGACGGGGTTCTTGTAATTTGTTATTGACGCATTTAGAGGAGGAATATTACTGGACCGAGATGACTTCCTTGTGGGATGCCGAAAGTAGCGAAGAATGGTGCAGATAGACAGTCCTTAATGCTGATTTGGAATTGCATTGCAGGAACGAAACCAGCGCAGGAGTTGTCGATGAATACGGAGTTTGTCCAGCTACGCTATTGCGATATCATGGTTGATTTTGTCGAAGGCCGCGGATATATCCATGTAAATAGCATCGGTTTTCAATCCATCAGCGGATTCATCGAGTACATATGTTGTGAACGAGAGTAGGTTGGTCGTTGTCGATCGTTTAGGCATAAAACCGTGTTGGTGGTCTGCAATGTACTGTTTGCAGTTAAAGAAAATAGGGTCTAAAACAACCAGCTAGAATATACGAATGATACGATATTTGAACACGAGATTCCCCGATAATTATCAATGTTCGATTTGTTTTCTTTTTCATAGACTAGAAACATGTGCGCTGCTTTCCAGCTTGAAGGGAATGTTCCAGTAGTGAGTGATAGCACGAAGACTCGTGTAAGTGGTTCAAGAAGCCCTTTGATGCACTTTTTACGAAAATCGAGGGAACGCCATCAGGGGCCGGGGAATTAGAAGCTTTCAGCATGGAATTTGCTGCAAGAATGGTAGCATTCATTGACGCAAAATCGGTTGATGGTTTGTCCTAGAGAAGGAGTTTGAAGGGTTTCCAATCTTAGAAACATCTTGAATTTTTTCTAACTTATTTATTTATTTATTTATTTATTTATTTATTTATTTATTTATTTATTTATTTATTTATTTATTTATTTATTTATTTATTTATTTATTTATTTATTTATTTATTTATTGTCGTCAAACAAGAGTAGACCGTTTTGTTACAACGATGAAATATACTATACACTTAAAAAATAAAATACTAATAACTAAACTAAACACTATCTGGTTTACATAGCACTACTTTAGGATGTTCTTTATAAGCGAATAGAATTGAAAATTTTTTTTTATTTGCTTTTTGTCATTGTTAAGTCAATAGCTTCGCTGTACTTGTTGTAAGTTGCCATCATCTGATTTAATGGTCCAAACTTGGCATAATTTGTACGATAATTGTTTGTTATAAATGTATTTCGGATTCGTAACTGCCGGGAAGGTATATAAAAATTAAGTTTAGATAGAAGTTCGACTGAATCAATACGACACGAAATGATATCGTTTAGAAATGAAACCATTGCATATTCTCGGCGCTCTTTTAGTGTTTGGATGTTAATGAGCATACAGCGAGCTTTATAAGATGGGAGAGGAAATCGTGTCCAACCTATTTTGCGAAGTGCAAACAATAAAAATTGCCTTTGTACTGATTCTATTCTTTCTTCGTGTGTGATTGAGAAAGGTGACCAAACTATGCTACAATATTACAGTATTGACCTTACATACGAGATGTACAATGTTTTAATTGTATATGGATCATTAAAATTGTCACTAAAACGCTTTATGAATCCAAGCATGTTATTTGCTCTATTGATGATTGTGTTGTAATGGTCAATGAATGTTAATTTTGAATCTAGAATGACTCCCAAATCTTTAACTCTTTCGCACTTTTGTACCACTTGATTTCCTAGAGTGATTGAAATGTCAGGTGTATTTCATTTCCTACTAAAAGTTATTGCATTACATTTTTTTTACGTTTAGTTGCAGAAGGCTTTTGTTGCACCAGAGGTAAAACATATGTATTTCTTCCTGTAATATCTTTATGTCTTGTTCGTTCCTAATTTCTAAAAAGAGCTTCATGTCGTCGGCATAGATAAGAACTTTTATGTTTTTGAGAATGAATGAAATGTCGTTTACGAATAAAATGAACAAAAGAGAGCCTAGATGGGAGCCTTGAGGAACTCCTGACGTGACTTGAATGGGATTCGATTTCTTCGCTTTAAATCTAACTATTTGTTGACGGTTAGTTAAGTATGATTCGAGCCATTTGAGAAGACCTGGTTCAATTCCTAATTTTTTCAGTTTGAATAACAGCAAGGGTATGTCGATACGATCAAATGCCTTGCTAAAGTCTGTGTAAAGAGCTTCAATGTAGTTTCCATTCTCCATTGCAATCAATGAGTAGTTGACAAATTCTAGTAAATTTGTATTAGTTGAACGTCCTTTGAAGAACCCATGTTGCATGGTAGTAATTCTGTTTTTGATTTGATTGAATAGTTTTTCGTTAACGATTGCTTCAAAGAGTTTAGGCAAACATGACATAACGGCAGTTCCACGGTAGTTACATATGTCAGATTTTTTGCCACTTTTAAAAATGGGTACCAGGTAAGAGCTTTTCCATAAATTGGGGAAAATGCCAGATCCAAGCGACATGTTAAAAAGCCAAAACAGAGGAGCTGTGAGTTCCAACGCTAAGTTCTTCATAAATACGGGTGGAATCCCGTCAGGTTCAGAACCTTTGGAGGCATCTAGTTTGTTTAGAGCCTCCATAATATCTTGCACACTGACATGATTGACGCCAATGTCTGTGGTGAATTCTGGGAAGAAACCGAAATATTCGCGATCACGATCTTCTTCAGAAAATGTGGTATAGATATCTTGAAAGAAGGTTGCGAAAAGATTGCAGATTTGTTCCGAGTTGACACCGACATTTTCTTTAAGTTTCATTTTTGAAGGGAAGTTTTCCGATTTTAAATTATTTTTAACATGATTAAATAAATTTTTTGGGCAAGATTTTATTTGAAGTTCGGTTTTTGAGTTATACTCTTCAAATGCTATATTAATGGATAGGTTTAGTTGATCGCAAATGTTCAAATAGTTAAATAAGTTCCTTTCATTTCTGATTTTTTTATACTTTTTGTGGGCCTTTTGTTTACGATTTTTTAAATTTTTAATTTGCTCGTTATACCAAACTGGATATTTTGTGTTGCTTTGTCGCCTAATTTTTTTCATTGGTACTTGTTCAACTATTATATCAAACAATTTTGTGTAAAAGACGTCTACTGAATTTTCGATACTTGTTTCATTTCTAAACAACGTGTGTCAATCTATAGTGCTTAATCTTTGTTTTATGTTGTCAAAATTTGTCAATTGAAATTGAAAGGCCTCTTCGTACTCGCAGTCATCGGGTCTTTTGTTATCATGTACAAATACAGAAAACTCAATTGCTGTATGAAACGCTTCATTTTCCATAGTGGAGTTAATGATTCGGTGACACAGAAGTCTTCAAGAATGTTTGTGAATAATAAATCTAAATAACAGTTTTGCTGATTTCTAACATGATTAATTTGGTTAAGTCCTAAACTTGCAGTTTTGTCAAATATGGCCCGCAGAGTTTCGTTATCCCCAACGACTGGAAGTAGGATGCTTCCATTTTCAGTGTCTGGAAAGAAGTCAATGCTTCGTTGATTGAAGTCACCATAAATATGAACTTTTACCTCTGGGAGCCTGGTTATAATGTCTTCGGCAATAAGAAAAAACTTTTCAAATGTATCTTTGCGGGCATTATTTGGGGGGAAGTACACAGAGGCAAATATATGTGTTTCACCTGCCAGATGGGTTTTAACCCACACATGCTCAAATTCTTTAAATTTCCTTGTAGTAATGATTTCTGCGTTAAATTTTGATGTAATTGCTATCAAAACTCCCCCTCCTGACTTCTTATCAGACATATGGATGTCTCGGTCAGCTCTAAAGACATTGTAGCTGTTCCCGAAAACTTCTTCACTTCTAACACTTTCGTCCCAACTAGTTTCTGTACCCAAAATAATTGTATAGGAGTAAAAACTGTACTTAAAATTTTCTAATGAATTTCATTCATTTTCGATGCACTTTTCATTCTATTAAAATTTTGACAGTAAATTAAAATTTCTACTGACGACTCTACTTGAGGAGTCGAGATTACCTCTTTTTGTTGTCGTTCAAATGGCGTCGAATCGTGGCAAACTGCGGTGTCCTCGTCGTTTCCTTCTTCTAGGGAATGCGTCAATGTCGTCGAAAACACGAATGTTGAGAATGGCACGCCTTGCACAAAACTGAATTGTTGGCCTATAGTTCGTGGCTAAGAGAAGAGAAGACAATCGCGTAGCTAATTTGATCCAGTCCTAACCTCAATATTGAACCAGCTTCTGATTGGTCATTTTGCCAGTCATGAGCGTTCATTATATTTACAATCGGGATGGAAAACAGTGCTGCTGAATCTATTCTGGTTATTTTTCATACACATCAACATTTCGTGCAAATTGAATAAAAGACCTGAATGACGATATAGTTACGTGTATTGTTAAGAGAGACATGAATAAATATTTAATTTAATTTTTAAATGCAGCTAGCATTGTAAATTCTTGGTAGAGGTGCGATCTTTTAGGTACAATTACTTTCGACAATTGTAGAAAGCATTCAAAGGGAATCTGGCAACGATGAACGCTTGTTGTCTTCAGATTTACGGCAGGGCCAAGTCGAGAAAATTAAGAAGAGCAAGAAGCCTGTTGTCGTCTCTTCTCTTAGGTTCGTGGGGGGTCCTGAGAAATGATCCTTTGCAGCCGCAAGAAGCACACTATCCGGTGGCAGGAAACTATTGTTGTAGTGACTACTCGTATGGTTTTTGTTATAGTGGGTGCTGCCGGCCCTAAATGTGATTCTGCGATTGGTATTACTCGTATGGTTATTATTAACCGGCTGTCGTGAGTGGCGCGCCGCTGCGAGTTGATCTTGATCTGGTCCAAGAAATTTTGTAGTGCTTTTGTTTTTTTCATTAACGTTATTATTATTATTTCGCCTCGATCTTTTTTTACGTCTTCTAGCCTTTTCGGCCTGTTTTTGCTGGTTCAGGTTTCTTAATTTACGTGCATCGTAATCGCTCCAGTCTGCTTTCCATACTTTCCTTGTACCCAAAAAGCGCCAACCTGAGTTATCGATATTTTTGTCGTTATTTAATTCGGCTTCCAAACTGGGGTATGAATCAAGTGATGATGTAGTGTTTTGACTTGCCGTTATGTTTGATGAAAGCGCCTTAAGTTCATCGAGAATATCAATAGTTAGCGCAGAATTTGTGAAGTTTTGACTGGTGGATTGTTCGCTGACAGAGACTTAAGCTCGTCAAGAATATCAATCCCCAGCGTCGGGTTTGACGTCATAGTAATACTAGCCGCTGTGTCCAGAGACAGTTGATTAAGCTGGCTTATTTCATCATTCATGGTGCGCAGTTCAGCTGATAGCTCTGACGTTACCGTTTTCAGCGTGCTATAGACATTATTTTTTGTTGTCGTCATTGCTGTATCGAATAGCGAGGTAATGTGATTTTTAATGGCAACAACACTTCCAGTCAAACTGCTGTTTTTGTTTATTGCTATCAATTCCTGTTTTATTGTTGTAAGCAAAATTTCTAGGCCATCGATCGCTTCGTGAACTATGTTAGGCTTCTCCAGTTGAAACGCGAGCCGGTGCATTACTTCCGTATTGGCTTGCAGTTGTGATTCCAGAAGTTGTTGTTGTTCAATAAGCCCTTTGAACTCAATCTTGGCCTGCATCAATTCTTGACATGATTCGCAGCACGGTAATAGATACGAGTTGATATCCACCTTCTTGTCCTTCTTCCGCAGTGATCCCCTCGGAACAGTCACTCCAAGCAAGCGGCGTGGAATTTTCTTGGGCAACCTATACATGTCCACATAACTGTATCGGCGGAAGTGTCGAAAGTGCAAATTTCGCAACTCATTATGATTAATGTACACACATGAAAAGCTGAATTAATAAAAAACTAAATGAAATATCGCGCACGGCACCTGGATCGAACGATAAACGCGTGCGAACTTGACGACGACTTGTTGTGAACTTGTAACTAATCGCGGTCTGGCTAAGGGATCATGTGAGAAACTCGTCAAGCAAGCGTCAAGGCAGCAATAACGATGACGATGTAGACGTATATGTCAACGACTCAAGAATGCCTCCAATAGCAACGGGAAATCACGCTGTTTGAAGAAAAGCCACTTATAAAGGGTGATAGGGTCGTTAATAATTGCGACATCTTCGATTGATTGGAAAATCGGCTATAGTTATCGAAATGAAATCAAAGTTTTACTGTAGTTCAGTATATACATTTATTTCAGCTTATATACGTCGATTGAACTGTAGAATGAGTAGAATGCTGCTTTTTCCACTGCCTTATCATTTGCTTTTCGTCATTCGCCATTGCTTTGGTCTTTCAAAGTTCGCGCTTAATAATCGCCAATAAGTTTCGATCGGTTGGCGTTTAGGACGATTTGGTGGGTTCGTGGCACAAAATCCACCGACGATCATGGACACCATTGCATGATTTGTTAAATTAATCATTCTATTTTTTTTCGCCAGATCAAAACAAACATAAATATCACACATATGAAACAATCACATCAGCCGTTGTAAGAAGAGCTACCAGAATTGCGCTCGCAGGGGATAACCATGTGAAGACTAGCAACTGGTAATGATTAGTTTCACATCAAATGTTGTGTTGTTACGTGCCATGTCCAGCTGAAAATAATATCTCTCCAATCAGCAATTAGCTTGAAATAGTTATATTTGAAATTGCATTATAAATTCAAGTTATCTTTTAATTTGGCCGCACTGATGATTCTTTTCTTTGATTGTGCTGGTAGTGTATTTAAAAAATAGGGTAATAGTTAATCTCTGATTGTTTAAAATTAAATAGAACTCATACTCTTAAAAAATATCACCGAAAACGGTTCATATTTCAACGATAGCCAAGAGGAACCAGTGAACATTTTCAAATTGGATTTAAATATGCAATTGTATTATTTTTTAATCAATTAGTTTGTCTGATTTGGTATTATGCATGTTAAGTGTTTGAAAAGGTTTCTTTGTAATGTTTTATCTAAATTATTGTAGAAGGATACGAAATGTGAAAAATTCATGCTGGAAAGAAATGTCATTTTCGAGTTTATGTCCATGTATAAAACATCCATTGACAGTTTTCTTTAAGGATAGTAGACTCGTGCATGTATTGCATTAAAAAACATAGACAAGCAAATATTATTGACGTTAACGTAATTGCACTTCCTCCAGGGGTCCAAAATTGATTGGTTACCCTACGTAACGATAACGTATTTAACTATTATCTATTATAGCACTAGGGATTACCTAGCGTTTATTGAGTACTTTTATAGTGAATTAATCATAAATGGATTCTCCAGCTAAAATAAAGAGCATTGTTTAAAACATTTGCGGCGGAATAACGAGATATGATGCGGTAATTGATTGCTCATATTGGACGTTTAACTAAGGTTCGGTTGCGTTTCGGTATTTCAAGAAGATAATTTTCGTTTAATTAAAAGCTGGATTTAGCCGAGAGTTATGAATTCATATGTGCATAACTAATGAAGAATATAACTTGAACTTATTTTTGGACATGTTTTAGCGAAATAGATAGTGTCATTATCTCATACGCTTGGTTCAAAACCAAGAGGTAGAGTCACAATAGGATCTACTGCCAAAATAGGCACGTTCCCTATATGCAGTTCTTGCAGCAATGTCGATATTTTCGTCTATATCAATTATTTCGTCGGTCCCTTTAGGTTAACTGTGCTGTCATTTTCTTATCTCTATATATGAAATTGGTCGGCATTTTAGTCCTCTATGTTAAATGGTTTTCGTACTTCCGGGACATCAGAGTGTAGAAAGTAGAAAATAAAATGAAGATTTACGTTTAGTCTGATAACTATCTTAATAAAAACTGTTTTTCTTCGTGATTAATTGCTCTGAGATTTTCACTTAAAATTATGTTTACTGTAATTTCGTTAAAATTGTTAGAAATTTAACTAAAATCCCTCAAAATAAATAATTTGTTTTTTTGTGCTTATTATTGAATTCATTCATGATTCGGTGTTAAAAATCTACTAAAATATATTGGTTGATAAACGAGTCTTTTCTATCTGTAGAGTAAGGCGAAACATTTTTTTAATTTCGTTTATTTGACACGGCTCTTAGCGGTACCTTAACTGAGCCGTGGATTTTTCATGTGTTTACAATATGTAAAAAATAAAAATAAAAACAAATATTATTGATTAACCGTTGGATCTTGTAAATGCGGGTTAACACACTCGACCCAACTAGCTCAATTTTATTTCTCTCAAGGTCGGAAACCGTCTAAGGGAAGACTCGATCAACCCGAAACTTACTCTGCTTCTAAGTGGACTTTACCGAGAGACAAATATGAGAGGAATACTGGCTCTAAATATAAAAGAAAGGAATTTACATTTCAGGTTTTTTTTTTATTTTCGGATTCCGGATTATCGGTTCAGTACTGTGCACAGGATGCCAACGATGGGGCCCATTGATGAACGGCGAAGTGGGAGAGGAGAGAGTTCATACCTGGTAGTTTTGTCGATGGACTGCTTTGCCTGACGGAAGATGGTGCTATTCGGCTAGATAGCCGTTTATGGAACTCCCTGTTCCGTGGATCAAATGCTCCAAAAGATGATGAGATGTGCGTCGATTCCCTTGGCTGCAGCGACGAGGGGTGCCAAGCCGCATTCGGTAGCAAGTGGCGGTGGGGGAAGTCGGGGTGCTTTGGTCCGATTCAGACCGTAAACGGCTCCTTCAACTACGCACCCGTTGCCGAACGTTGGGTCCAGACCAGGCCCGTAGCCAGGATTTTGTTTCGGGAGGGGCTTAAAAATTATTGCATAAATGTATTAATTCTGATGACTTGAAATAATCACTGGAAACTGAACGTAATTATGAAAAGTTCTTAGTGAAAACAATTCCAAAACTAAAACAATAGACACTAAAAAACCCTAATAATATGTTGCCTGTTACAAGAAAGGCTTTAGTGCATCGACGAATTCAATTTGATTATTTTTAATTTACAAGTTAGAAATTTCTCTAGTTACAAAAATGAATATTCAAGAGTTCAAAGTATTTAGGGCTGCTTGAAAATGCTACGCTGCATGCTACGCTGCTTGAAAATGCTACACATTCGCTACACCTTTACAATTTGTAGAAGACGCCAAATTGGAATGAGTAAAAAATATCCAAAACCCCGTCTCACGAAACTTTACACGCATTTGCTAATCAGGAGAACGAAACCAATGTCGAAATTTGCTTCTAATCGTCTAATAAGGCAGGCGATTTGTAGATGCAGAAAATAGGTTCAACTCCTATTTTCATGATCAGGCGTCTTTCTACTATTACTAGTTCTGTGACTTTATCCGAAGTTTGCGTTAACTCGACTTTATGAAATTTTAAATGATATTGATCATGTCGTAATCAAAACAATCCTGAGAAAAACACATGTTTTTTCAGTTGACTCTCATGGGGAATGGGTCAAAGACTATCTTCGACAATATTATCAGGCAACTTAGAATAACTATCTTTTTATCTATTTAAGTAGATTCTTTTTAGGTACTTTTTATATCATTGCACTTACGAATTAAAAATATCGTAGACTGATTTTCCTAGATCCCTGAAACTATAGTAAAAGTCAAAATGTAAAATGAGTACAAAAAACTACTGATTTCATTACAAAGCAAGAATACCTTAGCTCTATTGACTTTTAACAATCTTGCAAAGCCGGTGTAACTTGAGAAGATTACCTAGATTAAGTAAAAATTATTTATTTGAGCATTTGAAGGTTTTATTTCGGAATTCGTGGGTTTTTGGACAATGTCAAATATATATTTCAATGATTCAATCTACTAATGCAAACTACCCAGAATTTAATCTACTGAGCGAAACTGCTCAGAATTTATTCACTAATCGAAAGAAAATTACTTAGCAATGATTAGTCAATGCTTCTAATTTACGTAAAATTTGGTAAATATAACATTGATGACACCATCAAAATAACTAGAAACTATAAACATAGATAATAATTTCAGCATCACTTGCTTCCGACACATGGAAGAGAACACATCGCCCTTGCATCTAATTTGCCGAAGAGGCTTTCTTTTAGAGTTGTCTGTTTTTAAATTACAGCAAATTATCCGTTTCCTGTGAAACTTTTGCAAAACTTTTTGTCAATTCATTAAACAAATATGAGAACACTAATCTGATCAGTAATAGGTTGGTTTATGAATAAAAATAATTAGCTCTTGATTTTTTTTCAATCATCATCAAGATTGGAAGAGATGATGTATGATTTCTTGAAGAAAGTTGTAACGTTTGTCTGATTACATGTTTGTTTTACCACTATTTGGGAAAAAGTTGTTGCACCTAACGCAACGAAGACGAAATGAGAAGATCAGAGCGCAATTCGGAAAGAACTCGTGTTGAGTGTATAGTAAAGATAGAAGAGTGATCTTGAGTCGATTTCGATTGGTTGATTTTTTCCTCTCTTTTCTCTCTTATTTAAGATTATCTCTCTCATTTTATTCCATGACGAGCAAAAACGGAACGAAAGACTGTCACATACTGAAGACATGAAATCGAAACTCTTATCCCAACTTATTGGCTTATAGATTCAATCAGTCACAACATTTTAGTCCCTCTTCGTGATTGCCTATTGTTTTTGCCCGGTCCACTTTTAAAAGAATTTTCTTTTACACGTTTGTTGCAGATATCACGGATTTACGGATCAACAGTGTATTAGTGCGGAACGAATTCCTCGTAACAATGAAATGAAGCGTCAATAAAAATGGTATTGCGTTAAAATGACGCGAAACAAAAATTTTCTTCTCGGCTCAATCGTTCTCAGACAAATTGAAATACTTTTTGTGTAGCACAGTACAGAGAACAGAGTGTACAGTGTGCACTAACCTAATACAGAAATTCAAAATTGTGTGCTATTCGACCCGTCTTTTATATATTTCCTTATGTGAACAATAAAAATAATATAACGAGTTTAAATGGTAGTCCTACAGATCTCGCGTAAGCGCTTAGCCATTGCATGTGGAAACCTGTTTACGAGGCGAGGAAATATTTTTTTCCTCACCAAATATCTCTTGGGGGGGGGGGGGGGAGTTGTTCATTTCTATCTCGCTATTGTACATTTCCATGTCTTCATCGTAGTTGCTGCCTTTATGTTCGCGAATATCTTCCTTGCTTCTCGCCCTCAATAATTGCCTTTCCAATTAGATTCCATTTCTCCCAAATGTGACATTAATCTGCGAGTAAGCGGTATCTGATCTTGTAGCGGAACATTCATTTTCTCATCGTCCATATACAGGAGGATTTTAATTATAGTATTGTCACACATAACCTTGTGCTTTAAGTTATGCAAAATGAATGGTTTCGTCTGGGCTAATTTGTTGAGCGCTAAATGCCTGCCATGGTAGAACTCGATAAAGGCGGCTTCCGAAAGTCTAGTCTCCATTTACACCTTCAGGAAACATTCGACATTATGAATGCTCTGTCCTATGCGAATCATCAATAATTTTATAATCACCGTATTTGGCTGGAGCACCAATTCTTGCTTCTGTTACTCACTAATCTCGAAAGATTACTACAGCTACAATTAAAGTAATAGTTTCTTGTATTCTTCAGACAAGGCACACAATATAAAAGTTACTGTTTTTGTCGTTCGCTTCGCACTGGCTCGAGCAAAAGCATAAAGCACACTGAATTTCATGACCATTGCCTTCGGTGGTTAGAAATAGCCTCCTTCAACTTTTTCTCAATAATTTGTTCAAACCAAATGAGCAACAAATTTTGTCAAAAGTCGCCGGTTTTTTAAATTTATTTTTGAAAAATTTCGGGAGGGGCTTTAGCCCCCTAGCCCCCCCTCTGGCTACGTGCCTGGTCCAGACGGCGGGCGGTTAGTCACAGGCCGTAAAACTATAGCGGATCGATTTATTTTGGTGGGTTGATCACTATTTCTCCGATACGGTGTTTTTTTCGAAATTAACGAGCGAGGGTGACTTTCAAACACCCTCGTTGCCAAAGTGAAGCACTTTTTTTTTAAACGGGTCTTCTAATAATTTGCGTAAGGTAGCTCTGAAGGTCTACTATCGCCTGACTGTTTCTTATATTCCTTCCTATCCATCTCCTCTTTCTTTCCTGTCCACACCTCTCTATTTCTCTCTCTCTCCCGATCTCGACGATGACAGGATGCAGTAGTTGTGAGCAGCCAAAATATCCCCAGCAAGTGGTATAATTTTGGCTGTTCAAATTTTCGGGAACATTTTGGAAATTAATGCGGTCTTTTTCCGTCTTTTTCTGTTGAGGTTTTTCCGTTACAAAGGTTCGTGATAATTTTTATATTACCGTTTAAGAAATACGGCCGCTTTTGACCTCGGCAGTTCATTATGGCACCTTAAAGGAACCTTTACTAAGCCCCAACACCTGGTATGGATGTTCCGGGGTGGACGCAAAAGATCTCTTTTAAAGGCCGGGGTTAAGGTATAGCAATGGATCCGAAGTTTCCCAAACGGTAACATTCACAGTAGTATCTTTTCCGAAAAATTACGTTGCCTAATTAGAGGTTTATTTTTTTATTGGGGTTAGTAAACTTATGCTATGTTAAACAAAAATACAGAAAATATTATAACAACAAAATTATGCTAACAACAATATAAATTTTTACAGAGCCAGATGAACAAACAGAAAATTACTTACGCTTACACACTAATACTTACATACTACAAACAAATTCCAACATAGATTCCTCTCAATAGTTACAAACCAAAAGTGACGGTAACAATCTCGTGCGCGCAACTTTATTGCGAGCGGAGACCTTCTTTCGCGGCTCGACTACTGCGTCATGGAGATCATTTAATAGGGATCTTTAGGAATATTCTGATGCAGATTAGTACCGTGAGTTAATATCTCAGGTCTTTTTCAATTTTTTGGCCCGAAACTATTGAAAAAAACATTTTTTAGTTTGTTTCCTTTTAGGACAATAACACATCCAAACCCATGCGACTTGCACGACTCTATAGGTTGCCTTATCAGATCTATCATAGTTTGCAGATGAAACTTGGGATGGCAGGCTGCTAGCGGATTGACAAAGTACCAGATCATGCTGTGTGGGGTTCTGTCCCAGTTAACAATGAGGAGAACGAGATATTTGCAGATACGACATTTAGTAGGACAACTGTCAGTTTGCTGGTTGAATTTAGTTTGGTTTTTTAAATTTAAAAATCATAAAAGAATAATTAAGGTTTAAGAATGATATGAGTGTACTCGTAAGGACACCCGCTACCAATACATATGAAAAACTGACGCAATTTTTCCAAATTAAAGATCCCTATTCTCTTCTGTCGTTAAAAGCGTCTTGGTGCTCGCGATCAGATGTTCTTTCCTGCTTATTGCCCTTACGAGTGACCAGTGTAAATCCGTCGTCATTGTTATTATTTTCTTCGTCGATGTTGCTTACAGTGGTTTTTGGGGTGCTGGATGCTCCTTTTGCAGTTGTCAATATGGACTGAACAGCTGCCACAAATTTTGCATTGGTGGTTCGGGTATTGGTATTGAAAACTCTTTTTTGGGTTGGTTTTCCGTGGATTCGTTGGCAATCGGTAGAGATGCCCATTTGATAATTTTCCCTACTTAGGAAACTCTAGCCAATTGAAAATCGATAGAACAAATAAAAAAATAGAACAAATAAAAAATCAAAAGATATCGCCGATAGATTACATTTTCATGTTCCAGTTCACATTGTCACGTTACTTCACGTAAAAACACGATAGTAAACACAAGAATAATATATCACGATACAGAGAGATTAAAAAAATCATGACAAATCTCTTAATAACATGAAAATGAATCGCATTAGTCCATCATGCGTCAAGTTCAACAGTAAGTAAGCATAAAATATTACAAGTAACGCGCACAGAAATTACGATAATCATGATCAGGCCCTTTTTCTGCTTGTGTTTATTTGACACGATTAAACGCGTTAGCATGACTGAGCCGCTGTTCTTATATGTTCATAATGTTACAATATGTAAAAAATTAAAGAAAGAAAAATAACACCTCGAGTCTTATTGACGCAATTTGCTACTGCGTGTGGAGATCTTCTTTCTTGGCGGCGAAGCTGCGTTGTACATTGCACCGCCCTGATGATAAATCAATCAGTGTTCTGTCGCGTTATCGTTTGCGTCGTGCTGCTTCTGGTTGTAGTAGGCAGATTAAACCTTAGACGTAAATCCATAATAAATTCAAATAAAAATAAAAAATGACAAGGAAACAAAATTACAGCAAGTTAAGTTTAATCGAAGACCACTTACAGGAAGACTGGCAATTCTATCTCGCATCTGCGAACAATAACAGCATCACATCTTCCTGCTAAAGGTGGCATTTTCTATAGTGATACACGCACATATGTTTACTTCTACATTGAGCTTCCCACCTTCGTAGAATAGAGGCGCTGTAATCTCTGTTGCTTCTCATTTGTATGGGGGAATGCAAAAGATGTCAGTATTCTTGATAGGTAGTCTTCGATATTATGCACAACATTACTTGTTTATTAACAAGAAATACCTCTCTTTTGTAATTATCCCCTTTGACAACCTCTATGTGGCAATTAGTAGAAATTATAATTTTGTTAAACGCCATTGGAGTGAAAACTAACACACAACATAGACACGCGCCATCAAGTGAGGTGCCTCCATGAGATGCACCTGTGCCTATTAGGATGCGTTTTTGTTAACTTGCCAACTAAGTGCTAATGTGGAAACGCAGACACTCGGTCCGGAATGAAAATGAAGAAAGAAAAATTCAAAGTACACACGCGAAATTGATTTAGATCACTGCCGCTGACATTGATTTTACTTATATTCCAATTTAACGCGCACTCGAATTTGAAAATAAGCATCCAAAAAGCAGTACTATTTTGATTGCATACCGAGCTCGAAAAACATTTCACCCAAACAGCGGATCGCCGGTACATACCTCAAATCATATAACATTGACACCAGGTAATGAAATACAGTGATTCACATTGGTATCTAAATCATTAGGATCCAGCTGTCTAGTAACTCTGTTCGGTGAGAAAAAAGTTGTAAGTCTGCCATTAATTAATGCCAGCCATAAATGCATTTTGGTACTTTCGAAGCTTTGGAGTACATATTATTAAATAGGAATGTACACGGTAAAAAATTGTCACGTCTAATTCAAATGATGTTGCACTTGAATCAGTTTATCATGTATCACTAACAATTGAAGTGATTTAGCATTGATTTTCTAAGGATTTATAACTCGTATCAGAATGACCTGGTCTTTGAAAGCTATTTAATAGAAATGATCTTTAAATTGAAATGAATATCCGTTGAATTCGCACCACTGTACTAATCTATTGAATTTGAGTGGTTCCATCTTTAATTACAAGTGTCAAAAGTGTCAAAACACTAAAGTGTTTAATCGACTAAAACGTATGCTCGGAAATAGAGGCAAAAATGGAAAATTTGCATTTCTAAAGTAATTTAGAACGTGAGTATTGTACATTTTACTTGTAGTTAATTATTTATGTAATTATTTGTTCTCAGGTAATCCATAATGGGATATACCGTAAGGAGTACGTATATAGTTAAATGCAAGATCTATTAGAAGCAATGTACAACACATTTCACATGAAAGTGATTTGCTGTTGATTTCGTAGTGCTTTTAAATTATCCATTCCAACAGATTGACACATTGCATTGAAATGTTGAGCAAGTAGTGCGAAATCAACTGCAAATCACTTTCCATCAACGTGAGGATTTTTTACCGTGTATAGTTGTAACTCACTGTACAAGTAAGTAGGTTCGTTTTATCTGTTCACAAGAATGGTAGCATTGATGACGTGGAGAACTAGCATACGATATTGATCCTCAGTTGCCCCCCGAAGTTATTTTAACTTTTTATACGATATTGTTTATCTGTCCGTGCATCATATCATCGTCTAAGAATATTATGGCTTTGTCAGTAAACGAACACTAACTATATGGCACCCCCCGCCCATTGCTCTATTGCGGGCAATGAGAAAGCTGATAATTTAGCCAAGATTGGTGCACTAGATGGTGAAATATATGAAAGACCCATCGCTTACAATGAATTTTATAGCGCTTCTCGACAGAGGACACTTACTAGTTGGCAAACATCTTGGGACAATGGAGATATGGGACGATGGCTACACTCAATTATTCCTAAAGTATCAACGAAGGCATGGTTCAAAGGATTGGATGTAAGTCGGGACTTCATCCGTGTGATGTCTAGGCTCATGTCCAATCATTATACTTTAGATGCGCATCTCCGTCGTATTGGGCTCGCTGAGGGTAATCATTGTGCTTGTGGAGAAGGTTACCATGACATTGAGCATGTTGTTTGGTCCTGCACTGAATATCGTGAAGCCAGATCACAATTAGTAGATTCTTTACAAGTCCGAGGAAGACCAATCCATGTTCCTGTTAGAGACATCCTGGCGTATCGCGATCCTCTATACATGGAACTTATCTATCATTTTCTAAAAACAGCGTCTGTCAAAATTTAATTAAATTCGTCTCCTCATACTCTCATCCAAGGCTAATCATTCACCAATTAAAGTGTCCTAGAATATTTAGTTTTTAAATTTAGACAATAACAGAAAAAAAGTAAATAAATACACCCGAAAATACTAGATCAGTATGAAATACAACAATGTAAGGAAAAAAGCAAACAATAAAGTGATTTCAGTGTTAGTTTTAGACAAAGTACTAGTATAGTTAAAATTAGTCTTAAGGATTTTTGTAACGTGCTATGTAAAAAAAGAAACTGGCGTAAAAAGCTTTTGCAAATGCCGTGTCAAATAAACGTATGGAAAAAAAAAACTATATGGCACCATCATAGACAAACTTGACCACCGACAACAAGCTGATTCCATTTATGTAGATTTGTCAAAGCTCTTTGGCCGTGTTCCGCATCACCTCGCTGTCGAAAAGCTTAAACAAAATGGATTTCCTGCCTGTTTAACAGATTGAATTACCTCGTATCCCACAGGACACTTTTATTCGATTGAACGGCACACTGTCCATGCCATTTGATACATTTGATATCTGTTCTGCTGTACTACAGGGCAGTCATTTTTTTATTTCGATTATAGAGTTTTTAACCTTATGGTCATTCGCCTCTTTGGCTTAGAAAAATCTCTTATGAAAAATTTCTAACCCTATGTGCGGGGTCGGGACTCGAACCCAGGTGCGCTGTGTTCAAGGCAGAATTAAAAATATTCAAATTCATTGAATGAGAATTGATCATAATCAGCCGCATTCATTTTCAATATGCAGTGACGCAGCTGAAAACGTCAAACGAACAAACCGCCCATTCATCCATCCAGATTTTCATTCGGCTCCGATTATCACACGAAGCGGCCGTGCAGCAACGAATCAAACGCATCAAAGTAGGCCCTGGCACAATGTAAGCGATGATGATTGTTGTTTCATATGCTTTACCGGCATTTGAAAACATTTTCCTAGATAATTAGTGTAATGAATATGTTGTGCGATATTCAACTGAATGAATAAGATGGATAGTTGAATGAATATTTTTTATATTCAATGCGAGTCGCAACAGGTTCATTTTCAGCCGTAAAAAAAAGCTTCAATTATTTTTAACTCTGGTTCAAGGCAATCGATTTATCAACTACGCTACGCCCACCCCGCTAGGGCAGTCATTTAAGACAATTACTCTTTATTTTTTTATAAACGATCTTGGTACAGTTTTGAAATCTTTATGTTTGTTAATCGTGTCTGTGATGGCCAGCTTCCTACAGTGGCTAAAGAACTGAAAGCGAAGACAGCTCCCGATCTGGACGGTATCCCCAACGTGCCACTGGAAACCACGTTTCGGGACATGTTCGGGACAGTGCTACACGCAGAAAAAAGATTTGTAGGTTCAATAAAATTATGCATTAAATTCAATAAATTAAATTATTGGTCGGGAGACAATAAAATTATTTATTGAATTCAATAAAATTTATTTATTGTTTCAATAAAACAAAATTATCGTTCCGTTTTTCAATAATTATTTTATTGAAATTAAAAGAAAATTATTGATACTAAAAATGTATTTATTGAAAGCAAAAATTTGTTGTTGTTCTAATAAAAAAATATTTTCAAACCAATAAGTTTGTTTGTTAAAGTGATAAACAATAAATGATTGGATTCAATAACACATATTTTTGGTTTAAATATGCTAATTTTTTCTGCGTGTACAGAAATGCCTGAACGAAGGCTACTTCCCGGATAGATAGAATATCAAGAAGCTGGTGTTGCTTCAAAAACCAGTAAAGCCATCAGTATCGTATCTGCCTATATGCCTGCTGAATACTCTTTATAAGCTTCTGGAAAGGATTATTTTAAACAAGCTAGTGAACTACACTGAAAGTGAGGACGGGCTATCGCAGAGGCAGTTCGGATTCCAGAAAGGGATTTCGACGGTGTATGCAAGCAACGCGAGTGCGGAGAAAGCATCAAAGCGAAAGAGAATGGGTAATCGCTACTACGCTGTGGTAACGATCGACGTGAAGAACGCATTCAACAGCGCCAGATGGGTGGCTATCACCGCAGCGCTCCACAGAATACAGGTTTCGGACTACCTGTGCAAGGTTCTGAAATGTTAATTCCAAAACCCAGTCTATGATCTATGAGACGAATATGGAGGAGATGTTGAATCGGGTCACAGCGGGAGTACCTCAGGGCTTCGTACTCGGCACAACGCTGTGGAATTTTATGTACAATGGAGTGTGAACACTGCAGCTGCCATGGAAGCGGAGATTGTCAACTTTGCAGTTTACTTCCTCCTGACGATAACCGGTGAGAATCTGAAGGAAGTGGAGATGTTGACGGCAGGGAAGATAGGCATCGTTGAAACCTGGATGGCTGATGTCAAGTTGCAGCTAGCTAATCACAAAACGGAGGCAGTGCTTGTTAGCAACCGTTAAAAAAATCAGCGTGTCGTGATCAGCATCGGTGGACACTCAATTCCATCGATGCGTGCATAGTGGCAAGAATTGTACCAAACATTGTAGGAGCAGGATGCAGCAAAAGACGTCTCCCGGCGGATGCCTCATCCTCAATACTAGGTAAAGCATTCCGACCTGGGCTGCTGCGTTAAACTCAAACCGGAACCGGATAATGCTGATGAGCACTAATGGTTGCGCGTGTCACGAGCACGTACAGAACGATATCGTCGGAGGCAGTAGGTACCATTGCCGAGATGATCATCATATGCATCACTCCCACAAAGGATGTGGAATGCTACCAACTACACGAAATGCAACCGTTACTGGTCAAATGCAACCGGGTCAAAGCGGACTAGTTCTCCAAGTGACAGCAAGAGTGGAACTATGCGGAGAAACGACCCACCGACGTCGGCGTGGGTGCATAGGACGCAGTTTATTCGAGTGCCCTAGTTTCAAAGAAGTTCGAAGGAGCATGCCCGGTGTGACAGCCAACAATACAATCGAAGAGATATGCTACGACAAACATACTTGGGATGCTAGCAATAGTACATAGTGACGCTGATCCTCTTTAAGCTACAGAGGAAGTGTAGAAGGGATCAACAAAGAAGCACCGCCGGCTAAAAGCCGCCAAGAAACAACAAATCGGGTCCGGGAGAAATTCCGTTGTCGAGGAACTATTCAGGGGAGTAGACTAGATCCGCCGCCGGAGACCAGTTGAGTAGTACGTGCCGTAGCACCGGATTCGGGTCCTCAGGGTTCCAACGAACCGGAAGGCAGGCTTCACCGGCATCGTCGAGCTGACTTCGACACCCTACAGGCTGCACCGCGGAAGATTTAAGTCTATCGCCGAGGTTTGGATGAGTGGTTTAAGAGGAAGTACTGACTTTGTGCAATTCGATGTTTTAGCTATCTATATTCTAAATATTGCACGATTTTGTTATTGCTTATCACTGTGACACTTATGAGATTTTCGATTGATATGCACCGGTGTAGTGGAGTGCATTGGTTCTGCACTAGTTTAGCACTTTCTAGCAGAAGTGCAGAGAACTGGGTATGTTCCATTGACACTTTTACTCGAAACTGCAAAACTACACCGGTGCGCTGCCATCGAAAACGGGTGTACCCCATTAGGCATAAATACGTTAGGCATACGGACGTTAGGCATACGGACGTTAGGCATACGTACGTTAGGCATAATGGACGTTAGGCATAAAGACGTTTGGCATAATGGACGTTAGGCATAAATTATCATATTGAAGTATTCTTTAAGGAAGTAACTTTTTGGTGATGACAGCCTCGGGTGGTAAGAGCGCAAATGTTTAGAAAAATTTGAATTACTTTGAAAGCTGACAAAACTAGATCAACCTTTTATTCTATTGTATATACCTCAAGAAATCTTCACTCAAATAAAAGATGCAGAACGAATGAACATCGATTGAACGAATAAACAAATTGCACATCTCTAAAATAGGCTAAATACTCTTTGATGTGAGAGAGTTTATTCCTGTACTGTGATGAATTACCGAAACGAAAAAGGTATCGTCACAAACGTAGAATCCGTAGCCTAATATGGATCCTGTACATAACACTGCCAGTTTCCATTGGATTAAAAATTTATTGTCTCTTCATTTTTTTTTCCATTTTCTTATTAACAACTTATTGTGTCAATTTGTTAAATGTTGTAACGGCATTTTATTAACAAGGGACTGGAAGGTGAAGTATATTTTTTCAATATTAAGAGCCTTAGTACTCAAGATAGAGTAAGGAGTTGAAGGAAGAAAGTTTAAAAAACCGTGGAACCCCTAAAATTTCCTTGTCAATATCAGGATAAATTTGCATCAACGATTTCATTTTTAACGTTTTCCGTGAGTGAAAACTCATCATGTAGGCTATGGGAGAATTTAATTTTATAAAGTTCTAAACGGATGGTTCGCCACGATGATTCTGCATACTACTGCATGGCACTACTTTCCCTTTCAACGAAATCTTTGCTTCTGTCTTGAGTGCAAAGTATGTTCGATGTGTTGGTCTTCTACGGAACTGTATCCTGACGCGATCTAAATATGTAGTTATTATCATTCATAATAATCCCACGACTTGATAGTTTACCTCCTGTTGGGTTGCGACGGATCATTAAATATATCTAGATTGGATATGGTCTAAGCATATCTTCACTAACTCCTGTAACTCCTGCACCCCGCCAAACTTGAATTACTCCGTCAGTCTCCGAATCCATTGCATACACCTGGTTAGATTTCTTACACCGAACCAGTTAAATTGGCTATCCTAAAATGTATCTGCTCACCGATCAGCACCGTGCAGGAAACTACGAAATGATTTTGAACAATTCTTACCTTGAACATTCGACAGGAATGCATTTCACATTTCTGGACCATTTTGTTTGTTTTGGTTTGCATAAAATGAAAATGGCGGGTATGTTTTCGGGCAAGATGATACAGGATGTCACATTGTTACAACTATACGTACTGTTGCCATATTTCTTCGATAAAACCGTTAAACAGACGGATATGAAGAAGAAAAACATAAACAAATAACGTAGTGGGCAAAAGTTTTGATTCGGTTCAGTCATAATTATATTTATCGCTAGTTTCGAGATTAAAAAGTATCCCTAAGTGTTCGAATCGGAAGATTCATGGTGAAGTTCGGCCTCCTCTCCTCCTTTCATCGTGCGCCAAAGAATCAGGATGCTCGTTCCGATCTTTATGTTAACTTATTTTATGGGTCGTGGAAGCCTTGTTCAATTTGACATGTATAAAACTAATACACTCAAAAGTGACGAATGTTCCCACCTTTTTTTCCCTTCATCTTAGTTTTCGGGTGCTTGTGGTAACGAAGTGACACATTATGGCTATGTGTCAAAATAGCTTCACAAGCGCCACGCTCGGTGAGATGGCGCATTTTACATAATTAAATCTGCTGAAGGGATGTTCTATTCATCTCGTCTACAGAAAAATAGAAAAAAAGCTCTACACTTGTAAGGGTTAAATATCTCGCAGGGTTTTTTTTTTTATTTTGGAGTCTCGTTAGAGTTATGCGAAGGTATGGTATAGCAATGCGTCATTTTTTCCTAACCTAAAAACACAAACGAAATCTCTAACGAAAGCCTTGCGATTATTTTTATATTTTTGTGAATTATGCCTATCGTCCATTATGCCCAACGTACATTATGCCAATCGTCTATTATGCCTAACGTATATTATGCCAATCGTCCATTATGCCTAACGCCCATTATGCCTAACGTACTTATGCCTAACGTATTTATGCCAAACGTCGCGCACCCATCGAAAACGGCATACCCTAATAAAAAAAAAATTATTCACGAACTTTAACCCATATAATCCAACGATTCCACATATTGTTTGGATTATACCCTGGACAGGTCGTTAGGCTCTTGGATCATAAGATGTATATTAGGGTAGGGCTGTTCGCAACGCTGATGTATTCTATATGAGCTGTTCTGTAACAGATCGATCGCAATGCTGATCAGGGTGGCCAGATAGAATTCCTTAATATCGGTAGGGTCACTCAAAGAGAATAGGGAAAGAGACGAATAGTGTGAAGCCAAAAATACCTTATTGAGCAGACCAATCGTGCAATGTAAATAAACATTACTCATGCCTGAGTTGGAGGAGATAAGTATTGTACTTCTATCAAAAAAGAAATTTGAATTTTCATCAGAATTTAGTTCAATCGTGATTGTAAGGTGCATTCTAGAGTATATGTATGAGTAAAAATAAGCTTTAGAATTATTTCATCTCTTTGTTTCGAAATGCACATCGTTTGATAAACAAATCCATCGATCGACATACGGTTTGTTTTCAAAATATAATAGGAGTCATTTAAAGTGCTGCCTATAGAAGTGGTTGCCAAAATTCTAGTGTTGAAATCATCATAAAGGGCGTGTTGCCGTTTTGACTGATTTTCACTCTTCGTCTCTTTCCCTATTCTCTTTGGGGTCACTAAAAGTTTATCCACAGACAAACAGACGTAACACGAGATGAATTTTCATCGCCCACAGAAAAACCGGTCGATTCAAATTATGAAAAAAAAAATGCGCCATCTTACCGAGCCATCTTGAAGCGATTTTGACAGAGCCATAATGCGTCACTTAGTAACCACCCGAAAATCAAGATGAAGGAAAAGAAAGGTGGAAACATTCGTCATATAAATAAACATAAAGATCCGAATGAGAAAAGGCGAGCTTCACTTCGGATATTGCGATTCGAACACTTCGGGGCACTTTTGTAAAATAATTGTAACGTAATTTGTTTGAATCCCTCTAGAATAGAACGTAGTCGTATAACAGTTTGAAAATTTGAAACAAAACTGTTCGAAATTATAAAACAAAATGCTCTGCTGGGGATGTGAATGTTTCAGTTCCGTTACTGCGTTACTGCATTCAAATTTATTTTTACCCAGTCTATCGGGTCTTAGTGTCTGTGCTGAAAACTTTGCAAGTATTTAAAACACAGTTCTAAACGTGTTTTAAAATCAGCAACAAATAGAACGGCGTCGTATAACAGTTTTAAATTTTAAAACAAAGCTGTTCGAAATTATAAAACAAAACGCTCTGCTGGGGATGTGAATGATTCAGTTCTACTTTGAAACTCTCATACAAAATAAAACGGTCCTGAACATGCCCTTACCTTTCATTTATCATCTTGCATTTGACAAGTGGTTTACGCATTGTTGTCAGGATTTCGAGTGAAAAAAATTTATTTGCTATGGTTGCCAGAAACCAATTTTGTGCAATGTGATCAACAGATGTCGCTAGTATACCGTGGACGATTTTTTTAGAATTTTCTTCAAGCTGTTACGTCTGTTTTTCTGTGGTTTATCGGTAGGCCGGGTTATTGTCCCAAAAACGTAGTGTTGACTAGAATTGTAAAATACTGAACAGAGTAAACACAGATCTCAGACCAAATCCAACTCAAAAATGAATGTTGAGTAGGATGTGCCCAAAATCAATAAAAAACGGTAGTTTTCGGTAGGGATAAGAAAATATCGGTAGTTTTTCTTCGGTCGTCTGTGAATCGTAGGGAAGACCAAAATCGATAGGACTACCGATAAATCGGCCACCCTGATGCTGATATGCAGTTCTTTTTTTCGAGCACTTTTTTGGGTAAGATTTAGAACAACTCGACTATTCTGTTTTAAATTTTCCACAATTTGAATCGCGAATAGAACACTGTTTTAAAACTTTTTCATTAGTATATGTAATGACTGATAGCAGAAAAAACAATGTGTGTTACATAAGTGATCAACAATAACAAAATCGAATAAACAATATTTATAACAGGCGTCTAAACCATCGCATTGGGTGCACCGTGTTTTAGATGTATTTTGACAGATCCAAATTATCCGACGGCTAGTCATTTTGAAACAAATTTACACAGCATTTCGACCAGCCCCCTGTCAAGGATGGCGTCTCTGTACAGCCAGCATCACTGCCTTTAATGTATACATAAAACAATAATTTTGGATCTAATCATTAAAAGCTGTATTTTGTTACTAAGTGTAGATTTTCTGAATGATATTGTCTCTAAACATCACGCAATATGCAAAGCGTCGTGTGGAATGCTTGAATATTGTGCATGGCACCGAACATAATTCTTTGTTTGGGGCTTTATAGCTATAACGCCCCATATATGTAGGTCGCTGTCAAACTCCATATGTTGGTATAGGGTTGCCAAGGAGCTGATTTCGACTTAATAGAATTGCAATCAACATTCAATGGAATATAATTTGATACACCTCATAAAATGCGTTTTACTTTTTAACATGAAAATAAATATACGGCGTTCGCAACGCTGATGTATTCTATATGGGCTGTTCTATTTTACGTCTCCGACTAAAACAAATCGATCGCAATGTTGAGATGCAGTTCTATTTTTCGAGCACTTTTTTGGATCAGGTTTAGAACAGCTCGACCATTGTTTTAAATTTTCCACACTGCAAATAATCTACACTTTTTATCGAAGAGATTCGACACATAAGTTTTATGTTTCCAACCACACCGAGAATTCAAGAACTTTCCATTTGCCCTTTAATAAAATTACACTTAAAACTTCAGTGTGCCACCCGATGACACGATCGACTGTTATCATTTTTTAATTTTAAGTGTCAGCGTGTTAAACTATATATGTTTTGCCCATAAAATCCAAGTTTTTGACAATTGCGGCAACATTAAGTGTCGTCGCAATTAAAATTTAAAGGTCAGCGTATTGAAACATAAATGTTTTGCGCATAACAGTGAATAATGTAAACCTTTTTTTTGCAAAGATTTGACACATAAGATTTATGTTTCTAACCGCACTGAAAACTTAAGAATTTTCCTTTTGTTCTTCAATAAAATAACACTTAAAATATAAGTGTGTCACCCAATGACATGGTCGATTTTAAATTTAAAGTGTAAGATTATTAAATCGTAAATGTTTTGCCCATGTAAACCATGTTTCGTTGATTAAATGTTAAAACGCTTCAGAACAAGTCCACTTTTCCACAACATCGGCGCAAAAACATGGCATGGCAAATTTGGAAGGTTTTGGATGGTAAGTTAATACTTTAAAATATTTGCATAATTGATATATTAGCTTATTTTTGCAGGTAATGAAATTGATGTCCAATCATGTTGTAGCAGATAAATGATTTATATCATTTAGAAGATGAGCCGCGTAAGGGGTGATTTTTTAAATTCATTTTTTAAATGTAAGAATAATATATTATTAATTTATTTATTACTTATTTTGCAGAATGTATTGTGTTCTAAGATGTATTCAAAATTAAATAAAAAATATTGAATCAAACTAAAGAATATTTATTGTCATTTAAAAAGAAATGTTCTCCCATTTAAAAATTATTATAATAGCGCATGGCTTTTATAGGAAATGATATAATATTCAAGTTGAAGCAAAATTGAATTCTATAAGAATTACATACAATATTTATTTGTCGTACACGTAATTTGAATACGCCACGCACATGAAACTTAAGTGTGTCGTCTATTGGCACTAATGTGTTCTCAAAGAAGTGCGTTATTAAGTACCTGACACATGAGTTCTAAGTGTCATGACAGTTGCGGCAAAATTAAGTGTTAAACACTTGAGTTTAATGTGCAGATTATTTGCAGTGCACAATTTGAAACACGAATAGAACACTGTTGTAAATATTTTTCATTGGTATGTGTGACGACTGACAGCAGAAAATACATGCTAACTGTCAAAATTCTCTTGCAAAGGAAATTCTAGACGAACCGTTACTGGTTAAACACACTTCATAGCAGATAATGAAAGAGAAAATTTTTCTCATTTGTTTACTACCAATTTCTGCGATTGGTGAGTAACGGTTTGTCCGGAATTTCCTTTCAAAGACAATTTTGACAGTTGGCCGTAATCATAATATAATATTATGTTTGTCAAGAAATTATCTGTCGGCTTATTATTTTGAAACATTTACATCACAGCATTGCGAACAGCCTAAGAGTGATGTTTAATTTCATGCTTTATCTAGTGGATTATTTTCAGTGTAGCAATTCGAGCAGTTTTATTCCAGCCAAACATTTGAAAAGTGCCGAACTGCGAAATGTAAAAAAAAACTAATTTCTCTAAGCCCAACCTGCGGGGCGACATGCGGATAGATGTCTTTCTTTTTCATTTTTCACTCTTCGTTTCCAACTCTGGCCATATAGGCTCGCATTCTGGTTCACATATTGCTCACATGCTTTCTCATTTTGGCTCACACTGGTTCAAAGTGACGTTTCAGAGTTGGATCAATTCGACACTTGTTTTTTTTGTGTCCGCATGTTCCGTCCCAGAGCCCAACTTTTTCATTATTTACAGGCAGGTCCAATCTGATTCTATAATGTTCAATAGGGCTAATCTAGTCACAAAATTCTTCAACTTTCGTTGTGATATCAGACCTGAAGAGTAATACTTCTGCGGGGTGTCGAAGTAGAAATAGTATCCCTAATAAAAAATATTATACAGGAACTTTAACTTATATCGTCCAACAATTCCACATATTGTTTGAATGATACCCTGAACAGGTTGTTAAGGCTAGTTTACAGTTCGGAAAACATGTCACGGGATTTGGGTCCCTGTGTATTTTACATGGAGCTCGGGATTTCAAATCCCGTGACGGGAAATAAGTCTACACAAAAATGACAGTTTTCCTGAAGTGTAAACCCAACCGCGGGAAACATCACGGGATTTTAAAACTCTCCACACAGAAATTCGGCCGGGAACAATTCAACACAAATTGTTTCCGACGGGGAAAATAGTATTTTTATAAAGTTTACAATTCGCTGCAAGTTGGATACTGTTTGTATTTTTAAGAAGCAGCAGAGTTTTTGGTTTGACAGTTTGGAGAGATCTCAGCGGGAAATTTTCCCTGATCAAATCCCGACGCAAATCCCGTGCGAAATCCCGTGATCCATTTCCCGAACTGTAAACTAGCCTTTAGGCTCTTGAATCATAAGATGTTTATTAGGAATGCGCAATCAAACGAAATTTTTAAAAGCGATTACAATAAACTGGACTAAGGAGCGATTTCTTCACCCTCGCTTAACTTTTAAACTAGGTTCACTAGTACGTTTAAACCTGGCTTAAGTGCTAAGCAAGGGTGAAGAAATCGGCCCTAAAAATTCTATTGCAATTTTTTCTGTTTACGTTTGACATTTTGGTCCTTTTCAAATGTTTTGACAGGATTGATATCTCTGCCATCGTTTCCATCACGAACGAGGAATCCCCCGTTTGTCAGAGTGTTTACAATTTGTGCAGCAGAGAGTATTCTTTCGTTGTTCTCGCTAGCAGAAAACATTTTCTTTAATATTTTGTACATTCCGGGAAGTGTAGCGAAAGCGTGCGTACGGTTTTAAATTTTTGTCCGCAGAGCGGTTATGGTTTTTGGCGAGTTTTTTTTTAACGATTCGGGTCGATAGATTGTTGGAGTGAAGTTCGTTTTTGAACGAGTTGGTTGCGAAAAGGAGATTTTGCAGAAGCTAAATCCTTTTGAACGGTTTGGCGAAGTTTGAAAGACCATTGTTCGGCCACAGTGCGGTGCCCGAAAGACGGAGCCTTTTCGGTTTTTTTGTTCGGTTTAAACGGTGGATTCTGGCAGGAAAGACGCGAATAATATCGATATTGGCCTGTTCAAGGGGGTGATTTGAAAGTTTTTCTTAGGCGCGAGTTGCCATGCTGAAAAATTGATCCTTCTGGAAAAGTGAACGGAAGTAAGGAAAAGAAGTAGACAAAATGGCAGCTTTAGCAAAAAACGGATCGCGTTCACTAATCCCCATAAGTTCAGTGCGCACACGCTCACAATCAATAAACAACTCACAGGAAATAAGTCAAATTACCACTACGAACAAAAATGTGATCAAAGGAAATAAATCACAGCCGACGCATTCGGTCTGTTTATCCGAAGTTGCATATATTGAACCAATTGACTTTGAAAAGGAGATTCCCAAGAACCCAGTAGCTATGGGCAAGCTTCTATATGAGGTGGGATTTAAAAAATGCAAGGAAATAACAAAAGTGGGAAAATTCAGATATAAATTGGAAATGGACAAAAGAGAAGATTTTACTGAACTACAGAAAATACCTCTGGACAAGAAAAACTTACGCATATTTCTCCCGGCGTCGCACAGAGAGACGATATGTTTTGTACCAAATGTTCCCGTAGGATTTGAAGAAGATGAATTGAAAAAATACGCAGAGGCCGAGGTTCCTATACTAAAAGTAGAACGTATAAAGAAGAAAGGGAAAAACAAAGAATTGGTTGAAACGCTCAATTTGAAGTTGACGGTGCAAGGAAAAGTAGTTCCAAGAACCATTAAAATTTTTGGTTGCAGCTTCCGACCACAGCTATATATTTTCCCAGTGAAGCAGTGCTACGCTTGCTGGAAGTATGGGCACAAGCAAAGCGTTTGTAAAGGAAAGAAACGATGCCAAAATTGCGGAGAGCTACATGAAATTCAAGGTAGTTGTCAGAAGGAAGCACGCTGTGTAAACTGCAAAGAAAATCATGGTGCAGCGACGAAGGATTGTCCCGAGCGGAAAAAGAGAGCGAAAATAATGCAAACCATGGCAAGGGATCGAGTCACGTATCCGGAAGCGGAAAAAAGCGTGAGTACCCAAAATCGTTTTAGCCTTTTGGAAGACGCCGAGGAGTTCCCATCTTTGCCTGGCTACGATTCGCAACATTCACACGAAGAGAATGCAGGAAGCGTAAGAGGCTGGAGGAGACCAACGCAAAGAAAGTGCGCTAGAGAAGATCATGTCTTGGAAACAGTAGTCGAGTCAACTGCCAAGGCACCGAGAGAAAGAACACCCTTACAAGTGAACAAGCACAAAGCAACCGATTTTGAGGTTTTTGTTGCGCAGCTAAGGAGAGATTTTCTGAAGAGTCTGCATGCACAGTCTTGGCTCACTCCAATCATCGAACTTCGTAATAAAATGAGGTGCATACTGCAAAAACCGCGCACTGAAATTGAAACGGATCACCTGCTGATTGAAATCTCTTCCGAACTAAATAAAATAATAAATTTTGAGACAGGTATGAGCAATGATAGAATAGACGATGATAAAAGTAATGGAGTATAAGAATTTTAAATTGCTACAACTTAATATACAAAGTATACGACCGATAGAAAAAAGGGAAGAGTTATATACTACCATGGTAACCAATGATATCAGCGTGGCCATACTACAGGAGATATGGCTAAAGGAGAACGAACCCTTCGCTATCAAAGGACATGAATTAGTTTCCAAGAGAAGAAAAGGTGGATATGGTGGAGTAGCCTTTTTAGTGAGACACGGAATACATTATGAAGAGTTGAGGCTGCCAGATATGGTACAACTAGAAGCGGTAGGGATAAAAATTCAACAGAGCACAGGCTACCACTTCAAGACACTCAACCTGATATCAGCATATATACCTCCTGGCAGAAGCCTTACGAACGAGATTAAAAAAGAACTGACGGAGTGCTTCCACTTCCTAGACGGGCTTGAAGGAGAAATCTTGTTTGGAGGTGACATGAATGCACACCATACATCTTGGAGTCCTGCATATCCAGAATGCAGCAGAGGAAAGTTCCTAAATAGCTTGATTGAACAATCAAAAATGATATTGTTAAACGACGGCTCGGAAACGATGATAGGCGCCCCTGGTGGCAGGGAGTCGGCAATCGATTTGACACTGGCGACTGCAGGAATTGCTCGGAAAACCTCATGGTCTGCTGAAGAAGAGATCGGAGGAGCACATCTCTGCGTTTGGATCGCCGTGGAGGGAGAAATTCCGGTAGTACCAACGGTCCGAACGAGAGTCAATAAAGAAAAGGTAGTGGAAAAACTAAATAGCATTAGGCCTCAATTCATCTACTCTCCTGAGGAAATGGTGACGGTTTTCGCTGAAGCGGTAGAGGAAGCTTCATTCGTTATTAAAAACAAAAAAGCAAATTACTTAAAAACATGGTGGACAAAGGAAATAGAGGAGCTGTATGCGAAAAAGAGAGCCGCACTGAGGACCTACAATATAACTAAAACGCGGACAAACTACATACAACTGCAAAAGGAAAAGGCCTTGTTTAAACGAGCGGTAAGAAAAGAAAAAAGAAAGTATATAAATGAGTTATCAGAAAAGATTGACGAGTCAACTTCGGCACGGCACCTCTGGAACATGATAAAAGGTATTGATACAGCACTAACGAATAAAAGTCGCCAACGAACAGAGATAACACACGAAAAAGGCATAGAGTTTATGGAATTTTATTTTAAAGACAAATTTAAGGAAATCGAAAAGCCGCATGCGATCACCGATCCCGAATTGGAAGGGTATGAAATGGCAATTAAGGACGAAGAATTACTTGAGGTGCTACGAACAAGGAAAAAATACTCGGCGCCAGGAGAAAACAGGATCTCTTACGCAATGTTGAAACAATTAAACTACGACATGCTTGAAAAAATATGCGAGATGCTAAGTTCGGTCTTCGTTTCGGAAGAAATTCCTGAACGTTGGCGCTTAACGGAGGTACGTCCCATCCCAAAACAACGGGCTGACATGGCTCGACCGAATTCTAGGAGACCTATTGCACTACTAAATGTGGAAATTAAGCTAATAAACGCAGTGATCAAAAATCGTCTGACGGAAATAGCCGATATCAAAAGTTTGATTCCCAGTTTGTCCTTCGGTTTTAGAAAACATGTTTCGGCAAGTACTTGCGTAAATTATGTAGTTAACTCAATCTACGAAGCGAAAAGTAATGACCGGGAATGTGTGGTGGCGTTTTTGGATGTGCAAATGGCATATGACTCGGTGGACACTGGTCTTCTGCTGACGAAACTGGCAAGAATGGGAATACCAGAAAAAATAGTATCCTGGTTGTATCAGTACCTGAGGAGTCGCGTATTACTATTAACGACGGAGAGTGGAAGTATACAGATGGAGGTTAGTGATGGCTTGCCCCAAGGATGTCCACTATCTCCGATATTGTTTAATCTATATACGGCGGACCTACACGAGATATCGGACGACGAATGTGAGCTGGTACAGTTTGCGGATGATTTCGCAGTTATTGCAAAAGGAAAAACAGTCGAAGAAGCTACCGAAAAATTAAATACAATCCTCCCAAGATTAGTTACCAAATTAGAAGAACTACAGCTAAAGCTCAGCGTTGAAAAGTCCGCAGTCGTGCCATTTACAGGGAAGAAAATTGATCACCTACGAATAAACATACAAGGAAGGCGTATTGAAGTAACAAATACTCATCAGCATCTAGGCTATACATTAGATAGATCGTTGCGACACCGCAAGCACATAGAGGCAGTTCGCCAGAAAGCTAGCAAAAAGCTGGGTCTCATCAAAATGCTTGGAAAAAGATCAGGAAATGCAAACCCGGAAACCCTTATAAAAATAGGTAACGCCTTGATTAGGAGTCGTTTGGAGTATGGAGCATCCATCTACGGAAATGCGGCAAAAAGTAATGTAGAGAAACTCCAAGTGGTACAAAACGCCTATATCAGAAGTGCGATGGGATATTTAGGCAGCACGCCTGTGCATGTGATGCTTGCGGACGCGGGGCAGCTACCAATTCGCCAAAGAATTGAAATGCTCACGAAGAGAGAGCTGATCCGGAGCACCTTCTTCAAAACCCCAATAGCGAAGTTTGTTTTCGAAACCATGCAAAAGGAACTGCCAAACGGATCTTACCTAACGGAAGTTGCGGAAAAGCATATGGACCTGTTGTATCAAGTCCATCCATCAGAACGAGACGTGAATCTGCACAAAAGGATGCGGTATTTCGGAACAATAGACATGAAGCAGGTGGTTCGAGGAAAATTGGGAGCAGATAACCTAAAAAAGGAAAACACTAGCAGTACTGTGTGGCAACAACTTTTTAAAGAAACAGAACAAAGATATGCGGGATACCATAAATTCTTCACTGATGCATCGAAGAAGGCGTCAGGAGTCGCTACTGCAGTTTATGACGAAACGGAGGAAAAAACGATTACAGAGAAAATAAACGGAAATTTTACAATCACCAATGCAGAAATACTGGCAATACAACAAGCGATAGAGTTATGCAGCAGGAAAAAGTACAAGAAAGCAGTTATTTTCACGGACTCGAGAAGCGCGTGTGAAATTTTAACCAACGGAAAAAGCTTGCAGGAAAATTACATTGCGTGGCAGATATACAAAGATATACAGAGCATGGGAAGATCATATATCAGAATACAATGGATTCCTAGTCATCAGGGGATACATGGAAATGAAGTGGCGGATAAAGCAGCAGTCGAACGAACAACGGGAAAGCAATCGTTCTATAATGGAATAACGATGCAAGACGCATTGCTTGTAAATCGAGATGAGGTTTGGCAAGAGTGGACCAAGGACTATAAAACGACATCAGCCCAAAAAGGAAAATGGCATTACAGAATAGCTGAAGAACCATCACGAAAAAGCTGGTTTAAAAACATAGCACTAAACGCCAGACAGATTAAAATACTAACAAGGATAAGAAGTGGTCATACACTAACCAAAGAAAGGAGAGCGCTGTGGAATTTAGAAACAGATAACAGGTGTGACAGATGCGATGAGGTCGAGGACCTGAAACACGTACTTTATGACTGCGCAAAATACAACTTAACTCGAAGCAAATTTACAACCCTAGAGTACATGAAACCATTAGAACAAATATTCCAAGAAGAGTGTGAAGAGAGCATGAAACAGATAGTCAAATTCATTCAACAAGCGAACATACAAATATAAACATGCAACAAAGCACTGAAAAACGAAACCAAAATGAAAAATTGAATGTTGGCGAGATGGATCAACTATGGTCTTAGCTGGCAACAACCAAAAAAAAAAAAAAAAAAAAAATAATATTTTGTAATTACTTTTGCATAACATATTGTAAAATCTTCGAATTTGTAAAAGTTTAGTTGATAACAGGTTTTGTGTATAACACTGTTAAAAAAGCGTTATATACGCGAATTGCAAATCCAAGAAATGACGGACAATGAAAATTAATAGTGTAATGCTCTAGATTGATTTTGCGATCTCTTGATTTCCGTTGTGCGTCTTTGTTTTTTTAATGAAAATCGATACATGTAGCATATAACTAGAGCAGATATGGATATCGTTGGACTGGTCAAGCGGTCCTATTCGGATTATGGTACAATTCTGAAGGATTCTTGGTATACTATTATAGCAGAAGAACTAAGGAATAATGTAAGATAATAAATACAGACGACAGCAATATATTTGTCTTTGTGATTTTAGAAGCATTCTTGTTACTACATTTTATTGAATTTAATTGTGACACTGAACTTTGCGTCCTGCTAATTTACATTCCGTTGCAGTTTGCTTTCTCACTGAGTTTTCTGCTACTGTCGATAGCAACCATTTTTGGACTTTACTGTTGGAGACGAATTCATTTGAAAAGTAAGTAGTATGGATTTTGGGTTCAATTTTCTACGTAGGTTGGGTTCTTCTTTTACAGAACTCCGGGACAAGGCGGCCCAGTTGCTATTCCAGAGGCATGACTCATCTCAATTGCGCTTTCGGAAACGCGACAAAGTGATGTTTTACGGTCGGCGAATGTTGCGTAAAATGAAATCTATTTCTGGGCAAGCTTATAGTGGTCAAGTCAGGAAGCGCAAAGCAGTAATGCGTTTTGCCAAACGTTTGCTACAAATACGCCGCGATAACGACCCAATTCAGCTACAGGTTGTTGAGCCCCCAGCAGAATATCTGGAAGAGGCGGCTGAAGGGAACGACAAAGTTCCGCCCGATGCGTTGTACATGCTGCAGAGTATCAGAATTTTTGGTCACTTTGAAAAACCTGTATTCCTAAAAATTTGCAAGCATACTGAAATCATTAATTTAATAGCCGGTGAGTCCCTTATTAAAGTAGGTGACCCAGACGACAGTGTGTTTATTGTTCAGTCTGGACAGATAAATGTGTTTTTAAATAATCCGGACGGTAGCTCAATTGCCCTTAAAGTAGTTCGCAAAGGTGAATCGGTGACATCCTTACTGAGCTTTATTGATGTACTAGTAGTAAGTACTATTGGAATTATTTATAAACAAACATTGCAATAATCACTTGCATTGACAGGGAAATACCAGCCAGTACAAAACAGTTACAGCTAGAGCGATGGAAAATTCTCAAGTCATTCGGCTACCTATGTTTGCCTTCAAGGAAGTATTCGATGAAAGTCCGGATTTGCTGATTCGAGTTATACAGGTTATCATGATTCGTTTACAACGTGTCACAATTACTGCACTTCACAATTATCTTGGTTTGAGTACTGAGTACATACAGGTAGGTCGGGAATTAAATTTGTGAAAATAATATTGTTCATCTTGCATCTTTTCATTATTGTTCAGTGTTCATCTCAGCGCAAAAAGGTAGCTGCCCCTATTAAAAGTAGTCCCGGCCATCGACGGGTGCCATCTGATGTGCAAATGCCATCCCATTCGTTGGTTGGCCACGCTGTAAGTAATGAAACCAAGCCGGATATGCTTGCAGATTTAGCAGATCATATTGCCAGTCGACGTACATCAGCACTCCCTAGCGAACCAATGGAAGATACCGTTATGAAGTCCATCGCAATTGACGGCTTCCTCAAGGAGTTGGGTTTGAAAGATACCGATAGACCCTTCGTCGAAGACAACATTGTCCTGAAAGAGATTGCACCAGGAACCACTCTAACTCATCAGGGAAGAAGTGATGTGAGTACAAAATTCTATGTTTTGGAACCACTAAATCATTATTTTCCCATTCTTGCATTCTTTCTAGGATGTTCTGCTTATTTTTGTCATCAGTGGAGGTTTGACCATCGCACAGTATCCGCAACTCAATATTGGATGCAATAAAAAGTTAGATAAGTCTGATAATCATACGGTTGCCATTCATCCTGGTGATGTAGTTGGTGGGTTAGCAGTTTTGACAGGGGAAAGCAGTTTGTATACAATTAAAGCAAAGCACTACTCCCGCGTTGGTTTACTGAACAAAGAAGTAATCTACAAGTAAGTTCAGCCGATGGGTTGTGCACATTTTCATCATATGTAATTTTCTCGGGTTTTTTGTTGCAGCATTATGCGCGAACGCCCAGGTGTAGTTTTGGATATAGCAGATAGTGTGGTAAAACGATTATCACCATTGGTGCGGCAATGTGATTTCGCACTGGACTGGAATTTTTTAGAATCTGGAAGGGCAGTCTACCGTCAGGATGAGAACAGCGACTGTACCTACATTGTACTAAATGGTCGGCTCCGTTCAGTCATCACTCACTCGAATGGTAAAAAAGAAATTGTGGGAGAATACGGCAAGGGTGACCTAATCGGAATTGTCGAGATGATTACGGAAACACCACGTACTACCACAGTGATGGCGGTTCGCGATTCGGAGTTAGCAAAATTACCAGAAGGACTGTTCAATGCAATTAAGTTTAAATATCCAATAGTAGTAACACAGCTAATCAGTTTGCTTAGTCATCGAATTCTAGGATCAATGCAATCTGCTCCAATAAATGGAAGCTCGTTAAAAACTGTACCATTCGATACAAATCAGCAGATTCAACATCGATATTCGACAGTTGCTATCGTCGGTATCAGCGAAGATGTCCCTTTGACTGCATTCACATACGAGTTGTATCACTCATTGTGCGCGATTGGCTCTACTTTGCGGCTAACGTCAGAGGTTATTCGAAAAACGCTGGGTCCCCAAATTATGGAACAATCAAATGAATACCGACTGACCAGTTGGCTGGGTCAGCAAGAGGATCGTCATAACATCGCACTGTATCAGTGTGATTTGACATTTGGTCCTTGGACGCAACGCTGCTTGCGGCAGGCAGATGTGATAGTCATAGTCGGGTTGGGTGACCGGCTACCAACTATCGGAAAGTTGGAAAAAGAAATCGATAGACTGGCGATTAGGACTGCTAAGGAGCTAGTGCTCCTGCATCATGAGGGTGCCGCCCGACCGAGTAACACCACCAGTTGGCTCAATATGCGTGCTTGGGTATCGCGACATCATCATATTCAGTGCCCGAAGCGTATGTTCACCAGGAGAAGTCAATATCGAATCGTGAGTATTCTTTATTCAAAATATGCGAGCTTATATTTTTGGGACAACAGCGATTTTAGCAAAACATTGATTGGTACGAAAACATCAACAATGCTGGTGATCGTGTTCTTGTGTGATGTGATGTAACTTAAATTTAGTCAGTTGATTTTTTTTCCAATTCTCTCGACAAGAAGCGATACAACAAAGTGAATTCGCATTGGAATCCCCTTGGCTTCGGTGATGAGCGTACTCATAACTAGCTGATAACAGTGGGAGATCCGATCCCTTCCAACTTTAAGTATCATTAGTGTTGATCATTGGATCGATTGTATTGGCGCATAACTGACATTAATCTTTCTACTTCCCTGAAGGGAGGATGACATGTGACATTTTTTACTTCCACCGGCTAAGGTTTCGAATGTACTTGGAGACCTACCAAAGTTTTGACGGGACGGGGGGCAGCCAGTACCATTAGCCTACTCGCCGTTGCGGGGAAGTGTCACTCATCCTTGGAATGGCTTGACTGTTGGTCCGTGGATCAACTTCGATGAAATCCTTATTCGCATCCGTGTTCTGCCTCCAGTATGCCGTAATTAGGAATTTACCGGTATCGATCGTAATGTGCCGGTTAGCACTCCAGTTGGGTTATCATTATTATTATTTTTTTATTTCGATTGTAGAAATTTTAACTTTATGATAATTCACCTCTTTTTCGGGTTAGACATCGATCTGTGTGGTCAAAGACTACAAATACCAAGTCTACTGCTATTTTGGATACGTCTGTGTGAAGGTGGTGGAATACCTGGTAGTGAACGTTCATCATTTCCAGAAATGTTCGCTGCCAGAATTGTTTACTGTAATATTCCTTCTTGCTCTGAAATTCGAACATGTGCTCTTTGATGAAGTTGCCCAATCTAAAATCGGAAAATTTACTTCTGTTGAAGTAAATATACACTTTTAGTGTATACGATGAAGTTGAGTTTGGCGACGGTTTCTTACCAGTAGGAAATATGTCTCGAATCGCTTCTCGTTGTTCTAACTGTAAAGGGATACAATTGATTGGTGTGGTATGTACTTTTCAGTAGCCTTCAGGGTCAGTTGGTCTCTTCTAATGTGCAGTGTCAAGTTTCCACGTGGATTGGAGTAGTTTTGTTGTTGTGTAGTTGTGCACGGTTTGGAATTTCTGTAAGTTCGTCATAGCTGTGTTTCCATAGATTTGACCACCATACTCTAAGCGGCTGCGAATGATGGCGTCTCCGAGCTTGATGAGAGTATCACGGTTGGCACTGCTGGTTCGCTTCCCGAGAATCTTTAATTTCGCTACTGCATTGTCCCGAATGTCTTCGATGTGTTTTCTTTGCGTACAGGTTCTCTCAACTGTAAATCTCAAGTAACAATGGGTGTTGTTGAGGTTTACGCTTTCCCGATCTATTTCAATTTTTACTCCGCTGGTGTCTTTTCCCGTGAAGGCCACTGCTGCACTTTTGGAGACGTTGATTCTGAATTCTAGCTTCTCGAGACCTGTTTGGAGCTAGGCCAAGTAGTTGTTTGCGTTTCTCTATTGCATCTTCTAGGCTAGTACCAATCACCACTACAGCAAAGTCGTCAGCAAGCTGGTCAAGTTCAAACTCACCGAGAAAGATCTGATGCAGATTACAGGCGAAGAAATTAAAAAATGTCGGAGGTAGCAATGTTGTTTCTTTTCTAGTTGAGCTTTTTTTACTTTGTTGATGACTTAGTTACGCAGCTCTGAACGGAGCCGTGTTTCCGAAAGCTGAACGATCGAACGGGATGCAGCTTATCTCTTTCTGCTATCTCATTCAGTCTACTGTTGATCACAGAGTTGGTGAGCTTTAGATTAACATTCATTGTGTGACTAGTGGTCTCATTGGATTTTTTGGGTATTGGTTTTATCTGTGTGGTTATCCGTCTGTCAGGGATATCTTCGGTGATATAGACTTCGTGTAGCATTTAACGAACCTTTTCTTACATGTATAGTCCGAAGTTTTTGAGGATGCCATAGGACATTCCGTCTTGCCCTGGAACAGAGTGGCCTTTTTTGTTTGTAGTGCACCTACTATTTCTTCGGTATAGCGTCATATTATATCCATTCCAGTCATTGGGGGTCTCTGATATAGGTTTCCGGAACGCTCTGAGTTTGCCATTGTAGTATGTAGTATGTTAGAAAATGCTCTGCTTCTTCCAGGGTTGTTTCCTGTTTACTGGTTGTGTGAGCGCTGTGTCCAGGCCTTGAATGATGTTCCATAGTTGCCTTGACAGTTCTTGACAGTACGTTCATTTCGTCCTACTAATGAGTCTCTTCAGGATTACTCTTGCTTTTTGCATCCTTATATCGTTTGTCATGGTTTTGCTTTTCTCATATAAAGAAAGGCTATGCAATCACTCCAAAAATCGATTTTTAAACCGAGGCCCGGAGGGCCGAGTGACAAATACCATTCGATTCAGTTCGTCGAGATCGCAAAATGTCTGTGTGTGCGTGTGTGCGGTGTGTGTTAAATAAAGTCACTCAATTTTCTCAGAGATGGTTGAACCGAATTGTACAAATTTAGTTTCATCTGAAAGGTATAACGCTCCCATAAGACGCTATTGAATTTTTAGTTGATCGGACTTTCGGTTCCGGAGTTAAGGGGTTAAAGAGTGCAATAACACAGCAATTCCCCATACAAACTGGTAACCCTATGATGTCCGAATGATATTAGACCTATTTAAATACGTTCAACATTACTTGGATTTGCGGGTCTAGATCACTAATGACCAATTAAACTAGCCTTGACCACATTGGCCATCTATGACGGTTCTTGGTGCCCTCGGGGAACTCGCCAAGTTCCTAAGCAAATATCACACATATTCTCTAGCAAACTCTTTACCAATTTTTACATAAGTAAAATACTTCCATTGACTGCTGTAGAATTTCATTTGGTTCTGACGTTTGGTTTCGGGATTACAGGTTGGTTATTGCGGTCACATAGGAATTTCTCATAAAAACCGGTACAATCGTAATAGCTCATAGGTGAAAAATCTATTGAAATGCACATTAAATTACAGGCCTACATCACTGATGGCGATTATTGGAACCCATTGTCCACTATGGATAATTCCGGAAGTCCCGGCTTCCGGACATATTCCAGAACTAAAGCCACTTCGATGATAACTGAACCAATTTTGACTATCCTAGTCTCAAATGGAAGGTATCATATGAAGTTGGGTGTCCCCCCCATCCACCCCTCCCTCTTCTTCCTCTCAACCCCACCCCCCTCTTTCATCCCCCCCCTCTTAGACCAACCTCCACCTGCATTCCTTTCATCCACCCCGTATACCAAAATAAGTATTGTTTCCCAGCGCATCCTCTTCCTCCAACTAATCATGCCCCTTCCCTCCCCACCACCCACATTTCAAAATATATTAACATGAACGCAACATTGAACTCACGCTGAATAAGCTAATAAAATATTATATGTTTGCTTGTTTCAAGTGTGTCAGCGTCAACATGTTCGTCAGATTCGTGATAGTCATGCATTTATATATGCTTATCAAGTGTAATAAGAATGTAATAAACATTTCCACAATCTTATATTGAACTTGACCAGGCATTAAATCATAATTGAATAAATGAGAAAGGCACCATTGCACCACTAGGTAGATTAAAACAGGTTTTTAGTTAATTATAGTTACGCAATATTTCTCGTTTGGTATAGTAGGACTGGTTTATTTCCTCAGATGACCAGTGTTTGAGGAAGTTCTGGATAAACATGTGAAAAGGGCATAACGCGAATGAAAGCCTCTCTGTGTTTACTTTCTCTTTCAATTATTACGGCGTCATCATAAAACTTTCCAACATTATTTCAATAAATATTTAAAGACTCTAACGTCGTCTAGCATATTATGCTAAGAGTTAAAGAGCAAACGTAAAAGCGGCCTAGTTATTAACGGAAGAGAAAGTAAACACAGAGAGGCTCTCATTTGCGATATGCCCTTTTCACATATTGCGGTTTCAGCTGGTTGATCAGATCCGCTGCTTCGACACATTATTGTTCCCTAATTCCAGTGAAACGACTTCATGGGATGTTTTTCATACTAAACCTCCTGCCGCTAGTGTGAGGTCGATTACTGTACTGTTTCGGTTGATCGTGGGAATACACTTTGACGTGCCATCGTTGAACAAGACGAATTTGGAGATGCAGTTTAGTCGATTTACTTTGAGGCAGTTTGGTGACTAGTGTCCCAACTTTGGTGATGGCTATTGAAGTCGCTATCGAAGAGAATTTCTCTTTGCGTGTTTTCGAGCGTCTCAAGGAACTCCAGAAATTTTCTTCCTGGTTTCTACGGAAACGTTTTGCCCCGGCGCGGCATGTACACCGAAATCAGTGTGAGTTGGAGAGAGGCCTTTTGTTAGCTTTATCCCTATCACTTCAATAGCCAAGCGTCTCGTGCACCAGAATGCCTACTGCTCCGCAACCTTGGTGGTACCTCGCGGATTCCAGTCCAAAGTTTATCAATCTATTTGGTTCTTTCATCTTCAGCAAAATTTCCTGCAACAGTGCCACGGTTACCAAATTTTCCCTGAGGAAGAGACTGAGCTCCTCGCATGTTTCGAAGGGGAGAGGCTTTGAACATCATGCTGCAGGATTTTCAGCTTTTTACACGTCACTGTGGCGGTCTGTGTTGGTTCTCGTGGACTCTTCTTCGGAGTGCGGATGCCCTTCAATGATCGATTGTATATCATGACCTATCTCGACCAGTAGATGATCTCTGTCCAATTCAGATTCAAGCTGTTGAATACTTAGTGCGATCTTTTGTTGTAGGTTTCTACACCTACCCAGCTTTTGGTTCCAATTTCTGCGAGGAATATTTCTCATAGCAATGCCATGAATCGTTCGGTTGCTCTAAATGGGTTCTCTTGGCATCTTGTGCAAGCAGCGCTAGGTGCTATGTGGTTCCGCTTTCCAGAGTATGGGTGGTTTTAATCTTTGGCGGCTTGGTTCCCTGGAACTTAATTTCGCCTGCCTGCATTGGGATCCATATCCCATGCAGGGCAATATCCGGTCGTTTGCTCCGAGCCTTGAGAATGAACCTTCGTCTTCTTTGTCCCCATCTCTCTCTCTCTCTCTCACACTCACTCTCTCTCATTGTTTTCCATATTTGAATTTGTTTTGTCTCTCCAGGCACTTGGGTCGTGTTGGTTGCAGTACGGGTATTTATCTTGCTCGAACTGTGCAGAACTTGGCTCAATGGCCGAATCTTCAGCAGTTTTGCATTGGCGTATCGAGAAGGTCTAAAGTTGCAGCCGAAAATCTCAACCGATTTTTGCACCAGTAGGGGTGACCGGGGCTGGTTGGCCGAAAGAGCAGGTTGGCCGAGTGCCTTTTTTGAAAAGACTATTATGCGCAGTAGCGACATCCATAGTGATTTTGGTGGGGTATTAGGTCACCAATGTAAGTAATAAAAATAATTTAAAATTATTACCAAATAGAAATAAAAGATTAGAATCATTAAAAGTCGGAAATTGTTTATAAAAATGTTGATTCCGATATTTTATGAATTAAATGCCAAGCTGGTTTCAGAGTCTTTGGCGTGGGCCTCTTAAATCCTGAAACTTTTCCTCCTGAGGAGTTTCTGGCAGGATTTGTCACAGATCAACCCAACCCCGAACAAAACTCGTCCATTAGCATAGAATTTGTTGCAGATGTAAGCCTCTCTGAAGACGTCAGACCTCTTCCGAAGGCGAGTGCACGATCTGATTCGAAGAAGTGGCATGGTAGTAAACGCCGATCGACTCAAATTCTGACCGATTCCCCAATAAAAGCAGCATTAGAGGAGCAGAAAAATGAAATCAAACGTAAGCGTATGCTGGCGGAGGAAAAAAATCAGCGAGAGCCGGTGAAAAGTTCACTAAAGCTGTCAAAACTAAGTCTAAAAAGGCTAAAAAGACTAAAAGCGAAGAGTTGACTTTATTTTCCTTACCTATATACGAAAAAACGATGTTTTTTTAATTAAAAGTTTTCCACTGATACATTTGACGTGTTTAACTTATTTTACCAAACTCGGCCAACCTACCCCAGCCCTGCCCTGGGGTTGGTTGATCGATTTTCCTTGCCGCATTTGTTTGCTAATAACTTTTTCCCTGATAAATGAAAAAATTACATATGTGCTCAAGGGTTGTATCTTCATGACAGCGCAAATCGATTTTCAAAAAATCTAACCAGAATGAGTACAGAAATTCCGAAGGCAAAACTCGGCCAACCAGCCCCGGTCTCCCCTACTCCTTCAACTGTCATCTTGATGTTCATGGTATCGTGGAGTTCGCCATTACTGCCTCGTCTCTTGTTTCGCTGAATATTCATTACCCGTTGCTTCGCTTATGTATTCTGTATCATTTCCTCCTGCTCGAAGCATGGGGGACCACTCCAATGAATTTAATGGTACTGTTTTTGTTTTTGGGGTGAGTTTGGCTTCTGTCAATTTTATGCGTCTTAATTCTGTTTTGAAATCAACATCAACTTTGAATCGGATGCTCCGCAGTTTGGTGAGAATCTGCGAATTTGGCAAAACCTTTCCGAACCAGGTACAGGTTTCCAGCTGGACCCTTCTATTTCGACCAACACTGAAGAGAGATTCTCGGTAGTTTCTGTGGGTACGAGCATTTGCGCCCTTTTTTTCAATCGGATTCCACGTTTTGATTTTCAAACCGGATTATTAATTATTTCTCATTGAGAAAGTGTGATTTGATGTGTATAATGAAATGACCGGTAAATCGTAATTGGTCTTCCGGAACCGGACATCGGAACTCCGCAACTCATGGTGAAAGGTGTCCAAAATTATACCTTTGCTCTTCCGTCAGTCTTATTTAATCGAAGCGTGAAAGGGAAAGAATGTCTGGCAGGCACTGGCTTTTGTTAGGGGCCTCATATACTGTGCACTGTCACGGGAGGAGAGAGATTGTTAGTTTTTTTTTTTTTCATACGTTTATTTGACACGGCATTTGCAATAGCTTTTTACGCCAGTTTCTTTTTTTACATAGCACGTTACAAAAATCCTTAAGACTAATTTTAACTATACTAGTACTTTGTCTAAAACTAACACTGAAATCACTTTATTGTTTGCTTTTTTCCTTACATTGTTGTATTTCATACTGATCTAGTATTTTCGGGTGTATTTATTTACTTTTTTTTCTGTTATTGTCTAAATTTAAAAACTAAATATTCTAGGTTCCTTTAATTGGTGAATGATTAGCCTTGGATGAGAGTATGAGGAGATGAATTTAATTAAATTTTGACAGACGCTGTTTTTAGAAAATGATAGATAAGTTCCATGTATAGAGGATCGCGATACGCCAGGATGTCTCTAACAGGAACATGGATTGGTCTTCCTCGGACTTGTAAAGAATCTACTAATTGTGATCTGGCTTCACGATATTCAGTGCAGGACCAAACAACATGCTCAATGTCATGGTAACCTTCTCCACAAGCACAATGATTACCCTCAGCGAGCCCAATACGACGGAGATGCGCATCTAAAGTATAATGATTGGACATGAGCCTAGACATCACACGGATGAAGTCCCGACTTACATCCAATCCTTTGAACCATGCCTTCGTTGATACTTTAGGGGTAATTGAGTGTAGCCATCGTCCCATATCTCCATTGTCCCAAGATGTTTGCCAACTAGCAAGTGTCCTCTGTCGAGAAGCGCTATAAAATTCATTGTAAGCGATGGGTCTTTCATATATTTCACCATCTAGTGCACCAATCTTGGCTAAATTATCAGCTTTCTCATTGCCCGCAATAGAGCAATGGGCGGGGAGCCACACTAGGGTAAATTTATAACATTTTCTTGTCAGGTTACTCAGAGATTCTCGTATCTTCCCCAAAAAGAATGGATCGTGATTATCAATCCTCTTTGAGCGTAGAGCTGCAATTGTGCTGAGACTATCAGTGAGGATAAAGTAATGGTTCGGGGGTAAAGTATTAATTATTTGCAAACTATAGTGAACTGCTGCTAGTTCCGCTATATAAACAGAGGCGGGTTCTGCAAGTTTGAGAGAAATTGAAAAATTATTGTTGAAAATACCGAAACCAGTGGCCTCACTGATTCGTGACCCATCAGTGTAAAACATTTTAAGGCAGTCTATGTGTTGATATTTACTTGTGAATATTTTAGGGATCTCCCGCGAGCGTAGATGATCCGGAATTCCACGAATCTCTGCTTGCATGGACGTGTCGAAGAATAAAGTGGATTCAGGAATATCTAGTATATTGACGTATGTGGGAACATACCTAGCAGGCGTTATTTCTTGTGACATGTGATTGAAATACACTGTCATGAATCTGGTTTGGGGTTGAAGCTCGACAAGTCTTTCAAAATTTTCAATTACCAGTGGGTTCATAACCTCACATCGAATAAGTAAACGAGAAGAAAGATCCCAGAATCGGTCTTTTAAAGGAAGAACTCCCGCTAGTACTTCAAGACTCATCGTATGGGTCGACTGCATGCAACCTAAGGCAATTCGTAAACAGCGATACTGTATCCGTTCCAGTTTAATAATGTGAGTGTTCGCAGCTGAACGGAAACAGATGCACCCATATTCCATTACTGAAAGTATTGTTGTTTGATACAATCTTATCATGTCACTTGGATGAGAACCCCACCATGATCCAGTTATTGTTCGCAGAAAATTTATCCTTTGTTGGCATTTCGTTATTAGATACCTAATGTGGCCTCCCCATGTGCCTTTAGAATCGAACCAAATTCCAAGGTATTTAAAAGTCAGGACTTGGGCTATCGTTCTACCAACCAACTGAAGCTGAAGCTGAGCTGGATCACGCTTCCTTGAAAAAACAACCAACTCTGTTTTCTCCGTAGAGAAATCGATGCCTAACTTCAAAGCCCAACTTGATAAATTATCCAAACTATCTTGCAGTGGTTGTTGTAAATTTAAGGCTTTTGGTCCTGTAACAGAAACCACGCCATCATCTGCAAGTTGTCTTAGAGTGCATGGGCTGACAATACAATTATCAATATCATTCACGTAAAAATTGTAGAGAAGGGGGCTTAAACAAGAACCTTGTGGGAGGCCCATGTAACTTATTCTGAATGTTGCCAAATCGCCATATGAAAAATGCATGTGCTTTTCTGACAATAAGTTGTATAAATAATTATTTAATATTGGTGAAAGACCACATTGATGTAGTTTCTCTGAGAGAACATCAATGGAAACAGAGTCGAATGCTCCTTTTATGTCTAAGAACACAGACGCCATTTGTTCTTTTTTTGCATAAGCTAGTTGGATTTCTGACGAAAGTAGCGCCAGACAATCATTCGTTCCCTTTCCCCTCCGAAAACCAAACTGGGTATCTGATAGCAAGCCGTTCGCCTCAACCCAATTGTCGAGACGTCGTAGGATAATTTTTTCCAACAATTTCCTGATGCAGGATAACATTGCAATCGGTCGATACGAGTTATGATCGGAGGCTGGTTTTCCCGGTTTTGGAATAGCGATAACTCTCACTTGTCTCCAGTCGTGCGGGACAATGTTCTGCTCAAGAAGCTTATTGAATAAATTCAACAAGCGTCTTTTTGCTAGGTCAGGCAGATTCTTCACCAAGTTGAATTTAATTCTGTCTAGTCCCGGAGCATTATTGTTGCATGAGAGGAGTGCAATTGAGAATTCCATCATTGTCAAAGGCGAATCTATGAAATCGTTACTTGTGGGAGCATCGCGAGTGATTTTCTGCGCAGGAGCAGAATCGGGACAAATTTTCTTGGCAAAATTAAATATCCAACGATTCGAAAAATCTTCGCTTTCATTAGTCACGTTTCGATTCCTCATTCTTCTGGCTGTGTTCCAAAGAGTACTCATTGATGTTTCTCTTGACAAGCCATTAACGAAGTGTCTCCAATAACTAGATTTTTTGGCACGACGTATACTGTCAAATTTGTTTTGCAAAATGAAATAATTTTCAAAGTTCTCACGTATACCCCCTTTCTGTTTCATAATTTCTTTGTAGGCAACTTGTTTAGCTTCATATGCATCAGAGCACTCTTTGTCCCACCAAGGATTAGGGGGCCGTCTATTTATTGTCATTCCAGGATTGCATTTCGTTTGGGCTTGTTCTGCTGCTTCAATAATTAAACCCGCTAGGAATTCATATTCTTCGGTAGGGGGTAGCTCTTCTGTCGAAGCAAGAGAAGTGGAAATTAATGTTTCGTATGTTTTCCAATCAATATTTCGTGTTAAGTCATAAGGAACATTGATTGAATTCGTAAGGCCTAATTCACTGTTAATTGAAACAACGATTGGCAAATGATCGCTACCGTGAGGATCAGGTACAACCTTCCACGTGCAGTCTAACCGAAGTGATGTCGAGCACAGAGATAGATCTAATGCACTTGGACGTGCAGGAGGTCTGGGGATGCGTGTTGTTTCGCCAGTATTTAAAACTGTCATATTAAATTCGTCACAAACATTGTAAATCAAAGAGGATCGATTATCATTGTAGAGGGAACCCCACAATACTCCGTGCGAGTTGAAGTCTCCCAGTATCAGACGCGGAGCAGCCATGGATTCCACTACCTCAAAAATTTGACGTTGTCCAATTTGAACTTTGGGAGGTATATATATAGAAGCGATAGACATGTCTTTGCCTTTAATGTTCGTTTGGACAGCTACAGCCTCAATGCCCGCAAACAAGGGGATGTTAATTCTATAGAAAGAATAGCACTTTTTAATTCCTAGAAGCACTCCTCCATACGGGGTGTCTCGGTCTAGGCGAATAATGTTGAAATCATTTAAGTTGAAATTAATGTTTGAGGTAAGCCATGTTTCACATAGAGCAAAAGCATCGCATTTTAAATTATGCAGTAAAATTTTTAAGGAATCAATTTTAGGTATGATACTTCTGCAATTCCACTGTAAAACAGTGATGGAATCTTTCATTGGAGGAGGTGAATTACCCATTGAAAGATACAATCGCTGCAAGGATGGGCCATTGAGCAATCAGCTGCTCTAAAAATGTTCTAATTGTTGGGAGGAAAGCTGAAAGTATACTCTTTAGTGGTTCAGAAATATTGAATGCTTTAAAAATCCAATCAACAATTTCAGAAAATTTCAATAATCCTACCCCCGGCTGAGGCTCAGAGGAAGTCGAAATTTTATTATTTCCAGTAATGGTGTTCTGTTTGGATTGTACGTTCCCAAAACCGGGCGGAATTGATTTCGGTTTTGAATCGGAATTTTTCGGTTTTGGGCGCAGTTTATCTATTGGTGGAGAAATTTTAAGGCCCTTGCTTGGCAGCTTGGGAAAAGAAGACTGTTTTCTTTTTCTGGAATTTCCGGGTAAAACAAATGATGTACCTTCGCACGCTCCGTCAGAGTCAGACTGTTCCGAAAATAGAGATGTGTAAGTGTTTTCTAAGAAGATGGGTTTAGGGGTAGCATTTTTCAACATTTCTGCATAGGAGCGCTTAGACCTCTCCTTCAAGGATCGTTTAATTTTATCCTCACGCAATTTATAAATGGGGCATGCAGGGACCTCATGTGAGTTTTCTCCGCACATTAAACATTTTTCTGAATTTTCATTACATGTATCCTCTTGATGAGAACCCCCACATTTGCCACACCGTGCCTTATTGGAACAGTAAGTGGCTGTGTGGCCAAGCTGTTTGCAATTAAGGCAATTCATTACACGAGGGATAAAAAGGCGAACAGGGAGACGAATCTTATCGATAATGACATAGTTGGGTAGCGCAGACCCAGCGAAAGTCACTCGAAATGAGTCAGACAGTCGATAAACTTTTTTATCTCCTTCGTGTGATACTGAATGCAATTGCTTGCATTCAAGTATTTTTACGTCTTTAAGTATGGTGTCTTTGAAACGACCAACCCCATGCTTAACTAAGTCATCAACAGTCAAACTCGATTCTGTGATGACCCCATCAATTTCAATTTCCTTTGAAGGAATATACGCTCTATACTCACGCGTAAAAAGCTCGCAAGAAGCAATTGCATTGGCTTGTTTGAAACTACCAACGACAATGCGTATTTTATCTTTATTGACTTTGACGATCTCTTTTACATCCGAGAATCGCGAAGTCAAATCTTTAGAAATTTGAATAATATTTAGCGCCTTTACTTTACGCCTAATAAATACAATCCATGGTCCCGTTGACGACTCTGGGTAAATTTTAATTCTAGTCGGATTTACATTTTCAGCATAAGGCTTAGGGGGAGGGTCTGTTACTCGTTCTCCCATCTCTTCATCCATTTTACCTAGCAAGAAAAACTATCACAAAAAGGAATGAAAAATATACCTGTTATACCTGTAGAACACACCTCATGTGTTACGTTGTAAACTCGGTGCCCGTTGTTTGACAATGTGACACCTGCTGTTCTTCTTCGTCGCGTTGCTTCTTCAGTAGAGAAATAGTCCTACCTGCAACACTTCAAAACTCTCTCCGATTAAGCTGCTCGTCGGTATCACCACCACAAGCGCGCTCTCTCCGTTTCCACCACCTCGGTAGACAAATGTGGCTACCTGTGGCTTGCTGCGAAAATCCCACTGTCGATGCGGCACTTTTCAGTGCCACTTGTTTTCCTTATTCGTCGTACCACTTCTGCGGTAGACAAATAGAGCAAATGGGTCTACCTGTGACGCTTCCCTCTCGTCGATTAGAATTGCCCGACGACACCAATACACTATATTTTTTTCTGTGTGTACAGGCACGATCACTGTCGATCTCTGCCACCGCGGTAGGCAAATTCGTCTACCCGCGGTTTGCTGTCAAAACACCACTTGTCGAGGATGCCGTTGACCACGCCTCCGACGTATCAACTGTCGACTCACACTTAACAAACTGGTCTCTCTCTCTCTCCCACAATAACGCATACAGCGTCTCGCACTCCGTCACTCTCTCGAGAACAAATCCTTCCACCTGGAGGCACAACCGTCTCGGTCGGTTGCAAAAACTGTTATGACTCAAGAGATTGTTAGTAGGGATAGGTATTCGATTCAAAATCATGCTGGAGTTCGCATGAAATTCAAGATCTTCCGCCCGGCCACCTCAAGACTCAATAGGTGCCTAAAGTATGTTTTAGCAATATCGTAACGGCGAATAACGAGAAATTGTCTGTAAGCAATATTATTTCTATTGAAGAGCAAAAGGAAAAGCAAGCTAAGATTGCAACTAAAAAACTATTGATTGTTTTGGCGACGAGAATATGAAAAATTTTGGGCGTCCTAAAATAAGCATGAACTGTACTGAAAACCTTACTTTGTATGACGGATGCACAGCAATTTCATTTTTCTATCCACTAGAAAGTTAAGCAGCAAGTTTATCGCGATTCAGGTAAGAAGAATGATACGAATCAATTTGCCAATTTCGTACAAAACGTTAGAATGTCTAAATGATGCAGGAAATTAAGTCATATCGTGTCGGTTCTTATGACATGGTAGCAGGAACCCATTGGATCAATTCTTTGTTTCAGCCTTTAGATGCCACGCGGACTCTATGTTGGATTTGTCCAGAGAAAGATAATATGGGACACCAGCCTCTACAGTTGTTGTAGGTGCCAAATGGAACCCATCAACTACTCAGAGCGCATTTTTCTGCAACCTTGTCCTGTGTATTATATTTTGTATTGGAGTCAATGTTCGTGTGTGCACACATTTGAGTACCAATACAATGGATTAAATAATTGAAATCACAACAAGAACCAACGGTGTCCTGATATATCAGAATATTAATTTTGAATGGGTTATATCAGTCAATAGCAATAGCATCAATTTTCTTTCTTTGCAGAATGATTTGTACAGTAAGGTACTGATGTCGGAGCCGAATATTCACTCAGACTTTTCGAGATTGGCTCGATGGTTAACTGGAAACTCTGTGGGACTAGTGCTGGGAGGTGGCGGAGCACGTGGAGCTGCACATGTTGGTATGTTGAAAGCTATTCAAGAAGCTGGCATCCCAATCGACATGGTTGGGGGCGTTAGCATTGGAGCGTTCATGGGTGCTCTTTGGTGTTCCGAAAAAAACATTACCACCGTCACACAGAAAGCTCGCGAATGGTGTAAGGTAAGAGAACTTTAATTTAGAACGCATTGAAAGCATCACGTTCATTAATGCTACGCTTTTGCAATAGAAAATGACTCAATGGGGTCGACAGTTGTTGGATCTCACTTATCCCATCACATCTATGTTCTCTGGAAGAGATTTCAACCAAACTATTCATGGAACCTTCGGTGACGTCTGCATCGAGGACCTGTGGATTCCGTACTTCACGCTTACCACCGATATTTCGGCTAGCTGTGCGCGTACGCACACCCATGGTAATATTTATCGTCTCTATTCCTAGATCCTTCGATATTTTTCACTATTTGCTCGTACCCTAAAAATACGTTCTGAGAGTTTGAAAATTTCCCGAAACAAAAACAACAGTTGCCCAGTCGTCTTTTTCAAATAACCTCTCTTTTTTCTTTAAAATTATGACCTTTTCGGATAGTGATTGTTGTACTTTTTGCGTTAATCTGTCATCTGTCTGGATGCGATTTACTATTTCTCTAAACTATGCCATTTTCATAATACACAAAAACACAATAAAAAATCTGCCACCTGACACTTCTCTTAAACCAATGAAGGTTCCCTTTGGCGCTATGTTCGATCGTCTATGTCACTTAGCGGATACATGCCACCGTTGTGTGATCCAAAAGATGGACATTTGCTGCTGGATGGCGGTTATGTCAATAACCTACCAGGTAAATATTGCTTAAAATTGCGCTTACACATTTCCATTGAGTTTCATGCCATTTCTTTTCACTTTATACATGAGTTCGACAGTTTTCATTCCGTTTTAGTGTATTTCCTTTGCTTTCTCAATTAGTCACACAATAGAAGCTTCTAGATAACTAACACACTCCTTTAAAATTTTATTATTTACTTTGTAATCAAATTTTTTAGGCAAAAATAAATACCTCCTAACAGTATATAACCATCTCAATGAATTAATCCATTCAGCGATGGATGATCAATTGTATGAACGAAGATGCCGCGAAAGTGTCCACGGATTGATTTTTATTCAAATATTAGCTACAGCACAGCATATTTTCCTGATGCAACTGTCAAACAATTAAACCTCCTAAACTACTTTATCTTCGAATTATGACATCGAAAAGAACTCTAGCCCCATTTTGTTTAAGAAATTTGAATAATATTCGTTGTTGTGTACGGTTCCGATTTCGGTGAACCGATCATTTTATTTTTCAAAATTTTCGTTACAAACTACAAAATGGTCGAGCGAAATAAGGGAACTTTCATAAATCACGTAACACATTGTTGGAGCGAGCGGATTAACATGTAGTGACATATGGAGGAGGAGGAGTAAGCTATAACGTTATCTAACATGTTTTTTATCGAAGATTAAATTTTATTTTAAGAATTTTTACTAGAAGAGGGGAGATAAAGAAATTTGTGTTAATTTGTTACCTCGGGAGGGATTCAATTCGAGCAATTTTTGCGTTACGTAATTTATGATTGGTCGCTAATATAAAATCCGACAAGAAATTTAGAAACTCTCTCAGTCCGCCATTTCTCGTACCATCAATTTTATTCCCCGAAAAACTGTATTGAGATCTGAGAAGTTAGCCGAGTACCCTGTTGGACACATAACGGTTAATCGTATATCATCCGGTAAAATGCAAAAGGTCGTTTCGAATACTTGAGTATGGTGCATAGGGTCGCAATTTTTTATTTGGGGCTTCATAGTTACTATATTCATAGGTAGGCGGACACAAAAGCCGGAAAACTGGCAGCTCTTATTTCTAAAAGTAAACACTGGCATCCCATGCAAATGTTCAAGCTTTAGCTTAATAGTTTTATTGTTAATGTCGTGAGTATTCGAAGAATGGGAATATCTCTTGCTGTTTCAAAAAAAACATTTATTATTTTCGTTTCTCAACGCTCGATAACACAAGGAAAGAATAAAATAATTATCACCATAACCATAATACCTTCTCCATATACATCCAAAGAAAACATGTTATGTGTCGTCATGCTCGATTGGCTCCAGCATTTGACATGTTCAATTGGCTCCGCTCAGTGTCTCTGCCTAACTATGAATACTATATTACTATTAAGTTACTATAACTATACTTTATAGCTGTATCCAGCATTGCCAATGTTCCAGATTTATCTGGAATTTTCCAGATTTTACCCAACTGAACAGACATTTGTTCAAGCCAGACATTTTATCAGATTTTTTAAATTTTGCCTGATTTTTACAGATAATATTCCAGATTTATCTGGAATTTTCCAGATTTTACCCAACTGAACAGACATTTGTTCAAGCCAGACATTTTGCCCGATTTTTTAAATTTTGCCTGATTTTTACAGATATTCAGAATTCTACGTTATACCCAGGGATGTGAACGGTACCGGTATACTACATTTTTCCGGTACATTTACATTTGCACAAGCCGTACAGCCCGCTACAGCGACGCATCACTACTGCTCTTGCCAGAACGGTAACCAAACCGAGTACACTTTTCCGTACAGTAGTAAAATACATACGGCGTCGGCGGTAAAACATGATGATGAGTTATGTTCTACCATAGACCATGCGGTAGACTTGGGTGCAACGCCCAACTCCTACTCTGCATAAGGCAAAGAATTCTTCACATTTCCTTTCGATCATGCCCATATGAGCCTGCCTAGTTCTAGTTTTCCGTTCTAAGTTTATAACTGATTCGCTCTAGAATACCTATCCGTCTTTCAATTTCATTGCTTTCGTTTCTCTTAGTCTCAAATTTGCCGAAAATAGCCAACAAAATCGATACAGTAGAACCTTGCGGCAATTAAAACATAGTAACAAAATACATTTTTGTTTTGCTGCTGCCAGGCATGGAAAAAATCATTTCACGAAACGATCAATTTCAAATCATCCGCCAACATGCTCCTACTGTGAAACCCGACCTCGGCAACCCTTCTTGTGTTGAGTTACGCGTTCATGCGAAAGCGAGAAACAAAACAAAAAACTGAAAAAAGCGACAGCACACGGCAATGTTATTGTTCGACCAATGATTCATTCTCCATCGCATATATATTGTTGTGAATGAAAGCAGAAAGGATCGCACATGAATGCATTCTTTCATTCACAAAGATTCATTTTAAAACATTCACCAGATCGTTCTAATAAAAAAACTGGTCGTTCTTGTTTATAGACCTGTGAAATTTTCACTTGGTGATCTCTAATTGTCAAGTAAGTAGCTTGCGATGCGCTGGTGAAAAAAAAAAACAATTTTTAGAATGAAACGACGCTGTACCCAAAAAAGATTCTGTTGCAAGTTATCCAGGAGGAGGTCAGAAAATTCCACAGCAAAGCAGATGAGAATTGCGAATGTAAGCAAGCACCGCTGATACTCGAAAATTTCAAGAGGAACATTTTTAAAATGTACCCTGCTGTCTACGCAGTAATGAATTTACCAGCTCCGCCAAACAAGAAAACCGAACGACAGAACCGTAACATGGATTGCTTGAAAAAATTGTTAATTATACAATTTTCAATTATACAATTTTCATGTATGTCATGTACAAGCATGCATTTGCCTAGAAATAACTTCATAAAACGATTCCCATATAATAACATCAATTTCAAGTGGATTCTAGTGCAATATACTTCCCAATAATGATTATAGTGTACATTTGCAGTATAAAGTTGACCTAACCCAACTGGAAAAAAATCTCTCATTCATTTGTGAAGTAATATTTGATTCACTTGTGAATGTTTACAATACAATCAACTCTGATCTCTCTTCAATTGTCGAATAAATCTTTCGCCTTTTTACAATACAATCTCCCGATTCAATGCGCGAATAAAGAACCCCAATCTTCTTCATTCAACATAGTACGTGTCATTCTTTTACCTGGCTCACTTCTTCGGAAGTTCATCTCTACATACGTTCAGTTGTGTTCATTTGGAGAGTTTTCGTCGGATCGTGAATGAACGACTGGCTACTGTTAAAGCAATGAACGGATTCGCCAAGAATCATGCGAATGAATGATAATTTCCATCCCTGGCTGCTACACTCCGACTGCTCGGTGAGAGTGTGGCGTAGTACAGTTTGTTTTCTCGCTTTCTACACTTTCCTCTGCATAGTCGCACACGAAAGCGTTGATGCCGTTCGTGGCGTAAATGAACCGTATTCATTGTCGTCGTTTGCGATTAAAAATATTAAAGATCTAGATTAAAAATATGAAAAATTGTAAAATAAGGAAAGAGAAGCTGTACCGCTCGTGTATGGTGGATGTATTGGGGGCAGTATTTTTTGTCATGTTACTGCTTTGCTTACAGGCTGCCGTACAGCGCTGGGCGTCCTGCACTAGCGAACGACAGCAGCATCGTATGAGAAAGTAGAATGTAGGCAGAAAAACTACAGCTGTAGAAAAGGTAGGCATTTTGCATCCTTGGTTATACCCCAGCGGGGATGACATTATGCCGGATTTATTTGGCAGTTTTTTAAGCTTCCAGCAAAAGATAAATCTCTCATTCTACCAGATTTTTAAATTTCAACTAGTTTTTGAAATCTGGGTCATATTTTCCCAAACAAAAATCGATCAATACACGTTCTATGAAGACCAAAATATACACCAAATTTCGATGATTTTGAGGTCGCTGCCAAGTGACAGATTTTGTCAGACATTTTTTGATGAACTGACAGATTTTCTTCGAAAAATAGTGGCAACCCTGGCTGTAACGCCTCGTATATGTATTTAGGTCGCTTTTATATTCCATAGGTTGGTATATGGCTGCCAGAGGCTTGGTTGAAACCCGTACTTAGCACGTTTTTCGGATTCGTACATCGACTCATTCTACACAATGAATGAATATGTTGTTTTTTTTTTAAGTGGTTGACGTTAAAGATACGTAGTCGAACTTGATTTACTTATTTGTACGTTAAATGAAAAATAAAGACAGTTTTTAAGTCAAATACTGTCTACTCGCATAAAAAATTGAAGTATATATTTTATATATCCAGTAAGGGCCGTTGCGTTGATGTTGAAAAGAAAACTCGAACGGCTGTTTGGTCGGCCATCAGAAACCAAATGATGGCGGGGATTCTTAAGTTAATATTAGTATCTTCTTCCTACCCTAACTGATATCTACAAAATAAATCGATTCGCACATATAGTAAATACGTACGTAGTACGGAGAAATATATCTGGATGTAAGTATATAGAATACTTGAGGAATGAAAATAGTTCATGAATACTTATAGTTTCGGAGGTGCTGCTAATAGCGTCTTCTGAAGTATTATCACTATCAGGAAAACTCTAAAATAAAAAGTTCCAGCAGTTACAACACGTACACTTATTTTATGACACACGTACACTTATTTTGTCAAGCGAAACCATATAAAATCTATCAGTACGCCCTACAAACGAAATTAGGGTGAGAAGCAGGTGGGACTGATATGCGAGTACATTTACGTATGTTGATAAAAGTACTCGCATATGAGTCCCATATAGCTTTTTTCAGTGGTTTTCACCAAAAGAACGAAATTTTCAATTTTGTTTTATGTATTACAGAAATATTTATGTAGAATTTTAACTATTTTGTGCAACAATACCGAGATTTTGAATTCTTCGTAGCCGTAAAACAAAAATACATGTATTGTTACATTTAGAAATATTATAATCTATAATAAAAAAAGAATTTTATTATTCATTGCACACGTAAGGGAATGTAGTATAAGTTGAGACGGGTTTGTTTAGAGGCTGATATCTTGTTTCCATGACAATATTTTTTAGCTTGTAGTACACTATTTTGTAGATATATTATGTGGCTTAATGTCTGCGAATGGAAGTTTACATGCAATTTTAAATAAGACTCAGGATCAATTTTCTACATGACGGCAAAATGGTCAAAAAAAGTGACGTATAGGTTGGGACACTTCAAACAATTTAAATAATTAAAGGCAATTTAAACTTTAATGCATTATATTTATTATTTATTTGGTTAATATTTATATTTATTTGGTTTGGTTAATATTTATTTGTTAATTGGTATTTTAGAATAAAAATAAGTAACTGAAAGACTTATTTACTTCCATTTGACAAAGTTAATCTGACTCACAGTTTTTACATGTAAAACTTGTACGCAATCTTGCACGCATGCGTAATTGTATGGTGTCCCAACCAATTTTTCGAAAAAAAATCCAATGAAGTTAACGTAAAACCCTGACCGGTAATAACATTTTAGTTACTTCTTAACACTTTAAAATTATTTACGTTGCAATTTCGATGAAAAAGATTCAATTTTAGATGGCGCAAAAATCAGCACAACAAAAGATTTTTCGCTCGTTTTTGGACACTGCATAGTGCAGCTGTGACAATAATGAACTATAACTTCAACTTGGTATAAAAAGTGAGCTACGATCGAGTCTAGTGTGTGCTAAAAATAACAGATGGCAACACTGCATAGGAACGAAAATATCGAGCTGTCCCAACCTATACAGCGTCCCAATATATACGACAATCCCTTACATATCAAATCAAGCCAAAGAACCTTTCTTTTTTCACCCTTTTCTGCGGTTGTTTGATAACTCACGATTAGTCTGCGATGCCAAGTCCGTATAACAGTTCTTCCTCCACCTGGAATTGCTGCTGGAGAGAAATGGTTCGAGTTTTCTTCTCCAGATAAGTCATCCTCGTGAAGCCGGATACTACGTTCGGAAGCTTGCAGACGTCAATTATCAGAGGTCCGGGCAAAATGGCCTGCTTTAGACCCAACAGCAAATTCCAGCACGTTCAGTTTTCAGCAATAACGAGATTCTTTCATTTAACAAGTTTGCGGTTATACAAGTGACACCTTCCATGGTTTGAAAAGTAGAATGCAAATATTTCGGAGCCAGTCTCCACACAGACCCATTGAAACATTAATTATAATTCTGGATATTTTCTCCAGTGCACCAATGTAGCAAATCATCTGCTGAAAGAGCCTCGTACACAGGTTCGATAGCATATCGAATGTTATTTTAAAGGAGAAGAGTGAATGAAGCCTCCGCCGCACGCCACTTGCACACCGTCTGGACACTTCATTGCGGATCCTTGTCAGTTGAACACTTGTAGAAAAAAGTTGCCCATATAGCTTCCTTCATATTCGATGCAGGGTCCATATTCCGCCAGCTTATCCGGGTCTTTTCCTCCGAGTCCCTCGGTTCCTTTCTTCACCGCTGGCAGTCGGCTACCCACCCTCTTTTGCACATGACCCACGCATTCCTTTTTAGCAGAGTGGCGTCTTCGTACTGGTCCAAATACAAGAGAGCTTTAAAGGTTTATGAGTCGCCATCACCGATGTAATTGGCAAATTTCAATTCCTCGGAACGCGTGAATATTTCATTTATAGCATCCACCGCCATTTTCCCTGCTATACTCTGATGATTCGCAGCGCAGCTTTCGCCATGAAAGTCCAGCCATTCGTTGTATTCTGTAGTCCCTTTCTTCGACGCCCAGTTAGCGCAAGATTGACAGAATGAAGATTTCACAACGAAATCCTAAACTGCCCCGTAGTACTTCATAATCAGTGATGAGATCCCAAAAAGAGCCGAAAACTCACGTTTCTTCCAAGAACCGTCTCAAGAAGCGCGTTGCTTCAATACCAGTTTAAGCATTCAGCCTCATTTCTTCGTACACAGCCTTCTTCTGAATTACTTCAAAAACTGATTTTGCGTCATTTTGAAGCATAATGAGAAAACTGTAGTAGATGTTGTTACTAAAAGTGCATGGTAGGATAGACGAGCCCTTATTCATCTCATTAGTCAGTGTCACACTATTTTGATTGTAACTCGGCTTATAGTGATTGGATTGCGCTAAAATAGGTATCAACAGTGTTGCTTCGTTTATAAGAAGCAGTAACATAATAAATCTGGTTTGAAACATGTAAAATACTCGCGTTTGAGCGGAACAAAAAGTCGAACACAATGCACCCTTATTCATCCTACCATTTGACCTAATATGTTGAATAGAGATAGCAGTGACTGCTCTAACTAATGTATTCAAATGGGTGGAATGAATACAGGAGCTACGATGAATTAGGGCACAGTAACCCTATGTCCCTCAATCCACAAAAAGGCTTCTAGCTTTATAGCCCATTCCCCCGCATGCGCATCGCGAACATGAAACTGCGGTTTACTTCATACGAACTGCCGATAGTGGGACTCAATTGTACAGTGATTCGGAATGTTTACGATAGGCAAAATACGCGCACGTAACAGGCTTGCATAGAAAGCACCGGGATACTAACTATTCAGATACGCTACAAGCAGACGCAGTTCAGCAGCGGCAGCAATGACGCTCTCTACAGATCAAGCCGTGAAATACTTTCTCGAGATCTGTACACATGTACAGTGCAATGCGATGCATTCTATGAACGTGCATAATGCCGTGAATAGGTTTCTACCTGAGGCGGGCGTCTAGAGGCGAGTGTCCCATGGCAGCCTGGACGCGCCTTCGAGCAATGGCCTGTAGAAACTTTCATGATGCGTGGATCGAAAAACCCGTTTAAGGGTGCTTACAGAGTGGCGGCGAGAAGCTGAGCTGGGGCTGGTACTGACATTAGAGTGCGAGAAACCTGCTTGCAGCATATTAAATGGAGCTTGTCAGAGTGAAAGCGGGCAGTCGACGCCGATCCGCTCGGCTTTCACTCTGTCATCACCCATTTGGTTTGCAGCAAGCAGGTTTCTCGCATCTCGCCTTCTAATGTCAGTTCCAGCGCCAGCTCAGCTTCTCGTCGCCACTCTGTAAGCACCCTAACACAATACAGTTGATACTTATACCTTTAAAAAAATGCAAAGAAAATTTTGAATTTCCTTACACCGAACCTTTATTTCGCCATAAAATAAAGTTCGTGGGATTCGAATATTGGTTCATCACCATGTGCTGTTAGACACCATACAAAACCGACTCAGACGTTAAAAGTTTAATAACTTCTCCCAAGAAAGTTGGATTGATTTTCAGTCTTCGACAAAGTATACAGTAAAATTATCATCATTTATTTACTTTCAGTGATAAACTGATGCATAAAGCGCCACTTAACGGTGAAAATGCGAGTTGGGCATGTATTTTTTTTTTTTTTGCAAAATCCCATACTAACTTCGAACACGTTGGCTAGACTAGACTTATCCGATTTGTTTCAAATTTAGGGCCAACTCAATGAAGGTCATTTTTTCTTGTCACTTACTTGTCACTCACTCGTTATTCTAGGCAACTGAATAGTACTAGTGCCTCAATCCCAATATTGCTTTCCAAAATTTAACACATTTGGCAAAAAATAAACATTGTCTTATTCCAATACGGTATACTTGAATATTACGTTTATTCACGCTTGCTGAGTACAGCTCATTGGTCTTGTCCTACAAATAATTCTGCGTTTTCAAAACAAAAGACAAGACTATGCAATAAATCCAATCAGAATTTTACTTTGCTATTCTTCCATATGAAACCAAAGACCATGTCGTCGCTGTTGTGCTATCTTATGACAAGCACCATTTTCCACATTTCGAGAAAAATGATTTTTAAAGTTTGAGATCTTATAAATGGTATAAACAATTCAAAGAAGACAACTGATGCTTCTATCTATTCTGTATTAATCTCTCAAATTTTACGAAGATCGGTTGACTATGTTACGAGTTTTTACTATAAATGCAAACAAAAGTTGCACTCACACGTGTCATAGGTGTGTATTGAAGACAACATTCTCAAATGTATGGCGTGTCATAATCGTGCATGGAAAATTTTCCATTATTAAATTTTATTCATAAGGCTTCATTTAGTCTATAAACAATCGGTGAGATGCATTTTGAAGGAAATGAGTCAGGGAATCTAGAAAAAATAGTTATTTTTGGTTACAGTGTTGCTAAATATGCTATATTTCCAGTTTAAAACTTAAATTGCATTTTTCTCACAATTCGTGCCTTTTTGTTTTGAAAATGATTATGCCATTGTGTTTTTCAGATAGTTTTACATATAAAAACATCTTATACATTAAGATAATTTGAGCCAATCTCTAAACACAGTCATTTGAAGCAAAAAATTAAAAATTTCTCAGGATGTTTCGCGCTATATCTCAGTAACTAAGCAAAATGTCAAAACTCTGTTAAAGCCACTTTGTAGAGATTTTTTAGACAAGTAATGTGGTATATCTAACTCAGTTTACCCCAAACAGCGACGGTGTGTCAAGAATCTGGCTTTTACTATACTAGTTAGCACCACTAATACTTTGAATCCAAATATATCAAATCAAATTCCAAATTACACTTTGTCAACATTTTGTACTTCATGATATCAATGCAATTGTTGAAAGAGGTAAAGATTCCAGATATGTATACACTTCTCGTTAGCATATGCAATTCGAATGCTTATTTGATAAAAAATTCCTATAACCAATTTAGATTTTTGACATTCTGACAGGTTTTTGTATATATTTTTTTACTTAAGCTTACATTTGAGAAGTTTAATATTACATTCTATAACAACATTTCGTGCACATTGGTTAGTTAAAAAGAAGAACACGAGTGCTCAGTTCAGCCCAAATGGTAATATTGGACCATGATACGTTTACCTTGTTAAGACACATGTGAACAAAATTAGAATATGTTCTGCCCCGTGCTGATTTGTTAACTTGAAAGTTCACAAACTAAAAATCTGTCCCCATCGATCAAATCACTAGTATTCACAACAATTTTCTCCTAACAACTCCTAACTCCTTATTTTATTATATTAATTTTGTACAAATCGTTCCTTTTAGAATGTTATACCCGAAAACAATAACATCTATCAAACAAAAAAACTATGTTCACTGTAGCCTTTCACAACAATTCGTAGATCCCCCGCAGATTATATGTTACATTACTTTCACCTTGTTTAGTTCATTTAAGTCACCGAATAGAGCATACGTTTAATTGGGCACTGAATTAAGAGAGTAGTTTGCAAAAAGACTGCTTTACAATCGGAAACATCAACGCTCAGAACTATTTTGTAGGATAATATTGATTTCATTTTATTCTGTTTTTGTTTCCGCTAGACAAAATTGTCAAATCGCTGGAAATCGAAATATAGTAAAATTCGACCACAAAATTTGAACATTGGTTGCTACTCAGATGTCGGCGGTGCAAAACTTCTGTTCATTTTACTTCTGTGTTGTATTATTATTGCTAAATATGTTATTTGAATCAATACCAACTAGGGACACTGTGGCGTTTTGTACGTGCTAGTATGTCTGTAGCAGGAATATTCCCTCCTATCTGTGATTATAGAGATGGTCATCTACTGTTAGATGGTTGTTACACGAATAATGTTCCAGGTAAATGTGCATATTTTTTATAATGTATTTTTATTATTTGCTATCTTAATTTACAGGAAAATAAAGTTTCAGTTTTTTTTTTATTTTGTATGTTATAATATATTGATTACTAATTGTCTCTTATGTAATAGTTTTAAATTTTTCTTATATATGCAATTCTCTCCACTTTCGTAATATAACGATAACTGATTACATGTTATTATATAAGCCATCATATAATATGATAAAAGTTTTATATATTATTTCATTTGTTAGCTTCGATTCAAATGATTCTTCGTACAGTTATTCTTATTAGTACAGATGCCATTTTGTATAATTACAAGGAATTTTCTAAAAACTTTAGGGAACTCGTATAACGATGAAAGACAAAAATAATTATTTATTCAATTTATGCTATTGTTTTCACTTAAATTTACGCAAAAACCATTCATGAAAACTTTCCAATACGCTGTAAAGCAAAAAATCAAAACTCAATTTTGCTCTTTGTTTTACCACTACGATAACGGGAAGATTTGAAGAATTTGGAGTGAATAAAATCATCAGAAGATTTTGGAGAAATTGCTGCACCTAGAAATATGCTAAGAGTGTAAATTCAGCTTTTAATTTTTTGTAAGCCAAATGTGCTACAAATCCATGACACGGTACGATCTGGAGGCAATCGAAAAAAAACTTTAGCCGCGGAATTTTTTTTTATGAAAGGCAAATTTCTTCAGAAAAATTGTTTTGTTACGGAATTATGCAGGATCTCGACGTTTCACGCATTTGTAAGATATTTGTCATAAAAAGAATTAAAAACTGGGTTAGGTGAACTAACCCAAGTCTCAACCAACACAACTTAGAAATCCAAAAAAGGCCACCTTAAAAAAATTGGGATGATTCTAGACACCTTTCATGACATACTAAGACATTTCGTATCAAAAATATGAAATAGATTTTTTGAACTTCACACCAAGGGGCACAAAGGGAGTCCCTTGAGCCTGGTGCCCATCATTCGGTTATAATTTTTTTATAGTAAGGTTTAAAAAGCTTCAAACGCCTGACCCGTAGTGTATTGGCACGACTCACTTTCGTGCCTTATCACTAAAACACTCCTTACTACTATTACTAGGTATTACTTCGAGGGAGAGCTCGTTGTGCTTTCGTCGCATATCTATCTTCTGCTCTATCTCGGAGCATCACTTGGTCCATGAAATGGCTTTAGATTTAATTCTCGACTCTTCTCTTGTTTCTTATTCCAGCTATTACGTCGCCATTTAGCTCTTGTCCCAATGAACAGATGCTGAATCCAAAAGCCCTGTTTAAGTAAATCATTCAGCGCTCAGTCTTATTAAAATCTATTCGGATACTCCGACTGAGAGTTCCCCTTCGGAGGAATTCCTCCCGACCCCGATATCCGCTTCTTTGAGTCCTTTAGCTCCCAGCTTTATCGAGATCTACTCGGATCTTATCCGATGGTGACCTACCCCACTCCGACCAGGAATTCCCTGACAGCGGAATTTCTCTCTGTAGTAATGTCTGTTTCGTGACCCAATCAGCTCCAGTCGACGGCGGTGAATCTACCCTACTGTGAATTCCCCGGCGGTAAATTTCCCTCGATACCGATGTTCTTTTCCGTGAGCTCCCGCTTCGTCCCGATCTACTCGATCTAGTCCCCGGCATGGGTCAGCCAGTAGGTGTTGAGGTCTGTCCAGCGATTCCGGGTGGAGCTTAGCTTCTGGTTTATTGGCGCCCAACGACCCACTGCTAGCTATTCGACGCGATCTACTCGCTCTATTCCCCGGCGGTGAATCTAGCCTACCCACAAGCCACCCGGTAAGGTGTCGAAACCGGTCCGGCGATTCCGGTGAAACCTGACGTCCGGTTCACTGGCGCCCCGACGACCCGAACCCGGCGTGGTGCTACGACGCATATTATGTCAGTTGTCATACCAGACATACCCCTTCGAACCTAGGGCTTTCGAAAACCACGTATTCCGCCGCTTCTTGCACGTATTCCGGGCAAAGGGGCGACCAAACATGTCCAAACCGAGGCAGGTAGTTCCAGAAGCATACGTGCCCGGACAAAAAATACGTCAAATAGAAGCTCACCTCGCCATGCTTCCTATGCACCCACTCCGACACATTTGGGATGAGTCGGTAGGTTCATCTTCCTATCTCCCCGTCGTCCTCTTCTAGCTGCAACTTAGCCAACGAGTTCACTCTGACCAGTTTTCTTACATTTCGTGTGGCACTCCACGTCCTCAGCCAGAATGATGCAGATGCGAATCATCCTGTTAATAACGCATACTGCCTCCGACGACTTTGTTCTGTACGCCCCCGCAACACGAACAGCCATTAGGCGAAACGTGCCTGTCAACTTCTTCCGGTTCCGCTTTGAGTTCGGTGCAACAGCCCGGACCGGTAAACTATACCTCAGTATAGAGGAGTAGACACGTGTCAGAAGACGTCTCATGCTTCATCTTGCTCCTCCGATGTTCTGCCTGATCCTTGCCAATACGTTAGTTCGTCACTGTTGTGCTATCTTATGACAAGCGCCATGTAGCACTTTTCGAGAAAAACGATTTTTAATGCACTATGCTATATTCGCATAGGCCTGCTAAGCCAAGACAAGTTTCGGCTTCACTTGTGTCTCATCGGCATAAACAGAACTTCTGCTCGAACGGGACATCACGTTTGATCAGTCGTTTGATTGAAACACATAGTGTGTTTTAGTTTTAAGGGATTTGCGTCAAGCCGGCGCTAATCTATTCCGACAATACGTTAGTGTCGGTTTCTGAAGAGGCGAAGCCGAAACGCAACATAGTATGATTTTTAATGTTTGAGATTCAATATCCTTGAAACCCATAAATGGTAGAAACAATTCAGAGAAGACAATTGATGCTTCTATCTATTCAGTATCAATCTCTCAATTATTGCGAAGATCGTTTGATTATATTAAGTCTTTGCTAAAAATGTAAACACAAGTCGCACTCATACATGTCATTGATAACAAAACTTGATAGCGTGTCATAAGTGTGCATGGAAAATTTCCATGCTAATAAAGTATGAATTAGTAACTTTTACTCATATCTTCGGCTTAATTTGGTCTAGAAACACATGGTGAGGTCCATTTTGAAGGAAATTGGCCAAGGAATCTATAAAAAACAGTAATTATTTGAACCAATCCCAAGATACAGTAGTTTGAAGTAAAAATGCTTACAATTTTCCATTACATTTTCGCTAAATCTCAGCAACCAAACATAATTTCAAAATTCCGGAAACGCCACTTTGTAGAGAATTTTCAAACAAGTAACGTAGCATATCTAACTCAGTTTACCCCAAAATGGCGTTTGTCATAAGAAATCACAACAGCGACGAGTTGTCCTCGCAGCCTTCTAACAGACATAGTCGGCATGGCTATTATTATTTAACCGATCTTCGACTATCACACCCAGGTGCCTCAGCGTACGCCTCGATGGAATTGCGCGTGTCCGCCGACGCTGATCATGTCACGCTGATTTTTTTTTTCGGTTGCTGACCAGCACTACCTCCGTCTTGTGGTGAGCCAACTGCCACTTGCCATCAGCCATACCGAAACCTGTCATGCCTATTGTCTCTGCCGTCAACATCTCCACTTCCTCGAGGGTCTCACCAGTTATCGTCAGGACAGCGACTCCCTTGGGCAGGTGCTGTGTTAACATTCCGTTGTACATAATATTCCAGAGTGTTGGACCGAGTATGGCGCCCTGGGATACTCCCGCCGTAACCCTAATCGACCTCTGCCCTATGTCCACAATCGAGATCCCTTTCTGGAATCCGAACTGTCTCTGCGATAATCCGTTCTCACTTTCAGCATAATTCGTCAATCCAAAAGATTACCTTCCAGAAGTTTACCAAGAGTTTCCAACAGGCATATAGGCCAATACGACGCTTGATCTCCGGGGGCTTCCCTGGCTGTAACCTCGCGTTGGTCATGCAACTTTGATCTTACCAGTCGACATAAGCTGCGATTGGCAATAAGCGTATCGCTGCCACTGTACGCCTTCCTCAACCCTGATTGACATCTGCTCTTTTTCCAGGTTACATTGCTCTATTAGCGCGCTCATCACTTCGTCTTCCTGAACTAAAGTATTTAAGTAGAAGTGTTTGCATTTCTTTCTGAATTTTTTTTTTCGAACTTTCTTGCTAAACTAATAACAAAAACTGAAATTTCCCCGTTACACATGCCCCAACTGTGGGAAAATATTGCTTCAACGCGCACGAACGAATCGTATTTGATCATCCAAAGAGCGGATAAATCAACGAATATCAAGTAGCATCGGTCGTTGCCACACCTCCCGAATATAGTTTTACAATAGCATTTACCCTACAAACAATCATAAAACGATAAATATTATAGTTATTACTGCTTCAACGTTGTTCGACACAGAGTTCTCGCAGTGGATTTACAATAAAATTTCATGGAATAATCAATTGTACTGTTCAACAAAAAACTGATACAGTAAATACACATTAAATTTTACTGTTTTCGAGAAAAAAATGTATGGAAAAAAATCGATTTTTTTTAATGTTAGGATACATAACCACCCCCCTTTTATACTGTAAAAGTCGATTTTACATTGAAATTTACTGTAGAAACGTCACAATTTATTGTTTTTGTATTGTAGTATAACACTGGAATTTAATGTAATTTATTGTAAAATTACTGTTCTGTCACATTGAAAATCATGGTTTTGTTACTGTACATTTCTATTCGGGTTGTCAAACGATGTATTTCGACTAGCATACGCACCATCCTCCAAGGCTGATTTGTTTCATTGTCCAAATATTATTGAACTAAGTAAAAGAAATTCAAATTTGGAAACAATATAATTTCCAAGTTAGGTACCAGCAAGTGATTTTTTCTTTATTCTGATTGGGAAATCATTACATTGCTTTTAGACGAACTTCAACTCGAATCGTATCGATTCGACTATTATAGGAATGGTGCAACGATCCAATTAAGAAACTGTCTTGCTCTGAGCACAAACTTAGAATTTTTCCTGTAAGCCCTATACATGTTAGAAGAATGGCATTAAGAACCCAGAAATGAAATCAACATTTAATTAGTGAAAAAGCATATACTAAACTCATCGACACAACTCAATTTGCCTACGCAAAAAATACCACATCTTCATCCAAACAAAATCCATGAAGTTTCGATATCGTAAAGACATTCAATCAGCAAAGAACTGGAAGGTGTGAAATATTTCCATAATAATCAAAGGAAGAACGAGAATGTGAAAGGAGAAAGTTTAGAAAAGCGTGGAATAGGGTCATATAAGCAAGCTTAAAGTTTCTCGACGACAACCCTTTGTCTTCTATCGCAGGAGTCAGGATGTTTTGGCATTTTATAGAATGCGAATCACCTGAGTCTGCGGCATGCCCGGACAAGCGTAAAGTAACTTAGGACTTTATGCTAATGGAACGCGAAAAACGGAAAAATATCTTTGACTTAAACACAAAAGAACCTTGACACCAATGTAATTTTAAATGAGCTAAAAGATAAAGGTGTCACCGATCGACAGTGAACGTAACTGTGAATTCTGATCGCATGTCGTTTGCATGACTTTTTAAGTATGCGTAGGTAAAAAGGTACACATGATCGTGATACGTGAACTTTTAAATTTGACATTTGATTTGTTCGTGGATATTAAAGTAAATGTATAAACCCCATCTCATCCCTTCCTACTATGGAAGATCAAAGCAGTTCTAATTATTTTTAAGCTTACAAACTCACACCGATTCTACAGCACAGTATTATTTGTAATCATTATCAATGGAATGATTGGTATGTGACGCTCCCATTATTTATATTGCAGTGGATTTGAAACTTTCGTAATCTTTGAACATCAGTTTCGTTATCTGTATTATTTTGTATGCTGCACAAAAGGCCTTAATGATTGTATCACATGCCGTATGTGCCACAAAACTTAATACTGTCAAGAACGTCTACATCTACGTTTTACAGGTTCCTATATGTACTCGCTGTATATGTGTAGACTAAACTAGACTAGTAAGCCACGCAGGCAAATTTGGTTTTGCGGAGGCCAAATTGTGCATCTCACAGTAAGCAATTGTCAAACCAGACCAGGGATGCCACATTGAAATCTGTGTTTCGGCCAAAAAAAATCTTTTTGCCATCTGTGATGACTAAAACAGGAAAAAATCTGTGATAAATTTCCAAAAAATCTGTGAAAAATCGCAATATTTCCAAAAATCTGTGAAATTTTTATCAAAATGCCAAAAATCTGTCATCTGTGAAAAAGAATCTTTGATCAAAAATTGTGAAAAAAAATCTGTGACATAACAGAAAAATCTGTGAATATGGTAACCCTGAGCCAGACCAGGTGCATTTCTTGATACATTCAATCGGCCAATACGAGTTGTCATCGAAGACTGTTTTTGTGGTTTTGGAATGGCGATGACCTCACTACTCCCCAATCGTAAGATCATAAGGGACAATGTAACCCTTTTTGGCAGAGTAAGGTAGATTCTTCATCAAGATTAATTTGATTCTGTCTAGTACCGGGGCTTTATTGTTGCACGTCAAAAAAGCAACTTCGGTGATTCGTTCGCAATATTACAAGAAGACGCGACACAGTAAGACTTCGGCACACGACACAGAGACCAGACAGACCTTGTTGGCGAAATCGAATATCCAGTTGTTTGAAGATCCCTCGCTTTCGTTAGCCGAATCCGACGCAATGATTGGTCATATGTCAAATTATTCCCCAAAAGTACCCAACGATGTTTTTCTCGGTAGATTGGCGACGGAATTAGCACGGCGCCAGTAGCCGTGTTTTTAGCTTTCATCATTTTTCGTGTATTTTCTTAGAATTAGAATTCTTAGAATTTGACGTCCTAGAAGTGCTCGTGCGCGGAGGACTTTTTCGAGTATGTACGTTTGTGAGCACTCTTCGTCCCACCACAGGGTAAGGCTTGTTCGCGACAAAATCTGGACACTTAAAAACTTAAATCTCTTGAAATATTCAACCAAAAAATAAAATCTTTCTCACAGATATGAACGTATGTCTGCTCTATCTAAAATTGCATAGGTAAATAAGGTCTATATTGCACCGAAAGAGCCAAATTCACCGAACTGTCCGATAAGAGTGCTGTCTAATTGTCAAAAATGAGTAACAACCAAAGAAAAAGGCGAACAATTGTAGAACAATGCAGCTAAATTCGATATGGGAACAAGCCGTAGGTGACCGTTCACGGGTGTACGCGACGGAATACCGATCCCTCGAAGCTTGAATCGCGACTTTAACAAGCAAGCCAACAACAAACTGTTCCTCTGGAGATAGTTTTTGGTTTGATTCGATGATTTCGTATAATCCTATATACGAAATGATCGACTCAAACCAAGAACTATTTCCAGAGGAAGAGTTTGAATGCTTGTTGCAGTTGATTCAGATTGCAAAATATTGGCTTAGACAGAATATTTATTTGGCTTAGAATCTATTGCATATATCTAATAGGCGTACAATTTGTGGCGCAGAAATCTTTGTAACACAAGCAAGATCTATCTGGACTATTGATAAAAAAAAATAATGGTGTTTTATGCTGTAACATGTGTATTTGACATGTCTTAATCATTTTACCAAAATTTCCGTTTTCCATACTTTTGAAACATAACTTAAACTTGAAACTCACTCCTTTTGGCTATCGAAATATGTTACACCTCTCAATTTGTTAGAGAGACATTGTAAATTCTTAGTAAATACACAAATAAATTATACATTCATCGCCTAGTTAGTCAAAAATTACAAACCTCTGTCACGGCATACAGCATTAATCGTTTAATTGTTTCAACGACAACAGCGGACGTAATGCGTGCCCAAGGAGCCGCGCACATAATTGCGATCGACGTAGGCTCACAGGACGACACCGATCTGACGGATTACGGCGACGATCTTTCCGGCTGGTGGCTCCTTTACAAACGCTGGAACCCCTTTACATCACCCGTCAAAGTGCCGAATCTTCCCGACATTCAATCCAGGCTAGCGTACGTCTCATGCGTGAGGCAACTCGAGGTGACTGTACTTTTGATTGCCCTGGAACATATACAGTAATTTTTGTCATTGTTACAGGAAGTTAAAAAAAGTGATTACTGCGAATATATTCGACCGCCTATCGATCAATACAAAACGTTGGCTTTCGGAAGCTTTGACGAAATTAAAAACGTAGGCTTCGAACATGGAAAATCTTTCTTCGAGGATATGGCTAAATGTGGTCGCTTGTCTCGTTTCAACCAGTGGAGCGTAAAAGAAGTGCCTCACAAAGTGATGCATTCGTTTAACGAGTAATTTAAAGTCAATTCCAAAATCCACTGATAATAGTCTAATACTGTTCTTTTGCAGATATTCCTTTATTGACCTAGCACAGATTGTCTGTAAAGTACCGGAAACGTATCCCGAACGTTGTTATTCTTCCAGTGAGGATGATTACTACGACGGGTACGCTTCGGAACCGTCGACCATTCCGATGAACAAAAGTGCATCTCTTCGCATAATGAGAACAGCCGGATCGCTGTCACTGTCTGAAAACGAGATGGATTCGGATGAATTGGAAATTCCAGTTGCATTCAAAAAACTACAAGGAACACTTACACCGGAGAGAAATGCTAGTGTCCCGCTCACACCAGAAAAGACAATCCATAGTAATTGAATAATCTCATTCTCGTAAATCTTTCTTTTTACCACAATAATTTCCAATTGCTGTAAGAAAAACACAATCGGTAAATCTGTACGACTACTATTTTTGTATACCAAAATAAATTCTAGAAACTGAAGGTCGAGGAGGCCTCCAAAGCATGTGCTTACTAGATTTCTGTTATAGTTGAAATATAAAAACATTGTAAATATATAAAGGATTTTCCAAAAAGTGTCTTTTAAGTCTATTCTCCTATTCTAACAATTACAGCAAGAGAGTCCTGGTCCATCCATATCGGAGGTGAAGCGTTGATCTCGTAACCCAGTTGCTAGATGTCCCCTAGCAATCTATCTATCTATTAGGGTTCGCAGTACCGACCCTTTTTGGCGAGAACCGGTACTACAGTACTGAAGCCCTCAGTATCGGTACTGGAATATTTTTTTTAAATTCGAAAGAAGCTTCAAAGTGAAATTGAATGCTCAAACTGATGACCTCATTCTCAGATGATTGATTTGTGCTGGTCAAAAAACATGTTTATTGTTTTTAATTGATTCGGAATGGCACGACTCATTTCAGCAGAAAATATTTTTCGTATGCGGCACCTTCTTTTATTTCGAAATCTAGGCCACTTTGAAATCAATAACTGCTAAGCGGTGCGACTTTTGTCGACTTCAACAGATGGTAAATGTAATGGCGTTTTCGTTTTTTCTTGGTGCTACACCGGTGTAGTGCAAAGAAAGAGATAGACTGATTACACCCAAGTTTGAATGAGTGTAGCACCGACTACACCGGTGTAGTGTACTGTCAAAAACGAATATCCCATAAGAAACACTATTAACAACAGTAAATCAAAGCGAGAATGGCAGTAAATCAGAGCAGGTTATTCGCATTTCCACTCTTGATTTTCTGTAAATTGGTTTCGACCTGCATACCAAGGCTCCTTGCTTTCCTGTAAACTATGGAGTTATGCTGAATTTTCCGATCACCAATAATTACAAATCGCTCCATTTGGAGTAGTTCACCAAGTCTAGATTCTTTTATAAATAAAGGTTAAAGAGCAAACCAAAGACATGACTTAGACCATAGTTTTATTTCACGCCACCCAGTGGATAATGGAAACCAAGCAGATTGTCGCTAATAAAAAAAATCATAGCAAATTTTTACGTCTCTTACGCTAGATGTGAATATTTTGAAATTTAGTACGAGATCGCTTGAATATAATTTCGACAAAATAAAGCAGGAATTTAAACATACCGTTCAGTACAACGGGAGCTAGTAATTCTTAATTTATAGAAGGTAATTAATACAATTAAAATTCATCTAGCACACCGATATTTTGAGAGAGGTCCACCTATAGAGTCCACATATTTTTCATAAAAAATGCATGGTACCGAAAATACCGGTACTGGTTTTTGTTCAGTACCGGTATTACGATACCAAAAATGGGTCGGTATTCCAGGGATTTTCGGTACCGGTATTACCGGTACCACAACCCTACTATCTATCTATCTTCTTCTTCTATATCTATAAAAGTCAAAGTTTGTGTGTATATGATTTATAGACTCCCAAACGGCTTAACTGATATCCGTAAAAAATTATACACAGTAGGTATTTATTATGGGGCGTGTTTGTGTGCTATTAGTTGGACATTATCTGCCCGCCAGATGGCGCTTTGGATAAAATTGTATTATCCTCCTACTTCGTTGAAAATCGCAGCAACGCGCGATGGGTATTAGCTAGTATATATATATATATATATATATATATATATATATATATATATATATATATATATATATATATATATATATATATATATATATATATATATATATATATATATATATATATATATATATATATATATATATATATATATATATATATATATATATATATATATATATATATATATATATATATATATATATATATATATATATATATATATATATATATATATATATATATATATATATATATATATATATATATATATATATATATATATATATATATATATATATATATATATATATATATATATATATATATATATATATATATATATATATATATATATATATATATATATATATATATATATATATATATATATATATATATATATATATATATATATATATATATATATATATATATATATATATATATATATATATATATATATATATATATATATATATATATATATATATATATATATATATATATATATATATATATATATATATATATATATATATATATATATATATATATATATATATATATATATATATATATATATATATATATATATATATATATATATATATAAAAGTCAATGTTTGATGTTTGTATGTATATGATTTATGGACTCCCAAGCGAGTTAACCGATTGCCATAAAAAATTCATAAATAGTAGTCAGTAGTTTGTGTGGTATCGGTTGGGGATTATCTACCCGCCAGATGGCGCTTCGGAACAAACTGTGTTTTATTCCTATTTCGTTAAAATGATTCAGCAACGCGCAATGGATATTAGCTAGTTATCCATATTTTGGCATATCATTTTTAAGAACCTAAAAGTAGCCTATGCAAAACGAACCACTATTTGATGGGGTAATAGTGCACTGTCATTCTGCTAAAAACTGAAACTTTTTTTTCAATAGATACTAAATATGAAACATCCAGGTCATATTTTGGGGGAAGTTTGTTCTAGATACGTCAAAAATACGTTGGAATGATCCCCGGACGGAAAAACCCGTCAGCGAAGCCGATTAATCAAATCGAATCAGTGAACACACCTACATTTCCATCAAACAGCTTATATTGGGTTGTGGTAAATCTCGTGGTAGCCCTTCGCTAAAAAATCAACACACTCTAAAGCAGAAACTAGCAAGCTTACCTTTTGATCATGGTTTAAAGTTTGTTTTATTGCTTTATCATTGAAGAATTCTACATGACCTTTAAAATCATTTTAACTGCCTATAATCGCAAGTCAGTCCCATGTAGATTCCCTTCTACAACGTGGGACTGACTAGCGATTATGGGCAGTTAAGCAATTTTACAATTGTTGTGTCGGATTCTACCAAAGATTAGAGCGTACGTTAGTTTACGTAGTTTATGAACGAACGCCTAACCAAACCTAGTTGGACCAACATGTTCTGTAGTGCTTAACAGAAGTTTTTAATTAGATCGCTGTTTCCATCAGGATCATGAGATCGGTGTGAATTGTCTTTACCTCGCCGGTAAAAAAAACTAAAGTTCTTCCATCGTTTCAAAAGTTAATTTTCAACAAATGCAAGACAAAATTAAATATTGAATAATTTTTGGATGTATCTAAATTAGCGGAATTTCAAATGTATTCCAATAGGCAGTGTGCATTTTGAGTTGCATATTTGATTGCTTAGAGTTAGGGTTTTACCTCGTCTTTCTCTACAATGTAACGGTTAAAATGCTGAGAATGAAAACAGCAAATAAATACTCAAATACTAGGGCCTTCAAAGAACTGTATAATAATTGTTCTGGGTCCAACATTACACATGACTCGCTTCCCGAGATATTGACGAAACCTGATGATAGCACAACCAGTTGTTCATAACCTTTCAGAAGCTCTTTCAACTCAAGACTTTTTGTTTTTTTTTTTTGAGAATGGGATGTGTCTGCCAGGAAACATAGAAACGATGGGCATAAAATTAGAAGAAACCAAACGGAAAAGCCGCGCGAAACATGCTAGTCAATGTCGCATTAACACCTGGGAAACTAGTGTGACTCAATATTGTTATACCGACAATTCTGAATGATTTCACGTACTTAGGCTTCTTAGACCTGCAAGCAGATATTAAACAAGATTTTTCTCCCAATTTTTTCCGATTAAATAAACTTTGGCTGTTATGTACCTCCTATTTAAAAATTTATCAAAAAATGATAAAATTCAAAGACATCAATGGATTTTTCAATCACACCAAATATTGACAGCAACGAAAATAACGATATTGAAATATTATATTTTGGAGTTTTGAACTTGGTGAAAAACAAAAAAACTAAGTCACCCTACCACAGTACATGAAATGTGGCGGTGAATCCTTAGTAGTGATAGAACTTACATATTTACTCGCGTACCTGGATTTTCTTTTCCTAGAGTGGTCAGTCACTTCTAGACCGTTGGCAGCTAACAGCATGAAACGAAAACAGCGCAGATATAGGTTGGTCGACGATTTTTTCACTCCTGCAAAGTTTTTTGATTCCGCGCATTTGTGACGAAAACACGTTACGTAATGTTTCTTTTGCATTGATCTAATTCCCTAGAACCACTTTCAACTCGCTACAGCTGCAGGAACTAGAACGAGCCTTCCAGAGGACGCATTACCCGGATGTGTTTTTCAGGGAAGAGTTGGCAGTAAGAATAGAACTCACAGAAGCACGTGTGCAAGTGTGGTTTCAGAACCGTCGTGCGAAATGGAGGAAAAGTGAGAAGGGTTTAGTTGGCGACGAAGGTGAAAATGAAGCCACCATTCCCAACGGCACAAGTAGTTCAGGACCGACGCGGGTTGCTGCAGATGATGTAGCGACAAGTGCCACCTACGAAACCATTTCTCAAAACATCAGTTTGGCGAATATGCAACTGAATCTACACGAAAGTGTATCCCAAGTACCGAGTTTCGATCAAGATGGCAAATTATCACTTGGTCAATTGTCACCAGGAAGATTATCCCCGAATCTGTTCCTAAACCTCAACTTTGATCAAATCAATCCGATCGATGGCCGCGGAGGCAGCTTGACATTCGAGTGGAATAGTTATCCACCAACAAGCACAGCAGGAAGGCATACTGCAGCTTTTTCCAGTTCCATGACAGACATGACCAGCACCATTTGCAATTCTACCCTTGGTTCCCCCATCGCATCGTCCAGCGGCCCTTCTTCATCGTCTGCAGGCAGCGGGCTTCAGTTTATGAACATCAACAGTTTGGTCAGCTCGTCCCCACCGCCTTCTTCATCCGTTTACGACGAAGAAATGAAGTTCCTCAACGTGGATCAGTTCAACATGGATAGCTTCAAAAGCGAATCGTTGTTCAATCTCGACCAAACACTTTTGTCTTCTGGAGATCACCAAAACGCTCTTCATTCATCTCTCCACAATTCATCATTTCAAGTTCAGCTTCAACCGAGCATTGGCTGTCATCACGATGACAAATCGCACCTTAGTTTAGACTTAAATAATTTCAGTTTGAACGACAATGGACCAGGGAAATCAGACAAATCGCCTTCTGAACTGTTAGATTTGGAAAAACCTATTAATATCAACATCAACGTGGATGGTATGGATCATTTGGATGATGACAAGTATTGAAGAGATTATTCGTGTGATTTTATACACCGTCCCAATTAGACTAACTCAGAAACTCTTGATCAATGCTGTGAATTGGCTTTTAATTGGTTATTAGCAAAACCTATTACATAGTGCCATTTTTTCGTATAATAGTGTATACAAACTTAAACTCTAGTCAAATTAAAATAATCCATTAAGCAGAACAGAGAACCGTAGTTACCATGCATAGACCAAACCAAAACATGAAATTGTTGATCGAAAAGAGCAGTTGAAAAATAATCGATAGCTTTTACAGTGTTCAAAAGAAGCATATTGGTGTATCAAAACTCTAGAGTAGTTTATGTTTTGTTTTAGTTGAGAATAAAGTTCGAGGAAACAAAACAATAAGCTGCTTTCTGAATTTCAACCATTTCCCGTGGGTGTATAGTGTGTCATCGAGTGTCCAGTCTTTGCATTCAACAGCTTTCAGTGGTACGCCTTCATGTGTAGCGGTCCGGAGCAAATGAAGCGGAAAGCCTTACAGGAAAGAAAATGAAATAAATACCTGGCTTTCCATAACATCCGAACGACTCCGTCCGCCAATATGTAGTTGGTTTCATGCATACTGGAGATTTTGTACATCTATCACAAAAATTATCATTGATAAATGATGTTTTATGTATACATATTTCGAACCATTTGTTTTGCATTAGATTTAATATAGATACCGAATGTGTTTCAAAAGATAATTTTCCATCGACTGTTTTCGCGCCAAATCTTCAAGAAATTAGAACATATTAGCAGTAGTGTCTTCTAGGAAAAGAAATGCGTTGCGTAGTGACAATGATTTTGGCGGAATGCACACCGACTTCATCATGTTTGACTGTTGCTTATCTAATAAGAGTTGATTAGGAAATGGTAAGTAGGAATCCATACCAATCCGACCCATATTAAAACCTCACCAGCATAATAGCCATCATTGCCGGCCGTCTCCATCGTTCATGGGGAAGGATAAAGGAAAACGTAGACGGGAAGTGTTGATGCTCCCCCTACTTGTCAGAAGGGCGTCGATTCATCAGACTCTTCCATAGGTGTCGCGGAGTTGAATGTTTAGAAGGACTCGCTCCAAGCAAGCGATGCGACCTGTAAAACATTACTTTTATTATTTTTATTATAGAGGTTTTAATTTTAAGGTCATTCAGCTCTTTTCGGGTTAGAGAAATCTGTTTTGGAAAAATCGCTTACCCTATGTACGGGGTTGGGAATCTGTAAAACATTGTTTATTATTTAGTTAGTTTTCGAGTGCACGATCACTCGAAAAAGAAAAGATCTTATTTAGTTTTTGTTATTTTTAATGTTTTGAGTATTGACCCATAGTCATCGATACAAGTCAGATTAAGGTTTTATTAGGGCTGCTTCGATCGGCAGAAGGCTGATAGCACCCAGTCGTCGCAGGTCTAAGGACGAAATATCATCAATAGACTTAGACTCGCGTAGAGGTATGAGATAGGAGACTTGTGAAAACTATGTTATATCACTGTCTGGCGACCTGATCCTCCTAGGGAGAGAAATGCAAAGAATAAAAACAGAAACTGGAAACCTTTCATTCCATTGTAATAAATATGCAATCCATCCAAAGAAAGTTTATAATATGGGTTGACTCAAGAATTATACATATAATATATATATATATATATATATATATATATATATATATATATATATATATATATATATATATATATATATATATATATATATATATATATATATATATATATATATATATATATATATATATATATATATATATATATATATATATATATATATATTAGAATGATTTTTTTTGCATTGCGTTTTGAAGATGATTTTGGCGAATTGCAAATCACTTCGTTATGTTTGACTCGTTATGGACTTACGGCACAAACAATTTCTCACGCGGTCATTTTTCGACCGAATTTCAATATTTCTGGAAAGAAGAATAAATTACCTTTCCTTCGTTATGCTTTGTTATGTTCTTTTGTAAAAAATGCTATGCAATTTTGGGCAGGGCCGGCGGAACAACTTTTTCCCGAGTGGATAGTAAGATTCGGGGAGATTTCTACCCGTACTAACGAAAGTTCAGACATAGCGAAGCATTTTGTTTTCATACCCGCCCGGGAAGTAGATGGTATACTCTCCGAGAGGGGCCTTAATTGGGAAATATGTCCAGATCCCTTTGCTTCCGTAAGTGCAAATTTTGGTATTGCAAGCAATTGCCCTAAGCAAAAATCGCGAAGTATAAGAAAACAACTTAATCTACATTAACCTCATCTCGAGCCTTTCGCCGGATCTGCTCTTCTAAACATTGTTCTTTTGAACGGGGCTCGTCTACCTGTTTGCCTTTTCTACCGTGGGGTATGAACTGCCGTCGATTAAAATGATGGAGCCGTTGTAGAAACAAGGCACGGTATATAAAATTCGGAGAGAATCATTAAAAGTTTTCCTTCTGTGGAGAGACTCCATACGAACTGTCGACATATCCCGCATACAAATTTTACGTGGAAAAACTGAAGCATTCTTTTCGCTCCGAGTGGGCTACGCCACCGGCCACGACTAATTTCTACGCTCTCTTGTTAAATAAACAGCGAGATTCTGACAATCTCATGGAAGGATCTATTATAATGTGCCTAAAATTTTCGAAAGAGGAGAATCATTTTCTCTTCTGTTACAAAACCGAAGTAAGTTAAAAGTCCACATGGGACATCTAAAACTCCAAGTTTCTATTATCAGCCCAATTATTTTCCTATGCATTTCTATTTTGTAAAACCTGATTAATTTCCAATGTAGATCTTCCACAATTTCAACATTATTCGCCAAGGCTGAGAAAACACGTTGGAAGAGCGTTTTTGGGAATAAAAACGTCCTCTCCTTTCAATCGGATTAACCTTTGCTCGGTATCAGGTATTGAAGTTCGAATCAAAAGCAAATAGGGTTACTGCGCCCTAATGCATCCTAGCTCCTCTATTCATCCCATCCATTTGAACATATTAGCTGGTTCACTTTGGGTCATGGAGGAGCTCTCTGCGCTTGTAGTGACAGTTATCGCGACATTAAATATGTTGGCTGGTCGCGCGCCTAGTTTTCTTGCCCCAGATCTCCGTTGAACGAATCCTTTCGGTCTCGTTCCAGTCCGAGATCTGCTGGTTATCCTCAATCTCTCCTATATCCCTTACCTATACATATTTTCAAACACGACAGATATCCAAATTTAGTTATATTGCTTGTGGCAACAAAAATTGGATTTGACCCGCACTGCACAATTATTAATTTCTTTCATAGACCGGTTAGCTCGGCTGGCCTGTCTAGGAAGTGACCATCTTTGTAACTTGCTATGCATAGCAAAATTAAAACAAATGAGAAATTTATTGAAATTGACTGATGTTTTTTCCGCTTGCACACCTGTCATGCCATCAATACAAGGATATTATGCATTCAGCGTTGTACAGGTAACGTTTTCAATTTGTTTCACGTAAAGTTTCGTTGCAACCATCTCTGAATTACAGATTGGCGTTGTAAATAAATACATTGATTTGTAAACAATGGACGGTGGCGAACGGGTGAAAACCCAAACGGAACATAGTGATTACAGTATACAGTATTGGATGACGTCGATATTTCGTCATTTTAATGAAAACGGAGATATTGAGCCACAGTCGAAAATTAAACGAATGGATGTGATTTGTAGCCACAAGAAAACGAATCCGAGAGGGACTATAACTTATCTTTAAAAGACGATTCGTGGGCGAAACGTCCGGAAGCCAAGTGACTACTCGTATTATGTATGGGAATACGGTGAATGATATTCTTCACCACATTTGGGATGTAGCAAAGTGCTTCATCTCTCGCGAAGTGATTATACGCGAAGAGCAAGGGTCACAACAGGCAGCCTGGGCTAAAGCAGAGTCTAGGTTTGAAGACCTTTCAAAGTGTGTTGTGCTGCAAGACCCCCCACAGAAAAGGCGAGTGAATGTCGACAAACTGAACAGCAAAACATTAATTAATACGCAGCGGTCTCAACATGGCCAACAGCTAATATCGCTGGGGAAACGTCTCAAATCACGGATCCGAGCGATGAGATTACGTTGTGTGACCAACTTAGGCCGCGTATCATCTATGTAGGAATCAATAAGGCCAGAAGAGGATGAATTAAGCACAAGCTTGGTCAGTAAAATTTCGGATATACCAGGTGTAGACCACTTGTAATTTAATAAAAGAATTGTGTTTTTTTTCATTACAAGTTTTATATTTATGTTAATAATAAACTATCCATAAAAAGTACCATTCCACTAGTGCAAACCAATACCAACAATTAGTCATAAGCTGTATCCAAATCAAATCCTAGTTCTGTCATATTTTGCGATAAACCAATTGAAGGATCGAAAACACCCCCAGGAAGATATCCACAATGTTTATAAAGTTTTGAGCAATTATATCCGGAATAGGCAAAAATGTTGTGACAAATTCTCATTGGAATTTTCTTCATAACGCTTTTTTATGTTTCTTTTTGTTATTCCAAAAATTAAATTGGATTGAAAAAATAGCAATACGGAGGTAGAAACACATGGTAAAACTCCAATCGATCTCAGATACATAACCATGTGTTGGTCACAATGGATTCGTGCTCCATCCATAATCCATATTGAATTAAATCCAGGATATCGACGGACTTCTTCGTAATTCAAAGTAAAGGATTGGCAACATTCGAAGAATATTTTCGTGTGAAAGTACCTTCTGTTTCGAAGCTATCTAGCATACCCTCCAGCCCAAGAAAACAGAGAAAAGATACCCGAGGCCGCCTTACAAGTTCTTCCCGAAATATAAGTTTTTTCCACTTGATTCCATATCCACGGTTTCTAAGGATATCTCTGCTATCTAAAGAAGCTTCATCTAAAAATACAAGATAGTCAATATCCCAATCGATAGCATTCATCTCTGCGCAGAAACGAAATATCTCTTCTTCCTTCACTTGATGGCTGGGCGTTCCAGAGCTTTCCAAGAAAATCCTTCAGCATGCAGAATCCGCTATATACTTGATTTACTTATGGCCTGGTAAAAGTGGCTATAAAACAAATCTCAACATTCGCTCAAAAAAGAACAGGGTTTATCATGTACTGTTCCACGATCCAGTGCCTATGCTCAGATTTAAATTTGCGGAATACCTGCTCGCGTTGTTTGCGAGAAAATATGCCTTCCGTCTCGTAATTTTGAATCCATGTGCTCATCGTAGTTTGGATTTCTTATAAATAATGGATAGCCTGGCCCTAGAGATTCCCAGAAACTAATATCCATATTTGAGTATTTAGTATAAAAAATTGCCTAACAATGTTGCACATTGTGTAAAATGATGTTGGCCATATGCTAGAAAAAATAAAGACCAGTTAAGTCTTAATCCAGTCACGTATGCTAACGGAACTGTCAACCATTATTTATTTATTTATTTATTTATTCCCAAGAGTTCCCAGCGTATCCAAGGAGACCAGTCGGCGATCCGGTTCACGGTCTTTTCTACTGATGTTGGAATCAATCTCTCCTGTGTATGTCTTTTGTCTTCCTTATAAGAACCAACTAGTGTTTCTCCTTGTTTCAGTTTTCAATCAAATATTTGTTATTGTAAAAAAATTCAAGTTGTGTATCTAGTCTTTAAAAACATTTCTAATTGCATTAATTTTTTGTACACTCAGGTTTTTTACGCGGTCTTTTTTGCGCGGTATTTTTACGCGGTTTGTTTTTACGAGGATTTTGAAATTTACGCGGTTTTCATTTACTCGGATTTTGAAATTTACGCGGTTTTTGAAATTTACGCGGTTTCAATTTACGCGAATTTATGAATTTAAGCGGTATCCATTACCAAGGTTCCCATTAACGCGGATTCATAAATTTACGCGGTCTTAATTTACGCGGATTTTGAAAATTACGCGGTTTTCATTTACGCGGATTTTGAAATTCACGCGGATTTAATTTACGTGGCCTGTATCCCCCGCGTAAAAAAACCTGAGTGTACATATATGTTTTAAGATGTTGATGTGTCAAAATGCATTTCCCTTAGTAATAATATAAAAAAAATCAAGTTTCAAACAAATCTATTACTATCCCATATTTTCAAGAAATTTAAATTCTAAAGCAAAGAAATTTGTATCTGATTAAAATTATGAAATTGTTGTACATCGAGAATTTTAGACGCATGCATTTTGTACGCGACACGCAGACGTGGGTAATTCCCGCCGCCATCTTCATCATTTACGGGGAAGGAGAAAGGATAAGGTAGACGCGAAGTATTGATACTTCATCTACTTCACGGAAGGATGACGACTCATCAGACGCTTCCATAGGTGTCGCGGAGTTGGAAGTTTGGAAGGATATAAGGAATAGAATTCGCACTTGAATTTTAAACCATGCATACCGTACGAATTCGAGCTTGGTTGCATATTTGGCTATCTTTAGAACTATGATTGTTTTAAACAATTAACATTTGCAGCACAAAGATGATTATTGTAAGTTTACTATTCTCTCTGGCTAAATCTGCTAAATGAAATGTCTCGTAAATTTATATTTGCTTACAAAATGCATATACGCATTCCGAATAGCAAATATAGAATTCGAATTTGAGCCATCAATCTAGCAGCTGCAGCGTTGTTTCGTAGGACCTTTCTAGGTGGCATTGGTCCGGAGTATAGTATTGTCTTGATAAATACAAATATGTTCCAATACTTCCGATGTCTTGTCTCTAGCGTCAAACAGGATAAAATAGGAGTGGCTACCTGGAATATAATAGCAATAACTAAGTCGTGGAATAAACGTGGTGTTTGCAAAGAAACACACTACGTAGATCCGGATGAATGTGATTCCAAAAACTCAAAATGTTGCCTTCAATTTTAGATTAGTAAAATGAAGTAATTTATAATCTTATTGAACACGGTTACCTGCTAGTACAAACTTTGAATAAATTCAAAAAAGATATCGTTGATTCAAAAAATCCATCAACAGTAGGGGAACTGGTGGTAAAATGAACACGTTAAGAAAAGTCATTATTTTCTAACTAATAATTGATTGAGATACTACCATCACCTTATATGTTTCGTGTTAGATTTTCATGACGTAGTATAAACCAATTTGCAATCATGTGGCACCGAAAAACATCTACAAACTTGGGGTTGTCCATGGGTAATTAAACTCTTAGGATCTGTTGGAAAACAGTACGGATATAGCAACTTGAAGTTAGCGTTCCGACTAATTTTGAGGCTTGGTACCTAGAGTGGCAAGATGGTTCATATTGCCCGCACTACAACTACAAGATGGTTCATATTGCCCCCACTACAACTTTACTCGCCCAAGACACTTTGTTTTCAAACAGCCGTTCCGATTGAGCCATTTTGTATTGATCCTTACATATTGCGGTGAAATATCTGCAAGAGGTTCAATTACTATGATGTAATACCACTATCAGAATAAAATTAAAATACTTAAAATATATACTTTGAATACTTGACAGGTCAGGTTTCTGTGAAGTTTGTTCTAAATTTAACAAACATTGACTTGATTTGGCTACCTGCTCATTTTACCCACTGTTCCCCTAATATGAAACATGGTTTGTAGAACGGCTTTGTCCGACATTGAACTTGCTCAAGCTTCGTAGATTGTTGTTTACTTTTCACAATCATAACCAATACCGGAAAATTGTTATTGTAAAAGTTTTGATTTGTTCCTTGGCTTCAAGCCTAGATACCTTTATGTTGATTTACTTACCTTTAATCGATAGAAAAATGAGTATCCGTATTTGAATGGCAGTAAAACGTCATGTTTGGGTCATTTCGAGGAACCGTCTCGTTCTAGTCCAGTGAGTTACTTATTGCCAAATCCATAATAAACTAAAAAATAATTCTTCGATGGAAAGCCCTCAATAAACCATGAAACCTTCCTCGCAAATATAATCAACTTTTGTACAGTCATTAGTGCAAAAATTCGTCACACACTATATTTTTCTACTCACTTGAACCGCTTGCCAAATCGTCAGTGTTAACTCAGGCCGGAGTATGTGATATTTTATTGATATCGAGAAAAACGAGTTCAAAGTTACCAACTGTAGCAGTACTGTAACAACATTCTACATACGGTGATTGATTTTTATGAAGATCTGACATACGGTGTGAAAAAACTGCTTTTTTCGTTTGCAAATTATGCGCATTCTCTGTGCAACCTTAAGTCTGTTTGGAGCAATAACAAGATACTGGTTGCCTCCTCTACGCTACGCAATCCGCACAGTTTCATCAGATCAGGATTCACAATGATATTTGGATTGCCTTTGCGAAAAACAAGGAGATTCATACACAAAGTTTCGTTTCGACAATATGCTTTCACTATTTTCTATTTGATATCCTAGAACATATTTTTTGCAGTCAAATTAGTAGTTTTAACCGGACCCAAAAATAAAACAATCTGCGAATTACATTTTTTTTAAACTACACAAATGAGAAAGGAATAATTATCCCGGTTAAACGGACGTGTTTATGACATTTTCTGATTGACTGACCATCATACCCCGAGAATCTGTTCATCTTAAACGCTCAAGATACAAGTAAATTCGACTTTGCTATAACATTCGCACCGTATCGGTTGCAACACATTATTTTGTTTGTCTAATGTCTAACAGGTTAGTGGGCATAAAAGATAAAGGACACCTACTCTCATATTTATTGTGACATTTGATCCATCCGTTTTCTGATGAATCCTTCAATACGTTGTCCTAGATCAGAATTCGAAAAAAGTGCGGAATTAATAATACAACATCATATGTGTTGTTTCTCTCACGTATAGTGTATCCATTAGTATCCAAGGGATACCGGCGAAATGCATCGATATTGTGTATAAAAGCAGACTGCAAGGCATCTCCGATTCAGTGTTACAAAGATGATTTTAACGGTAAGCACATGTGCCTAGCAAAAAACGTGCCTAAACATCTGATATACTAAAAAGTTGTGATCTTTTTAGGTCATGGCACTTTGCATCGCCACAGTGTTAACCGTACCAACACAGGATAAGATAAGCAGCTCATCAGCACTTTTCGAAAACGCTTTTCTCTCTGCTGATTTCGATCAGAACAATCTTGTAGAATTGCTGAGCTCTGATGCGATTAATTGTTTCCCACCGGAGGATAGACGACACAAATACGAGTGGGCTGGAGGCTTCAACCAGAAACATTTTCTAGATGAATTAAACAGCAGCGACAATAGTGTTGATATGGATAGTAGTTATATCGATGAAACTCCGAAGAAAAAACGTTTGGATAAGAAAAATGACAAAAATGTGGAATCGGATTCCTACGCGCAATATCCGACTTCTTGTGCATGTCAAACAAAGGTCAGTGAATGTGAGAGAGGTCAAAAGCAGAACAAAATTATGATAAGTTCAAAAGTTCTTTTCCATTTTGTTTCATGTTTCAAGTGATTGATTAGTCCGTGAAATGTTTCCATATACTGATTTAATTCTGATTTCACTATGGAAAGCGTGGAAAGCGAAATTTTGAGCATATGTCTTATTGAAATGAAAAGAAATCAACAAAACAGTAACATCAGACGTTAAAGAAACTTAAAATGAGGAATTTGAAGATTTCCACAAAAAATGTCGGAACGATTGGTTATTGCTAAAATCGAGTTCAATGTGTTTCGATTTCACTAGTTCTAGTTTGCGGGACATCACACAGGACTAATGGTTTGCTCAAAAATCTAAATCGTTCTTTCATTTTTGGAAATAGCGTCAATACGACACTTGCTTAGTCCTGTCATTAAGTTAGTGTCGGATTCTGATGAAACGAAGTCGAAACGCAAATTCCACAACTAATTTAGTTATAACCAAACGCGCAATGGTGGTTTTAAACAGGGGCAGTTAAACACTTTACGCCCGAGTGGGTAGAAAGCATAGGGTGAGGGGTCCATCAGTAAGGTTTTTTTCCTTTTCGCGTATGCATTGCGAAAAGGAAAAAAACCTTACTGATGGACCTCTCACCCTATGCTTTCTACCCACTCGGGCGTAAAGTGTTTCGCCGCCCCTGTTTAAAACCACCATTGCGCGTTTGGTTATAACTAAATTAGTTGTGGAATTTGCGTTTCGACTTCGTTTCATCAGAATCTGACACTACATTACATTCACATTAAATCACGTTCGTTTATGCAAATGGAATTGTGGTACATCGGCAATCTTGGGCACGAACGAAAAAGTACGAATATTGTCTGCAATGTGAGAATTCTTCTAATCTTTTCACCACAATGCTCCAGAATGTAAATTTAGCAGGAATTTAAACTTTTTATTAGAACAAAATAACTTAGTCCTGGAACACGTTTGGGAAAGTTATTGTGCTTTGCAAGATGCTTTTTATGTTTAAATTGAAACTACCCAAGTAACAATCCAAATGCTAATTGGTTGTGTTTAAGTTTCATGGTAGTTTTATTAAAGCATGACTGAGCAAATTCGGTTTTATCATTGCTTTTGACAAGGATATGTAGCTTGATGGGTTTCAAGAATTCTTCAAGGACACTTGATGTAACATTCATAAAAATTAATTTAACCTTATGAGCAGTTTAAAAAAAACTCTCGAGACATTGTTTACCTACCTCCATAAAACCAACAAGTATTTTTATGACATTCATGTTGATACTAAATGTATATTGAGAATGCTACTCAAACCTTCTTAAAACTGTATAACTTTAACGAAATGTAAATACTCTTGTATATGAGTGCTCTATAATAAACAAACGATATGTTACGACTGACAGGATATGTGAAATGTTCCAACGAAGAAGACGTGAAATGTAGCTCAATCATGAATTAACAGCAAATTAAAATCCTTTATCTTTCCAAATCTGTAAATGCTGTACCTACAGCAAGATGCCGTTAGTTGTTTGTATAGCAGTAATTGTGATCGCAATAACAATTAATCGTAGGCATTTTCGTTTCAACATATACTTTTTCAATATTTATGTGTTAAAAGGACTGGATTTATGGGCATATATTGCAAAAAATAATCTGTCTTAAAAAACTACAATTAGTATTCTGCAAGTCCAAAGGAATTTTTCTAGTGTGCCATACATTAGAACTAGAAAATGTTGCTGTACACGATTTATGCAGAATATAACAATTTAAACATATACAAAAATTATTGAATTTTCGAAACGGTTTAACATTTTTAGTTCATAGCAGTTTTATAGCGTACTAGAAGTGTTCTTGAAGAAGCAATACTTATTGTAGTTTTATCATACTTTTAAGTAGGTCTTGAACACCGTTATAAATATGCGTCGATAAAACCTAAAATACCTACGATATTTGTCCCACATTTCTATAGGATTTCCTATCTTTATCGGACTGACTTGCGACCATACTCAAGTAACCAATAAGCATTGTAACGTAGCCTAATATCTGCTTTAGATCCACATATAAAGCTGTCTTACAGAGCCGTGAAACCCTAAATGCCAGAAAAGGCGAAATATAGTGCTATTACTGTGTAGAGATTGACAGCTCGTTTCTGCAGTACTAATGCTATTATATAGCACCAGTGTACAAATGTCAAATTTGAAAGCCTTCTATTGGCACTACTAATGCTATTGAAAAGTTTCAGTTGGCTGTCATTGTCCGCCATGGTTCTGAAACCATGTTTCCTTTCGGTATGATTAGCAAAAAGGAAATTTTTTAACATAAAATGTTCTGTTTAAAACCGTAATTGACTCTTCTAATGCATTGTAATGAATATTCTTAATGGGTTTTCGTTCTCACATGACATGAATGTTTTACGAACATTACCTTTAGTAAGTCTCGAACTGAGGTACCTTGCCTCGTCCTTCACGGTAAGTGCGCTGCGTTTGCTCCCTGGCCTATATAGCATATGTTCGATTGAAATGAAATATGCCGAATATAATCTTTAAGAAGAGTTGCATAACAAATAAACCCACAGCATTATAATAGCATTATATCGGCTTTTAATTTGCTTTATAATGGCACTAAATACACTTGTAAAGCTTACAAGCTTTAAAGATCCTTGAAGCATGTACGCGTTATATCAGCTTTATATACGCATTTACAGCAAGCGATAATGCTATATGTCGGCTGTGCAGTTATGCATTATTGATGCTAATATTGAGCTTTATTGCATTGTTAATGCTGTAATGGAGTTTCAATGCAACATTAGTGCAAATGTATAGCCAATATAGTGCAATGGCTTAATGCTTATGGTTACTTGGGTAGACAGTAGATGTTTTAAAATAACCTTGGAAAATGCTCTTCAGAATGTTCTTGAGCATGGGGCCTCTTTCGTCCTAAGTGGGGCCTATGGCCGTCTTGAAGCAGTTTTGTAGTGTAATTGGTTTTATGTTAGATTTTGTGGACTAGCCTTGAAAATATCTTTAAGTGTACCATTAAACTGAATTTGTTACTAAGGTGCTTTTAATTTTAGTAAGATGCAAAATTGAACTTTTTAGCGGTTTAGAGCTTTAAAAATTTAAATTAAGTTATATAAATAGAACCATTTCCTAAGAAACACCCAATTTTTTGGGTAAATTCTTGTAAAATGAAAAATACAACACGTAGAGCTCCGGTGTCTTCGACAAAGATTTTTTTTAAATGTAGAATACATTTAAGCTTTCAATATAGGGGTCCCGTTTCAAAATATCGGCTGCGGCGCCGCGTCAGATTTTGAACGTTAATAACTTTTATCATACTTAACAGAATGATTTGATTTTTAGGCCCATTTGTTGAAAATATGTTCCTCTATGCTGTATTAAAATTTGAAGTATGTATAACATGCACTAATAACAAAAAATGTGTTTTGAAAAATCTTTCGAAAACGACTCGGAAAAGTGAAAATTTTCAGCCCATCCCGCACAGAGCCGTCACAATGGTGGACCAACCGAACAATAAAATAATGAAAAGTTTATATATAGGTCCACTACATGTTTGTTCCTATGATTATTCGCATTGGGTTGCTTGACGAGAGCAGTTGGTGGGGGAAAGACGGCATATTCCTTTGGTTAGGCCATTAGAAGCCGGATGGAAAGGAAAGGCTCATGCACGGCACGAGAACGAGCGAGAAAGCGATAGTAGTGCACATTAGCGCGATTATATAAATATCTGTCGGTCGGTTTTTCTCATCTTTCGGATTCGTTCAAGTACTAGCAAGCAGCCAGTCCACCGGAGGAAAGCAGTTGGCAATGACGAAGGCCGAAAAAGTGCCCCAGCTACAGGAACTGTCGCCATGCCAGTATTTCGTCCTAACTAAAGGGCAACGTTCAAGTACTAGCAAGCAGCCAGTCCACAGAAGGAAAGCAGTTGGCAATGACGACGGTCGGAAAAAGTGCCCCAGCTACTGGTGACTCATCGGAACTGTCGCCCTGCAAGAATTTCGCCCCAACGAAAGGGCAACTAATCTGTAGGCTATCGTTCCAGCGTCTTGTTCGTGAGATTGAACAGGACTGCAAAGTCGAGCTACGCTTACAAAGCTCAGTCGTAATGATGCCCCGAGAAGCCAACGATGCCTACTTGGTCGGTTTGTTCGAGGATGTAAAATAGTGCGCCAAGCGCATAACTTTCAGGCCAAATAGGTCACCGTGTCCGCGAGGAGTGCGTCTGAATTATGCTCCCGCAATAAAACAATAAACGGTTCTTTACAAGACCAATTAATTGTGTTCTAATAAGAGTTAAACTGAAATTTACATTTTATGGTGTATAACAAATAATTTTCAGAAAGCTATATAAGAAATACGATGTGTGGAAAGAAAGAAAGAGAATTTAAATTATCCTCTCTCGCTCATTTTCGTGCACTGCTTTTCCATTCCTTTCTGCTGCTAATACCATCATAACTAAAACGAATGTGCGTGTTCCCCCACCATCTCATGGCCAGTGTTGCCACAATTGCATGTTGCTATTACACTTTGAATTATTTTATCGATCCTCTCTAGTATTGATAAAATATAGAACGTGCAAAGTACACTAGTCGCATGCTTTTATTCGAACTTTTTGGCAGCCTCCGTTGACTACCTGCATAAATCGATTTGTTTGTGCAGCTCCTTGCTAGTAGCAAACTAAATAGCCTTTATCAGCGCTAACAAATAACACAAAAGAATTTAAATTTGTGAAAATCTTTTCCTTCCTTCTTTTCAAATCTGCAACATTCTTTGAAAATATTGTTGGAATGTTGTTATTGAAAAACTGAACATGCAAGTTTGCTAGCACTGGCCACTAAGGCGATGGAAAGACAGAATATTCGTTTTGGTTATGCTAGTATTGGTAACCGGACGGAAAGGAAAAGCACAGGAATGGCACGAAAACGAGCGAGAGAGCAACAGTAGTGCTTTCTCGTGTGTTCATAATATTATATATTATATATTATATGCATATTAGTCGGTCGGTTTTTCTCATCATTCGTATTCGTTCAAGCACTACCAAGCAGCCAGTCCACCGGAGAAAAGCAGTTGGCAATGATGACGGTCCGAAAAAGTGCCCCAGCTACTGGTGGCCCATCGCAACCAACTACCGATCAGGAACTGTCGCCATGCCAGTATTTCGCCCCAACTAAAGGGCAACGGAGCAACTAATCCGCTGGCAAACATTCCAGCGTCTGGTTCGTAAGGTTGTGTATTACTTCAAAGTCGAGCTACGCTTACAAAACTCAGCCGTAATGAAGCCAGTGATGCCTACTTGGTCGGTTTGTTTGAGGATACAAAATAGTGCGCCAAGTACGCGTAACTTTCTCGCAAAAGAAATCAAACTGGCTCACAGTGTCCGCTGGGAGTGGGCGTAAATTACAATAAAAGCAACGTTTCTTTTCAGGACCAATCAATTGTGTTCTAGTGAGAGTTAAACTGAAACTTTCATTTTAAGATGTGTAACAAATTTTCAACAAGCAACATAATACGTTGTGTGGAAAGAAGTAGCTTGCACACGGAGCAAAAATTTAAATTATCCTCTCGCTCGTTTCGTGCACTGCTTTTCCATTCCTTTCTGCTGCTATTATCAATATAACCAAAACGAATGTGCGTGTTCCCTCACCATCCCTCTAGTGATCAGTGTTGCTTCAATTGCATGTGTTTAAGAGAAACGTTAAAGTCGCATGCTTCTATTCGAGCTTTTTGGCTGCCTCCGTGAACTAACTGCATTAAATGATTTTTTTCTGCAGCTCCGTGCTAGTAGCAAACAAAATGGCCCTACCAGCGTCTGATTCGTGAGATTGTGCAGGATTTCAAAGTCGAGCTAAGCTTATAAAGTTCAGCCGTAATTAAACGTCTCGAATTAAAGTCACGACGCTCCGGTTATGTTACAGACATTACCCACCCATCTTTTTTATTGTGACCACTACTAACGGTTTAATATAAACACCCCATTTCAATATTTCGGAAGCAACAGAAGGTCGAGTTTGGACAGTTTGTAACTTTCATTTTACTTAACAAAATTACACAATGTTCGCACCAATGATTCAGAAATATGACCAGGAATCTTCTATTAGATTTGTAAGTATGTAAAATTTACATGAATAAAGAAAAATTGATTTTCAGGAATCAATTATTATCTGTTCTGCCATTGGCCAGTACTATGCGACTTCCTCATGCTAACAATTCATTTCATCGTTAGCCATCTCCCTCACCAAGGCCAACAAAGCCAACAAAAACGGTCCTTTTCAGGACCACCATCATTTTTGTAAAGAATAATTTGAAATATTCCTCGCCCAAATCACCTTTTGTCCGAAAATTCAAATGAGTATCAACATATTTGAAGAACGTGTTCCTTATATATTCTACATCTCTCCGGTTATGTCGCAGACATTACCCACCCATCTTTTTAAATTTGATCTTCAATTTCCTGAAACACTACTCTATCTCGAACCATTAAAATGTTAATTTTTAGATTTACATAAATTTAAAAGCCCCTACTCCCATATTACCATATTATTAAGGGTCAGAAAGCAAAATTTCAAAGCAAATTTATAGTTTTCACAGCTTTAATTTTTTACTCATATATCCTCTAGATAATTTTCAAAGTTTTTGAAGACGAACAACACATCAAAACTTTAACCTCTATTATTAAAATATATAAGTACCTATTATTTCGATTATACCTTTGAAATCAACCTTTTTCAATGAAAATAAAATTTCAAAGAACGCCGTTTTTGTCGAAAAGTTGCTCATAACATTCTAACGATGATACGATTTCAATGTGTTGCTATGAAACAAATTATTCGCCCCAAAACAATCTTGGAGTTGTCTGCAGTTAACTTTAGTTTTAAATCAATATCGCAAAAGTTATATGAATACAACAGCTCCTCTAAAGAACACGAAGAACTACCCGAAACCTTGGTTTTAAATTTCTTGTTAAATAAAAAAGTACGACTTACATCCCTTTAGCATTTTTTCTCAAAAACCTAACAGTTGTTTTAACAAATAGAAGGGGCTCACTAGCTACGAAAACTATGAAACCCCAAAAATATAGTAAGACTAAGTTATTTAGTTTTAGTAAAAACTCAAAATTCTTGCAAAATTTGCATTTTGGACCACTGTGCGATGGTCCTCGTAAAGGCTAGTTTACAGTTCGGAAAACGTGTCACGGGATTTGTGTCCCTGTGTATTTTAAATGAAGCTCGGGATTTCAAATCCCGTGACGGGATATGAGTCTACACAAAAATGACAGTTTTCCTGAAGTGTAAACCCAACCGCGGGAAACATCACGGGATTTTAAAACTCTCCACACAGAAATCCGGCCGGGAACAATTCAACACAAATTGTTTCCGACGGGAAAAAGAGTATTTTTATAAGGTTTGCAATTCCCTGCAAGTTTGATACTGTTTGTATTTTTAAGAAACAGCAGAGTTTTTGGTTTGACAGTTTGGAGAGATCTCGGCGGGAAATTTTCCCTGATCAAATCCCGACGCAAATCCCGTGCGAAATCCCGTCATCCATTTCCCGAACTGTAAACTAGCCTTAAGGTTGCAGTCCCAAAATAGCGTTTCATGTCAATTGAGGTGACGCGTATCGTAAGAGTGCGGATGGCCAACACAAAGCTTTAGAATACAATAGACCATGTAATTTTTTGGGGGGGTTTGAACGTAAGTAGTAGGCGATTTATCATTGATCGCTGAGAAGTTATGGGTATATATTACACGTTGCAGCTGGATTCTAGCCCTGTTGGTTTTGAAAGCAAACAATTATTTCTTGTGCGATGTTTCCTTATAGCAAAACATTTGGCAACGCTAAAGGTAATCGACTTGCGTTCGCACCAGACGTAAAACGTATCAATCAGATAATGTAACTCGCGGACATTCTCGAGGCAATCAGCTTCTTCGCGTACAGACAAAAAAATCAAACCGTCGACAGAAAAAGATTCCTTCTGCGAGAGTAGTGAGAAAGGTCGTGGACTTAGCGTACCACCTTGGAAAACTTCGAAATTGTAGAAAAGGGGTTAAGATACAGGAATATGAACGATTGCACGACTTGCATGCAAGATTACTAATGCATTGAACCTTCCAGCAGTCGTCCGGAAAGTGCTCCGAGTGCACCACGTTTATTAATAAGCGAGAGTATCCATGAGCTGCTCGTTTAGGGAACCATCATAGAATTTTAACAGAGTGTTCCTATTCAAAATTATCGGGTAGGCATGTAAGATTACACATTACATTTTTCTAATATAATTTTAAACTATCAGAATGTATCTTCGTATAATTTAAATAGAGCGTTTCTATGACATGTGGGAAGTACTTCGCATATTAAGAATTTTCGTATGGATCTACAGGATTGGACATTACATTTGGAGTATAATTTTGAAATATCAAAATATACTATGGTAGAATTTTTACGTAGTGTGACGAATGTCGACTTTCTGGGACTGATTTAGCATATTTTAGCCGTTCTCATATAGAAAGGTAATACAATCAATTCAATCTGAAACCTAATCCCGGTGAATTCTTTTAGGACTGAGATATATTTTCTGAAAATTTAACACAGGTGTAACTAGCGATAAGACGTGGGTGTGATCCCCTCCCTCACGCTTATCCCACCCTCCTCTCACGCTTATCCCACCCTCCTCTCACACATTCCTTAGACCTTCTCTTCATCACACACCCCTCCCCCCGCAAAGGGATTGTAATCGCAAACCTTTGCTATACATACATGCTATTGGAAATTGTGAAACGGACGAACACCGTTTACTGTATTTCTATTGTTTGCTATGGTAATACGATTACAACAATCTTAGACATGCACAATCTGCAAAATCGAACAATATCAACTTATAGACATGCAACAAATCTAATAAATTTTTTTCTACAGTACGAGCTGCTTGATTTGGGCTACACGCACTTTCCGAGGTACATCGTTAACGCAATCTGTCAAAATCGAAACATCAACAGTCGCAAGTGTTGGCGTGGCCTGCGCTGCAAAGAGATTCCCTACAAGGTACGTGTATTGACCAAGCGCTCGGAGAGCGAATCGAACGATCCGGATCACCATTCCACATTGCTACCAGAACCACTACGCGATTTTTGGCGCTTCAAAACGGTAACTATTGCTGCGGCTTGCCAGTGCTCTGTTTAAAAACTCTACTATATTGGAATTAATATAAGCTTGTGTAATGTAAGTTTCATAATTTCAAATGTAATATAAACACAGTTATGACAAGAAAAAAAGAAAGCCATTATTTTGAAAAAAATCAATAAAGTAAAGCCATATGCACTACAGTCCGCTGCGAAATGGGACCTTTTCAAACGCGAGACAATATTACGGTTTCAGGTTCAAAATAGGGCCCTATTCTCAAAGTCACGTCACTTAGTGACTAGAAGGAAATTTCCTTCTAATCACCAGGTGACGTGACTGTGAGAATAGGGCCCACTATGTAAGAACCAAACATCGTATGTCATACCTAGGTGATCGAGTATTTTAAGTTGATGCTGGTATTGGTATCATTTTCATTGCTTCAAATTATTTGCCGTTGCCTGCGAGCAAACAAATTTTTTAAAAGGCGGTTCACAAAAAAATACAAGCTATCGGTCAAATATTCAATTGTTTTTACAAGGAGGTTCATCCAGATTCAGTCAAAAATAAAGCAAAGTTTTGGAATTATTATAGGATAATGAAAAGGCATACGAGCTTCGGTTTTGATGATTTCATTTGTTCGTCATTCAAAAATGCGAGGAAATCTTTATTATGATGACTTTCAATTTGGTTGCTCCAAAATGGCGGCTCTCCGGAAAATTCAAATCTACCGTTTATGCCTACTTCTAAAAAAATCACATGATACAGAGAAGTCAAAACATTCATACACATTATAAAAGACACTGCACCCATAAGGGTGATGGGTTCGTTCTGTCCGTATTCAGTACATTGATAATCACGTCCTAAAAATCCTACGATCTTAAACTCCTAGGGGCATATTTACATTAATCTGAGAAAGTACATTTGAGGCATCTACTTCGCCAGTTAGAACTTTTCCTACAAAAACGGGTCTAGAAATATTTCGCCTTCTAGAATGAAACTCCATGTCAAGCAGACGACAGCGTTCAATGTAAGGCGGAAACTCTATCGGGTTGCGCCACTCGCGTGCGGACACCAAATGACAGCTGATGCTTCCCGGACGGAGATATACAGTGCTCTTAGGCCGTATGGATTAGTAAACTCTTTGGCTATTCTAATGATAAAACCAAGATTACTGTTGGCTTATGCAAAGATATAGAAATAGTGATCTCCAAATGTGAATTTAGAATCCAACTGTCCACTAGACTGCCCAGAAAAATAATGAATTTTTGAAAACTCAATCGGCCCACCCCTGAGTCGATTCCTAGCCACACCAGGAGTTCTTGCACAAAATTTGAAGCAAATCGGACAAGTCTAGCTACCAGACCAACGTGCCTGAAGTTTGTATGAGATTTTTCGACAATTTACATGGAGAAAACCCACTACCTCGCATTTTTGCCGCTAGGTGACACTGTATGCATCGTATTATCACTGTAAGTGAAAATAAGATAGATAATTTAATTGTCTACAACTTTGTCGAAGACTGCTAGTCAATCCGGCTTTGTTAAAAGAAGTTATTAAAATTTTAACGAAGTGATGTCTGAGTCAGTTTTCCATGGGACCTAGCAGTGCAAGGTTGTGTATCAGTAATCGATTCACACGAACTATACATTTTTGTCAAATAACCGTTAGGTTTAGCTCAATAGTATATTTAGACGAGTTCTACCACATAATACGAGTTACGTTTTGGTTGGAAAATTTTAGTTCCAACTGTGACCGCATAGAGGGCGCCAACACTAACTTTTCATAGAAAAGAGATAGAATATCGAGATATTCGGGAGAATTATTGAAAAATGCCTGTTCTACAACTTTGTGGAAGACACCTAATTTCTATCTCTCTCCGTTGAAAAGTTAGTGTTGGCGCCCTCTATGCGGTACAATGTGGAACTAAAATGTTCTAACCAAAACATGACTCCTATTATTTACTACAATTCTTCGGAACATACTATTGAGCTAAATCTAACGGTTATTTCACAAAAATGATTAGTTCGTGCGAATCGAGTACCGATGCACAACCATGCACTGCTAGGCCCTATGGAAAACTGACTCAGACATCACTTCGCTTAAAGTTTAATAACTTCTTTTGACAAAGCCGGATATACTAGCAGTCTTCAACAAAGTTGTAGACAATTAAATTACCTTTCTTATTTTCACTTACAGTGATAATACGATGCGAACAGTGCTACCTAGCGGCGAAAATGTGAGCTAGTGGCTTTTCTCCATGTAAATTGTCGAAAAATCTCATACAAACTTCAGGCACGTTGGTCCGGTAGCTAGACTTGTCCGATTTGCTTCAAATTTGGAACAAGTACTCCTGGTGGGACTAGAAATCGACTCAGGGGTGGGCCGATAGGGGTCATTTTTTCCTGTCACTCTACTGTCCACCAAGGACTTTCAAATAGTTTCTCTGAGATAGTATAACACCACAAAATAGGGTTTTTATATGCACATTATCGGGATATTTTATTCTTGAACTAACTATCGAATTTGACACGTGGAACATATGCTCATGGTATCTGCAGTTTTATTATTATATTCATAATTTCTCATCGCCTTATCGTGATGTTATTTTTGGGTTGCAATAAACATTTTTTAATTTTGCACTGGAAGATCTCCTTAAAGGAAATTTATATTAAACAATCAGAAAGGGTCTTAGGACCATAGAAAAATATTTAGGTTTCAAAAAAGAAAGAAAAAAATATTTTCCGATTTTGTTAATTTCTTCATTTTTTCAGTCTAAAATACACCAAGAGGCTGATAAAAACCTGTGTTCACTGTATTATACTACGAATCGTGAACCAGTACATGTATCAATGAATAATATTTTATGATTTTGTAAACTATTTCACGAACACGAATGGTGAATTGTGACTGGGAATCGCAGTTCACGAATACATGAATAATAATTAATGGTTTTATGAATAATTTCACGGACACGAATGGTAAGTTTCGACTAATATACTAAGAATCATGAACCAGTTCACGTATCAATGAATATTTTATAATATTGTGAACTGTTTCACGAGCATGAATTGTGAATCGTGATTAATAAACTATAAATCATGAACTGGTTGGTGAACTAATTCACGGATGATGATTCGTGACTCACGAAGCATGAAAGGATTCATGAATGTTCCGAGTTTCGTGAAACAGTTCACCAGAAAATATTTGTGATTTTGTGATCTAATTCACAAACAAAAAAACCATTTCTTGATAAAGAAGTAATAAATCATAAATCGGTGTACGTCATACATTTCAACTCTAAACAATGTTCCTATATTTATGAAGAAAATCACGAGTCACAAAAGAAAAACAAATGGCCTGCGCTAAGCTTGAGCCAAATCAAACTGAGCGTCATAATGTTTTCCATGCTTTTTCGTATTTTTCATTGCATTTTACCATTAACATAACAAGTTAAGGAACACTTATTTGCTTTCGTTTGCTATATGTGTGCCCAAAAATAAATAAATGTGGGCATTTCTAGTTCTATGTTGGATGCGATAGCCGTTTTAGAGCATGTATCTCAAAATTGCGCTTGGTCCTCTTTGGTTTAACACTATACAATCGTTATGCAAGCATAAATAAGTGAGAACTCACCATAATTATAAAATACATATTTTTTGTTCATGGTCGTATTTTCGTAAAGTAAAAAAGAGATTGTTCTAGAATTCATGTTTAATAATTGCTCGGCTCGTTATCATTCGATATTATGTATTTCCAAATAGGCCTATGTCCTACTGGTCTGTGATTATACTTGCTGATTTTCATTCTGCACATTTTCCAGTTACTAGGCAACTAGATTTAAAATATTCTTACAGTAAAAACTTAACTGTGACGGTTAATTATATAATATTATATAATCAAATCACGTAAATAATACGAATGAAAAGTAACCACGTGTGACTTAACATTCTACATATTCAATTACAAATTGCTGACAAAACAGGCGTCGATTGGATTCATAAACTATGCTGGGGTGGGTGCTTCTATAGTTGAGATGTACCAATAGTTGCAGTAATGGGTTATACGTCTAAGGTACTAACCACCATCAAATATTTTTTATAGTTTCATCGCACTCAAATTATGCGACAGTAAAACTGTTATGCTTGAAATTTGCTCAAATAACTATTGAAAACATTCATTTTCTTTGAATTTTGAGCTCCTTATCACATATAGTTGATATAATGTACCTATAGTTGCAAATCCCATAAGAAATCAATGGGATTTGCAACAATAGGAACCGAAATTAGCGATTGCACCACTATTGGTACATGTGTTCCTATAGTGGTATAAGCGATTTTGAACATAAATTGGTTAATAACCCATCTTTATATTTTTCCCATGAAGTAGGGATTGAAAGCTTTCGTTTAATGTATTAACATTGCCCATAGGTCTATTCATCGATTTTTTAGCAAAAGTTTTCCTTAAGTATACGACTATTGGTACTTCCACCCTACATGACTAACATATGGATCATTCCAAGGGGTGAGTCGCTTAGCACAGATCGAATTGTGCTCACAAACAAACAGCGTGGTAGCTTGTGCCACAATGTGCCATGGTGTTCAGTAAAACAAAAGCAATGGCTACTATGAGTATTCAACTACACTTTGTTGACAGTTTTTGAGTTGTCAAAAGTGTGCCTCGTTGTGCCACACATTGTGGTAACAAGTGAAATGATCGTGTATTACTGTGAATCGTAATCTTATATCGTGTTATCTTATGTGATATAATGTGTATGGCACATTGTTCTAAGCGACTCACCCCTTGGATCCTTCGTATATGACATGACAATTCTAGCACATTGTGGCAATAACAGGTTCATTACTATCTGATAGCTGTATTATCCAAATTATCTCACGTTAACTACTCGTACACACAATCACCCTTATTCTTGTTTACGACGAATGCGAGATTCGTTCGAAAGTGGTTTTTATTCCCGTTTACGACAGCAAAATCAAGTGGGCTTACTATTCGTTCGAATCGTTTTCGAACGAATTCCGCGTTCGTCGTAAACAATATAAGGGTGAATAGTCCTTTTCGACCATAGTACATCTTAACTTGGTAAGGTCGGCATGGTTGTTAAAAAACATAAATGAGACGTGAGATTGGATATGTTTGTCATTTTGTGCAATGCATAACGAGGTGAGCATAAAGATGTATCATCGTGCCATATGTAGCAGGGGAAAAGAGATGTTTACGTGAGAGAAATTCATATTTTTGCTCCCACAGTGAGGATGAATACTTATTTTATTCTCTCTCCATCTCTCTTATTCTCTCGTGTGTGTTCTTTTTCATGTTTCCCGATTGAATTTGCTTCGTACAGATATGCTATGTAGTATGCTGCCAGGATCAAGAACGAAAACAAGGGTGTGACCAAGAGCATAAAATGTTTTCCTCTTCAAATTTTGTGCAAGAAAAAGTTGAAAATTTACCATTCCATTCTTCACTAAGAGCTTCAATTAATAGCGCAAAATGTATGTGAACGTGCAATGAGTGCTTGATGCATAGAGTACGGTCTTAATTAGCGTTGAAAGGACAATTAACCGTACCCATGATATGCACCGCAGAAAAAAAAAACTCAAGTGAAAGATGGCTTAAATCAAGTGGGCGCTCCTCGCTGGTGGATGAGA